>NC_060145.1:168220539-168548562 GCF_021461385.2 Schistocerca piceifrons
CTGCACAGACCGAGCTTGTACTTTCTCTGTAATAACCTTATCATCGACGGCACATTGAACCCTAGTCTACCATCGTTCCTTTCTTCAACAGGGCAGAGTTTGTTGGAATGCCATGTCCGGACGCTGTGCATATTGATTTTTATGAATAAAATAAATATTGCCACGAGTCGTAAGAATTTGTCGCGGAAAATCATTATTCTGTCCACCAATGGCAATAACAATTTTACAAATCTAATCTCCCCTAAGTGGATCATTAAGATGATTTTTGAGAACTATTTCCTGTTTGTTCGTTTTCAGAGCACTTGTCCTCAAAAAAACAAGGCTCCGGAGTTTGAGTCTCAGTCGGGCACACTGTTTTTAATCTGCCAGCAAGTTTCAAGTGAAGGAAAATAAATCTGGCAGTGTTGTATCAGAAGCCCGAAGGGTCTCTTGCCCTACAAATTTTTCAGTTACACTTACCTAAGAAAACACTATTCAAAGTCATGCATAAAAAGTTAACAATGTATCCCTAAGCGCAGGCAGGGGTGTGCCTATTCCCTAACCTCCAAGATGTGCTGATTCCCTTTTCCGGGATTACGTAAGCAACATTATTTGTGCGGGAAAAATTAGAAAATTGAGGCATGTGCGGTAGTTAATTTCGAAAGCTGCTGCGACTGTGACACCAGAGATACTCCAAAACACATGGCGTGAAATCGAGTACCAATTCAATGTCTGCAGAGTAACAAATATAGCTCACATCGAAACTTTTTAAGGTATGAAAACAACTTTGTTTTGTTCCCTCTTCAGTGTGACATTCAAATCGTTTCATTGTTGAACAGTTTTCCTGTAGTGCTTGCTATAAATCTCGGCATTCTTTTTGAACGCTCTCTGTTGGCCCGATTTATACTGGATACCATAATATTGCTTTGCTACGTTACTCAGCTCGTAACGACAGCTTTGAGCGACCTAACACAAATGTTTCATAATCTGGGGCTATTCTTCTGCATTGGTTACGGCATTTTAGCATTTTTCGGAGATGAATAAATATGTTTCAATCCGACTGCGTGTAAAAACTGTTAGTGACATGATCATGGTCAAAATTTAGTAGCCGCGCGGGATTAGCCGAGCGGTCACGGGCGCTGCAGTCGTGGACTGTGCAGCTGGTCCCGGCAGAGGTTCGAGTCCTCCCTCGGGCATGGGTGTGTGTGTTTGTCCTTAGGATAATTTAGGTTAAGTAGTGCGTAAGCTTAGGGACTGATGACCTTAGCAGTTAAGTCCCATAAGATTTCACACACATTTGAACATTTTTGAAAATTTAGCAAAACAACAGCTCGTGAGATGTACAGGGTGGTGAGAAAAGGTCTGAAAATCTTGTTAGGGTGTTTCTGGGTAGGTTTAACAGAGAAATAATTTTTGTGAAAAAAGTTCCATACGTTGAGCCACTCCCGAGGTACTTAGCGTTGAAGTTAGCCAATCAGACCGTGGTGCCCGCAAATTCAAGCGGTTCCCCAGATACAACTAGTGTCAGTTGTTCTCACAGCGTAGATGATGGCGCATGAGATTGCTCAGCCTTTCGGTCGGGTTTGATCCTTACGAACTTCTCATGTCCAATTTCTGTATCGCTCTCTTGTGCGGTTTTAGGAAACTAAACGAAGAACGCGTTTGGTGACACCGTCTCTGGGGGACCACTTGAATTTGCGTGCGCAACAACATGATCGGCTAGCTTCAATTTTAATTAATTCGGAAACGGTGCAATGCGACAAATTGTTTTCTTACAATTATTTCTCAGCACAACTTACCCCACAACTCCCTTACAAGCTTTTTAGACTGATTTTGGTAATCAAGTTTATTCGCATTTGCGAATGCTAACAACCATTACATGTATAAGAGAATGACGACGATGAAATCCAGAACAAAATTAGAAATGGCTTCTGATCAAATTTTCGCTGACATTAATAAATGGATTAACAGCAATTCACTGGCATTAAACTTTGAAAAGAGCGACTATATGCAGTTCAGAACGTGTAAGAGATTTCTTTCCAACGTTTGCCCAAAATATGAAGACATGTAGACCGAAGACGTTGACGGAGTTAAATTTCTGGGACTATAACACGTAATAAATTCAATTGGGAAGGACACACCACAGAACTGCTGAAGCGCCTAAACAAGTCTGTATTTGCAGTGCGAATGATGTCAGATGTAGGAGATATAAATATAAAGAAAAGCTTGCATACTTTGCTTATTAACATTCTATTATATCATCTGAGATCGTATTCTGGGGTAACTTGTCAAACTGAGCAAAAGTTTTCAAAGTGCAAAAGGGTGTAATAAGACTTATTTGCGGTGTAAATTCAAGGACGTCATGTAGAAATCTGTCCAAGGAACTGGGTATTCTAACCCCTGCTTCTCAGCATATTTATTCCTTACTGAAATTTGTTGCAAATATTATGTGTACTTCCAGCCAGAAGCTCAATGCATAGTATCAATATTAGGAATAGAAACAATCCACATAAAGACCTAAAATCACTTATCTTGGATCAAAAATGGGTCCAGTATCCAGGAACACATATTTTCAATAAGCTGCCCGAAACCATTAAAAGCTTGGTTTCAGGTGAGGAACAAAAATCAAATGGCTCTGAGCACTATGGGACTTAACATTTATGGTCATCAGTCCCCTAGAACTTAGAACTACTTAAACCTAACTAACCTAAGGACATCACACAACACCCAGCCATCACGAGGCAGAGAAAATCCCTGACCCCGCCGGGTGAGGAACAGTTTAAACAGAGTTTTAAAGACTATTTGATAGGCAACTCCTTCTACTCTATACATGGATATCTCAACAGCGATTGTTAATCCAGCTTAACTAAAAATATCTATTAGATTTCGCTTGACGGCATTTGGTTGCAACAGTCAGGATTAGGTATTTCGTGTATGAAAAATTTATTAAAAATGCGTAACTACGTTTCATTCTGAGAGCATATTAATTTTTTAAATATTAACTCTTCCAGTTTACAGTAATGTACTCAGATATTTTGACAATATCCTGACAGATGATCAGGGAAATGAGTACTATATTTGTTATGTATGAGGCGGAACTACAGATCTCATGGAAATAGGGTGACCCGGCTGAGTCACGCAATTTGACTCTTAGTCTGATCACGAGGTGTGGCCATTAATTGCACGCGTTGATCACGTAGGATGACGTGAGGATCAATGAACTATACTTGACGGGATGTATCTGGAATATCTTAGGTGATTAGAAAGTTAGTGGACAGAAATATAATCAGATACTTAGCTTTAATTCAGCATCAGTGGTGAACGTCGATCTTGACTTTGTACAATAATATTTACAAGTGCTGTTATAGACTGAATTGCGAATACTTCTTTACAATTCTGGTTCCTTGAGACATACAGATCAATTGTCAATGTATAAACTGCATATGGCGCCTGACTAGGTCGTAGCTACTGACTTAGCTGAAGGCTATGCTAACTGGCATCTCTGCAAATGAGATCTCTGAAGCTATAACAAGTGAACCATTCCTACTAAAGTCCGCTGCAGAACTGGGCAATGCTAGCTTGTCTCGTAAGACCAGCCGAGTGGCAGCGCTCGGTCTGCTAGCGTCGACAGTGGCGACTCGCGGGTCCGATGTGTACTGACGGACAGCGGCCGATTTGAAGCCTACAACCCAGCAAATGTCGTGCCTTGCGGTGATACCACAATATTAAAATGTTTCATGTTTTTTATGTTATACTTTCTGGCTTGTTCCAAACCCACAGGAATCATCTCATTCTTGGGTCTATGGAACGAAAACTGAATCTACACTACTGGCCATTAAAATTGCTACACCACGAAGATGACGTGCTACAGACGCGAAATTTAACCGACAGGAAGAAGATACTGTCATATGCAAATAATTAGCTTTTCATTGCATTCACACAAGGTTGGCGCCGGTGGCAACACCTACAACAACCGATTTCTCATACACAAACAGCGGCGTTGCATGGTGAAACGATGTTGTGATGCCTCGTGTAAGGAGGAGAAATGCGTACCATCACGTTTCCGACTTCGATAAAGGTCGCATTATAGCCTATCGCGATTGCGGTTTCTCGTATCGCGATATTGCTGCTCGCGTTGGTCGAGATCCAATGACTGTTAGCAGAATATGGAATTGGTCGGTTCAGGAGAGTAATACGGAACGCCGTGCAGGATCCCAACGGCCTCGTATCACTAGCAGTTGAGATGACGGGCATCTTATCCGTATGGCTGTAACGGATCGTGCAGCCACGTTTCGATCCCTGAGTCAACAGATGGGGACGTTTTCAAGACAACAACCATCTGCACGAACAATTGGACGACGTTTGCAGCAGCATGGACTATCAGCTCGGAGACCATGGCTGCGGTTACCCTTGACGCTGCATCACAGGCAGGAGCGCCTGCGATGGTGTACTCAATGAAAAACCTGGGTGCACGAATGGCAAAACGCCATTTTTCGGATGAATCCAGGTTCTGTTTACAGCATCATGATGGCCGCATCCGTGTTTGGTGACATCGCGATGAAAGCACATTGGAAGCGTGTATTCGTCATCGCCATACTGGCGTATCACCCGGCGTGATGGTATCGTTACACGTCTCGGTCACCTCTTGTTCGCATTGACGGCACTTTGAACGGTGGACGTTACATTTCAGATGTGTTACGACCCGTGGCTCTACCCTTCATTCGATCCCTGCGAAACCCTACATTTCAGCAGGATAATGCACGACCTTGTTCGACTGCTGCCCTGGCCAGCACATTCTCCAAATCTCTCATCAACTGAAAACGTCTGGTTAATGGTGGTCGAGCAACTGGCTCGTCACAATACGCCAGTCACTACTCTTGATGAACTGTGGTATCGTGTTGAAACTGCATGGGCAGTTGTACCTGTACACGCCAGCCAGGCTGTGTTTGACTCAATGCCCAGGCGTATCGGGCCGTTATTACGGCCAGAGGTGGTTGTTATGGGTACTGATATCTCAGGATCTATGCATCCAAATTTCGTGAAAATCTAATCACATTTGGTTCTAGTATAATATATTTGTCCAATGAATACCCGTTTATCATCTGCATTTCGAATTTGTGTATCATGTTTAATGGCCAGTAGTGTCATATATCTAATGTAACCACATTAGTTCCCCATGCATGAAGGAATGAAGGTTTATTGCACCAAGCATGCTATATTATGCCTCTACTCAGCACGTGTGTTACCATATGATCAAATCAGAAAGACAAATGTAGATACCATGAGGAAGAATCATTATTTAGTTTCGCAAATAATATGTGAAAAGGAATAGGAAGAAAAATATAACTATTTGTGGAATTTTGCTGTTCTTCTTTGAACGAAGTTATGGCTTCAGCGTATTCCTGAGAACAAAATTTAGGAACTCTGTTTCACGTGGTCTACGTAAGCCGCTGTGGTACACAAGTAGCAGCACGAACAGCAAGATCTGCTCGGAATGAAGAGAGAGTGAAAATTGCAGAAAACACTGCCTCCTCTGGCGGGTCCGTCTGCAGCAGAATTCGCGGGCGCTTTTCATTTTTAAATTTTTTTTTTCCTCGCACCCTCGTCACGTCATCGCGGCACGGTCTGGAGAGCGTGCGATTTTCTCCAGCAGGCTGCACCCGGCGCGGCTCTGGAGCACTCTGCGCTGGAGATTAAAATGGAGATTTCGCAGAGTCAAGTGGCGCGCCGCGGCGCACTCGCCTCCTCGCGATCCTGTTTTGAATTTCGAATGTCAACTCTCTCTCCGGCGTCGGCGTCGGCGTCGGCGTCGGCTCTCCGGGTCTTAAGAGTTTCCCGCTCTCTGCTGCCTGCGCTGGAGGTGAGTCGGCGTGAGGGGGAAGGGGGAGGGGGGAGAGGGGAGGTTCGCGGCGTCGCGGCGGACCTCGCCTACCATCGCCACTGTCGCTGCTGAGCGTTTCTATCCTGTTATAGCACCTGCAGACCTGCACACACCGGCGAAGAAAATGACTCGCCAGATAGCAATAGTTACGTTTGCTTATATGAATGCGTGGTGTCTTGTTTGGAGCATACCAGAAGGAACAGACACCACGCATTCGTATAATAGATTCGCCTCGATGGCCAATGGATCCACCACATTCTGTGGGGATGCACAAGTTCAAAATGGGTCAAATGGCTCTGAGCACTATGAGACTTAACATCTGAGGTCATCAGTCTCCTAGAACATAGAACTACTTAAACCTAACTAACCTAAGGACATCACACACATCCATGCCCGAGGCAGGATTCGAACCTACGACCGTAGCGGTCGTGCAGTTCCAGACCTTAGCGCCTAGAACCGCTCGGCCACTCCGGCCGGCGATGCGCAATTACACCCGATCTTCTGGGAAAGTCTCTAAGTAGCGTGCATGAAGGAAATGGACAGCGACTGTGGATATATGGCACTAGATGAGAGTGTGGGTCGGCCAAGAGGCGTGCCGACGCGGTCCACGCCGTTGCGATAAACACCGTGTACAGGTGGCGTAGTGCTTAAGGGCCTCTGGAAAGGTTCAAAATCACGGCATGTTCACGTTTTTCCTTTTTTGTGTTTTAAAAATCTACACAATTTATTCTTTCAGTTGGTATATAATTTATTAAGTTCAGAAGACTACACTATTTCTGAAGTAATTTTGCATTATGTTCTGCATGGGTGTGACCCACTGTCGCGCTGTTAAACTGCTGTCAAATGTTCTACTCATGAATCTCTATGCTCATCATGCACATTTTAGTGGTGTTAGAGAAAATATGATGGCAACGGCCTCGCCGCATTGGCTACTCCGGTTCCCGTGAGATCACCGAAGTTAAGCGCTGTCGGGCGTGGTCGGCACTTCGATGGGTGACCATCCAGGCTACCACGCGCTGTTGCCATTTTTCGGAGTGCACTCAGCCTCGTGATGCCAATTGAGGAGCTACTCTACCGAATAGTAGCGGCTTCGGTCAAGAATACCATCACAACGACCAGGAGAAAGGTGTGGCCGGCCGGAGTGGCCGTGCGGTTCTAGCCGCTACAATCTGGAGCCGAGCGACTGCTACGGCTGCAGGTTCGAATCCTGCCTCGGCCATGGATGTGTGTGATGTCCTTAGGTTAGTTAGGTTTAATTAGTTCTAAGTCCTAGGCGACTGATGACCACAGATGTTAAGTCACATAGTGGTCAGAGCCATTTGAACCATTTGACAACGGTGTGCTGACCCCACGCCCCTCCTATCCGCATCCTGTACTGAGGATGACACGACGGTCGGATGGTCCCGGTAGGCCACTCGTGGTCTGATGACGGAGTGCTTTTTAGAGAAAATAAGTGTCATAAAAGAAGTGTCGTGTCTAACCTGTGATAGTTCGATGTATATCGCTCGCTCGATTATCGCGTTTCACGTTCATTTACTCTTTTGTAATCCTGAAAATTTTCATAGTGAACTATGTTCATTGAAGTCTGTTTTACTGAATGATATTGCGAGTTAACATCCCAAAGATGTTCGGGCCCAAATGCGGTTCCTCTTCGTCGAAATGTCTTGGCTCAATCTCTTGTAGGGGTTGAACCGCACGTGTCGCATTACACGCCGTAAATTAAACACTTTTGACCCTTTGGTTAAATTGTCCAGCTGATGGCAAGTTTTCGAAATACAAAGCTAACATAACATATAATTACGGTAATAATAATTTCGAGAACTAAATTGACGACCTATAAATGATGTAGTCCGCACAGTTGCGATTTGGTTAGAATAATGTTTATTCAGAAAGCAAACTAATAGCGAAATTGATAGTATTTAGAGTTACTATTAAACGCCTATTCCTACATTTCTCCGGAATCCAAACTAATCTTCCATTAGGTCAGCTTCTGCCAGTTTTCGGATTCTTCTGTAAATAATTCTTTTTAGTAATTACTAAACTGGTAGTTCGGAAATATTCACACCTGTCATCATGTGCTTTCTTTGGAATTGGAATTCTTAGTTTTTTTGTGTGTAGTCTGAGGGTATTTGACTGTCTCATACATCTTGCACACCAGGTGGAATAGTCTTGTTATGACTGGTTGTCCCAGGGATATGAGTAGTTTTTAGGGAATGTTATCTACTCCAGTGGCCTTGTTTCGGCTCAGGTTATTCAGCTCTCTATTAAATTCTTCTCAGAGTATATGATATCTCTCAACTGGTCTTATTCTACATCACCGGCCAGAGTGGCCGAGCGGTTCTAGGCGCTACAGTCTGGAACTGCACGACCTCTACGGTCGCAGGTTCGAATCCTGCCTCGAGCATGGATGTGTGTGATGTCCTTAGGTTGGTTAGGTTTAAGTAGTTCTCAGTTCTAGGGGACTAATGACCTCAGCAGTTAAGTCCCTTAGTACTCAGAGGCATTTGAACCATTTTCTTCTACATCCTTTTCCCTTTCTACGCGTCAGCCACAACTTACGCATGTCCAAGTTAAAAAAAAATTTTTTAATGTACTTATCACTTGTA
This sequence comes from Schistocerca piceifrons, assembly GCF_021461385.2. Taxonomy (NCBI): domain Eukaryota; kingdom Metazoa; phylum Arthropoda; class Insecta; order Orthoptera; family Acrididae; genus Schistocerca; species Schistocerca piceifrons. The sequence continues at coordinate 168,229,006 of NC_060145.1, forward strand.
TCATCACACTGCATACTTTCTCACAATTGGTGTTGGGCATGTCCTCCATGTGCTGCAACACATGCCTCTACTGGTTTCATGTAGCAGCTACATTTCACATGGTCGCTACACTTATTCTGGATATTTTCATCTTAATATGCTTCAGTTGGTCTGTTGTCTGAGGGTTGTTCTTCTAAACGATATACTTCCGTGTCCACAAAGAAGATAAAGTGAGATAAACGGGAGATAAATCTGGGGGGCCTAGGGGGCCACAGGTCAAGTGAAATGATATGGCCCCAAAGAACTCTCACAGCATTATCGTGGTTCTTATTTGCCTGTGCGCTGTTGCACAATCTTCCTGAAGCCAACAGTGTTCATCATCAGCCTCTAACAATGTCATAAATTGGATGATTATGTCCTGGTTCAGCTGTTATTGTTTTCGAGAGAAAATTGGGCCTATAAGTCTTTTGTACGAAATTGCACACAGATCCACTTAGATGAAACCATGTTTGATCAGAGTAGAAAACATAAGCCAACACCTGAACACCAATGGGAACAAAACGTAAAAATCATTGAGAGTAATTTAATCTTTTTCTTCTATCATATTCTCGAACCTCAAGCACAACATAGAAGAGATACGGACGGAGTTTCAGCTTCTCTGTGGCTTTGCAAGCACCACCGTATGACTTACGGTAACAGTTTGCTGACATAAGTCTAACATAGACTTTCTTGGTGAACGTAGCAACGCTGCGCTCATACACTCCTGGAAATGGAAAAAAGAACACATTGACATCGGTGTGTCAGACCCACCATACTTGCTCCGGACACTGCGAGAGGGCTGTACAAGCAATGATCACACGCACGGCACAGCGGACACACCAGGAACCGCGGTGTTGGCCGTCGAATGGCGCTAGCTGCGCAGCATTTGTGCACCGCCGCCGTCAGTGTCAGCCAGTTTGCCGTGGCATACGGAGCTCCATCGCAGTCTTTAACACTGGTAGCATGCCGCGACAGCGTGGACGTGAACCGTATGTGCAGTTGACGGACTTTGAGCGAGGGCGTATAGTGGGCATGCGGGAGGCCGGGTGGACGTACCGCCGAATTGCTCAACAGGTGGGGCGTGAGGTCTCCACAGTACATCGATGTTGTCGCCAGTGGTCGGCGGAAGGTGCACGTGCCCGTCGACCTGGGACCGGACCGCAGCGACGCACGGATGCACGCCAAGACCGTAGGATCCTATGCAGTGCCGTAGGGGACCGCACCGCCACTTCCCAGCAAATTAGGGACACTGTTGCTCCTGGGGTATCGGCGAGGACCATTCGCAACCGTCTCCATGAAGCTGGGCTACGGTCCCGCACACCGTTAGGCCGTCTTCCGCTCACGCCCCAACATCGTGCAGCCCGCCTCCAGTGGTGTCGCGACAGGCGTGAATGGAGGAACGAATGGAGACGTGTCGTCTTCAGCGATGAGCGTCGCTTCTGCCTTGGTGCCAATGATGGTCGTATGCGTGTTTGGCGCCGTGCAGGTGAGCGCCACAATCAGGACTGCATACGACCGAGGCACACAGGGCCAACACCCGGCATCATGGTGTGGGGAGCGATCTCCTACACTGGCCGTACACCACTGGTGATCGTCGAGGGGACACTGAATAGTGCACGGTACATCCAAACCGTCATCGAACCCATCGTTCTACCATTCCTAGACCGGCAAGGGAACTTGCTGTTCCAACAGGACAATGCACGTCCGCATGTATCTCGTGCCACCCAACGTGCTCTAGAAGGTGTAAGTCAACTACCCTAGCCAGCAAGGTCTCCGGATCTGTCCCCCATTGAGCATGTTTGGGACTGGATGAAGCGTCGTCTCACGCGGTCTGCACGTCCAGCACGAACGCTGGTCCAACTGAGGCGCCAGGTGGAAATGGCATGGCAAGCCGTTCCACAGGACTACATCCAGCATCTCTACGATCGTCTCCATGGGAGAATAGCAGCCTGCATTGCTGCGAAAGGTGGATATACACTGTACTAGTGCCGACATTGTGCATGCTCTGTTGCCTGTGTCTATGTGCCTGTGGTTCTGTCAGTGTGATCATGTAATGTATCTGACCCCAGGAATGTGTCAATAAAGTTTCCCCTTCCTGGGACAATGAATTCACGGTGTCCTTATTTCAATTTCCAGGAGTGTATTTCCCATGAGCTACCACTTAACACCGAATGTCTGCCCGAACATTCACGTTCAATCACATTACCAGTTTTTCTGAAACGATCGACTATGCATGAAATCCTTGGTTTGTTAGGCACATTTGTTCCAGGAAAAGTTACACTAAAGCCTTTCTGGCATTTTAAGAAAGACTGCGATTTGAAGTAACTTTCAGGAATGAGCAAATATTCATCTTGGGGAAAAACTTACGTTTTTTCGCCCATACCCAGCTCAACACTGACATCAGAAGGGTGGGAGACTTCTTTAATATAATGTGCTGTGCGTCTCCGCCTCTCAGTTGCCAACAGAAACATTCCCGCCGGTGTAAAATTAAGCTTCCCACTACTTTTTCAATTTTTTAAATTTTTTAAAATTTTTTTTCTTTTTTTCTTTTTTTTAGCTTTTGGCTCTCCCTTTATAATATTGCCTTCAAGCTCAGTTCTCTTAAATAGCACTCTTTGCACCTTGCGGGTCCCCTTATTTGCTTAGTACTGGTTTTCAATCAGTCATTTCCCGCGTCCGGGTTCCCGGGTTCGATTCCCGGCGGTGTCAGGGATTTTCTCTGCCTCATGATGACTGGGTGTTGAGTGCTGTCCTTAGGTTAGTTAGGTTTAAGTAGTTCTAAGTTCTAGGGGACTGATGAGCATAGATGTTAAGTCCCATAGTGCTCAGAGCCAGAGCCATCAGTCATTACAAATAATTCTATTATATGTCACATCACCACTGTACTTAACTACATTTGTCGTAAATAAAACTGTAAAATCGGGAACGACAACAAATAATGAAGTTGTACTGATTGTGTGCGTACTGTGTAACAGAAAGAATATTTCATTAAAGATGTGATTTTCGGGCAATCAGAGCAAGTTTAGTATGGACAACAGATACCAGCGGCAATAACAATAGCTGTAACAATTCTGTGCATCGCGTTGAACTGAGTCTGCGTCACAGATTCGGGTACTGTCGTGCTGTATCAACTCTGTGCTAGAGTTCATCGACAGTTGTGAATGGCGACCTTTTCACTTGGTATGAAATCTGGAGAATGTGGTGGCCAACCCAGTTCTGGGTCAAGCTAAGTTACTTTGCTATGCGATTCCGGCACAGCCGAGCGAACATAGTTTAAGTCCTCTCGGACGTTACTGTTGCAGTGCCACCTCGGCCCTGCATGGCGTTCAGTATGACCCTCCTAAACCCAATAGTTCCTGTGGACTGGTGGTCTATTCGTAAAGCTCAATCCTGGAATCCAGTAGATAGGATCCCGGCCGGACTTCGGATATTTGCAGTCAGTCTTTAATCTCACTTTCCTTCGCCTCTCAACGATTTCAACTATTTGAAGAGTCGCCGGAAAAGACACGTTCTTCGGATTCCAAGTTAACCTGTAGGCCCGCTTTCCCTTGTTGGATAACTGGGGTAGTTAAGGGACACTCAAGTTGCCAAACTGGCTCCCAGTCGAAAGACATGCACCTGGCTATCGAAACATACATACATACATACACACACACACACACACACACACACACACACACACACACACACACACACACACACACACGTGAACCACAACTCCGCCAATAAACAAGAAAAAAATATGTAATAAACATGGGCTCTGGGGCCGGCCCGAGTGGCCGAGTGGTTCTCGGCGCGACAATCTGGAACTGTGCGACCACTACCGTCGCAGGTTCGAATCCTGCCTCCGGTATGGATGTGTGTGATGTCCTTAGGTTAGTTAGGTTTAAGTACCTCTAAGTTCTAGGGGACTGATGACCTCAGAAGTTAAGTCCTTATAGTGCTCAGAACCATTTCAACCATGGGCTCTGAAATGCATACCTCAAGACCATTTGTTCATATTCCATAATGTGAAAGGAATTTCTTCTACTGTGCGCTGTTTGCTTGCCATATAATGAGTGACGGTAGTATGGAGTGCTATGAGCACATTTTCAGTAAATGAGATGTGTTTTACACTAACGAAGATGAGCAAGTGCTCATAGCTCTTAAGGTACGCAGTTTAGAGCTCATGTTTACTGGACATTTTTTCTTGTTTTGATCCGAATGACCACCTCTCAAAATACGGTAAGCTTGTAGTAGAAAATTTTTGTTTCGTAGCACTAAAGATGAAGAAGTGCTCCTAACTTTTTTAAGGTATAGCTTTTTAGTCCATGTTTACTAGACTTTTATCTTGTTTTCGTCAATACTACTACCTCTGAAAGTTTGTTGGTGGACTTTTGGTGTAACGTATTTGCCATATGGGACAAGACTTTCGAATAACCATGTGCATACAGTGTGTCCCATGAAGAATGTCCAATATTCAGGGATAAGACATGACGAATCATTAGAAGTTAAATAGTCTAGTGAACATGGGCTCTAAAAGCACTTCTTCATCTTCAATACTATGAAAGAAATCTCTTCTATTGCCACGTCTTTGCTTTCCCTGTTTTTGGAGAAGGTAGTATGGACCAAAAACAGAAACGAAATTGTCTATTAAACGTGGATTCTGAAATGCAAACCTGTAAGAGCTATGAGCTATGAGCTTCAGCACAATAGATGTGTTTCATTGTAGCGAAGATGAACGAGTGCTCAAAGCTCTTAAGGTCGATGTATGCACATTGTAACCCATCTTTACTGGACATTTTTTTCTTTCTTTATTTTATCTATGTTGGATCATCCACGTACATTCAAAAACCGCAAAGCGAAGATTATGAAAATAGTACAAGCTCTAATTGTGGTGTCACCGCCAGACACCACACTTGCTAGGTGGTAGCCTTTAAATCGGCCGCGGTCCGGTAGTATACGTCGGACCCGCGTGTCGCCACTGTCAGGGATTGCAGACCGAGCGCCGCCACACGGCAGGTCTAGAGAGACTTCCTAGCACTCGCCCCAGTTGTACAGCCGACTTTGCTAGCGATGGTTCACTGACAAATTACGCTCTCATTTGCCGAGACGATATTTAGCATAGCCTTCAGCTACGTCATTTGCTACGACATAGCAAGGCGCCATTATCATTTGCTATTTATCTTGTGATACATGTACCGTCAAGAGCGATGTTCACCAATTATGGATTAAAGTTAAGTATTCCAACAGATACGTACTATTTTTGCTAGTCTCATATCCCTGACCTGTTCCTCACGCAAGCCTGCGTGAGCTTAAACGCGTGCCTGTCAGCTTCCTCATAGTGGCTTGGCTGTCTTGCCAAGCCACAACACTAATGTTTGACAATACCTGTCTAGCTTTTAACGTAATCCCTAACTAGATTCAGGTTAACATTTAGACCCACAGTAAATCTGCATAAATTGCGAAATCTGAGTGTGAAATAATGTGGTTATAAATTGAAATCATATCTCTTCACAATGAAAAAGACATACTAAACATAATACACAAACTGCGTCTTGAATTCAGTAATTAGAAGCATCATACAGATTTCATGCACATCTTTGATAAAATTAATAGACAACTAAGCAAAGAGCAGATAATTATCTCCATGAGGCAATAAAAGAAAATTCAGTCATAGTCATTTACTTCAAAATTACCATATTATGCTACTGACACCCTCAACACTTCGGAATTTGAATTTTGTGATAGAGCAGTAAACTCCACCAGTAGTTTACTTGATGGAGCTGAACTTGGTTTACTAAATAAAAATCTCAGACGTTACATTGTATCAAAACGTAATGACAAAAATTTCAGAGAATTAACTGTCAGCATAAACATTTCATGTGACATAGCCAAACTAAGCCAAGTGAACAAAATACATTCGATTGAAAGCCAAATAAATTATGCAATAAATCTACAAAAACACTTACCAGCATAATTTAAAAATCTTACAGCTGACAAATCTCTTCTGTTTAAGGCAGATAAAAGTAAAACAGCACTAATTGCATAAAAAACCTTGTAATTCTTTCTTCCCAATAACACAAAAGAAATGAAGACTGACCCCACACCTAAATATCAAGCTCAGCCTAGGAAACCAATTAAAAATTCCAACTGAATTTTAATTGAAGCTGACGCTCAGCTTAGTCATGCAACCTGTACCTCCTAAACTAAGATCTGAGCCTCAGTGCCCAACATATCCAGTTGTTAACTCAAGGAACAGTCCCACATATCACGTCTCTAAGAAGCTTAAGGATTTGCTTAGCAAATTTTACACACTTGAAGACAACTTCTCTATTAGAATTCCTAACAATTTATTAATTATGTAAGTGACGAATTGTACCAGACTGTCGCTGAACATTGTAAACCTGTACACAAACATACATGTCCATGAAACTATTGAAATACTTAACTATAATCCGATAAGAGACGAACAGCTTTGCAAGGCACAGATATACAAACATATAAAGATGTTTGAATTAATTGTAGCATAACAAGAAAATCAATATGCAGCCAGATGGTCTAGCAATGGAAAGAAGTCTCGCATGCCCTTTAGCCAACATTTTCGTTAACCATCTGGAGATTAATTTTTCAGGGCCAATATCCATTTAAAAGATAAACTGATTTATTACAAAGGTGTGTTGATGACAATTATGTTGTTTAGTGGTACAGAAGATGAATCAGAATCATTTGCAAATGCCCTGAGAAACATGCACCTTAATATCAAATTCACTGTTGAGCATCAGAAAGAAGAAAGAATCAATTCTTTTGAACATAGAATAAAAAAAGTTGAGTTAAACATGCCTTTGATATTCGTAGAAAATCAACCAGTACAGACCTAATTACAAATCATTCTTCATGCCACCTTACACATCACAAAATGGTTTATTTCAAATACACGTTTAACTACATAAATAAAATTCCTCTCATCTCATGAGCCACGGAGAAATAAATCAATATTAACAGAACTGCAGCTACAAATAATGTCTATAAGCCACAAATAATTGACCGCCTCTACAATAACATTGGAGATAGTAAATCACATGATGTAAATTCACACCCAGGAGCAGTAAATGAACTATTTGAATGCGTTCCCTTCCTAGGCACAATCTCACACAAAATTAACAAACTTTTCTGAAGGAGTTCAAATAAGTTCCTGTACCAATGATACTGTACAACACAACATTAATATACAGCACTAAAATCACCAGGTCGGCCTGGAAAAATTGTAACAATTGCTCCAGCTATTATCTTTCATAGACTGGCAGAAGCTTCAGTATAAGACATCATGAACAAATAGATGCCTTTACACAAAAAAATTTAAATAAATCTGCAAGGGCCACTAACACAATTCAATATGGACACTTTGTTTCTAACATTAATAACGACTTACAGATATTACACACCAATAACTAAGGTAAGAGTTAGAAATATACAATCACACCTTCAACTCACTCCAGTACGTTCTAAATGTGCAGTTGTAGCTAGCTAATAGACAATTTAACTCTGCACAGAAATCAAATGTAAATTGCACCCCTAACAGTCTCACCACTGCAGTTTAAGATATTAGTACATAATTATATAAATACAAACTACCATGCTGCACAAATGTGTTGCCCTCGTCCTAGCCTTTAACTTTTTAAGTTTATATTTCCTGCAACTAATTTATAAACTGCAATGGTAAACAAATGTCTGTATGTAGACATGTGTGTACATATATGTCTACTTTATAATATGCAGTCAGTTGGCTTTAAAGTACATCAATAATTTCCACCGACAGTAAAAGAAATAACAAAAAACAATTGGACCGACTGTTTTTTAATAATAAGTTCAATCTCAAGAGTGCAAAGATTTTTGTGTTATTAATATGTCATATTTTGCACATCCCATGTATCACCTTTGCTCTGTTTACGTCTTCTGTCACCATTTGATGAATTATATCTTTGTATCATTTATCAGTAGCAATCTTTGGATTGTAAACAAAAACATCAAGTATATAACACATGTGTGGCTCTCGACACCGACATTAAGAATGTTATGAAGTGTGCCACAGTAATTTTTGTATGATATGTGTGCTGTGTAGAATTCAACAACATATACATTGACCTTGAAAACTACATGGAGACAAAAAAAAGCCATATAGTAGAATTTACGTAATTATACACAACTATTTTGCATCATATATAAATAAATGGAAGCACTTTGGCTTATTTTTGTTAATGAAACCACTTACAAAGTAGCACTAAATACTCGTACATTCTGGTAGATGTAGGAACAGACGACACGCCGTTTGTCAAAACATTTGTGCAACTAAAAATATTAGCCACCTGAAGACGGGCATGACATCCCGAAATCGGCTGGGACAGTAAAACAAAATATTTAAAAAGTGTTTGTGATTGATTGCGTCATCCACCAACAATTTTTTCTTCTTTTGGTCCATACCAACGTCTGTCAAAATATTGGAAGTCAAACCCAGCGAACAGGAGAAGTAATATGAAGAAATGAGAATGCACAGTCTCGAAAAGCGACGCTGAAACATAAAATATTTTTAATCCGTAATAACCTAATTAAAACCATGGGAATATTAAAATTTTAGTCATCAGAAAGCACCATATTTCATAAAGTTTACATGTTTGCGCGAATTTTATATGTAAATGTACATCTACATGCATACTCCGCAAGCTACCGTACAGTGCATGGCGAAGGGTTCCCTGTGCTACTGCTTTTCATGTCATTTCCTGTTCCAGCTGCAAACAAAGCGAGGGAAAAGCCACTGTCTATAAGCCACTGTAACTTCTTGTACTTTATCATCGTCGTCCTTACGTGAAACATATGTTGGCGGCAGTAGAATCGTTCTGTAGTCTGTTTCAAATGACGGTTCTCTAAACATTATCAAAGCGTTCCTCGAAAAGAACGTCATCTTTCCTTCAAGGATTTCCATTTGAGTTCGTGATGCATCTCCGTAAAACTTGCATGTTGTTGCAACTTACCAGTAAGAAATCTAACAGCCCGCCTCTGAATTGCTTGAAAGTCTTCCTTTAGTTCGACCTGGCATAGATCCAAACATGCGAGTGGTACTCAAGAGTAGGTCGCACTAACGTCCTATATAGGTCTTCTTTTCAGATGAACCGCTTCCATAAGATTCTCCCAGTAAGCCGAAGTCGACCATTCGCTTTCCCTACCACTGTCCTCACAAGCTAGTTGCATTTCATATCACTTTGCAAGTTACTCCCAGATATTTAAAAGACGTGACTTGGTCAAGCAGGGCACTATTAATGCTGTATCCGACCATTGCAGTTTTTATTTTTCCAACACACCAACATTAACTTACGTTTTTCTGCATTTAGAGGTAGCTGCCATTCATCACACAAACTAGAAATTTTGTCTACGACATCTTGAATACTCCTATAGTAACTCAACGACGACACCTTCCCATATATCACAGCATCATCAGCGAACAGTTGCAGAGTACTCCTTACCACATCCGCCAGATCACTTACGTACATAGAAAGTAACAGCGCCCCTTTCACACTTCCCAGGGACACTTCCGACAGTTCCATTTTTTCTGATGAACACTCGCCGTCGAGGACAATATACTGAGTTTCATTACTTAAGAAGTCTTTGAGCCACTCACATATCTCGGAACCTGTTCCATACGTTCGTATCTTCGTTAACAGTCTGCAGTGACCCCGTGTTGGGAATGCAGTTTTGCGACATACGTAAAGATAAAAAGAGGGAAAAGATTAGTACAGAAGTAAAATAAAGTAAAGTAAAGAAAAGGAAATAATACTTTCACTGAAACAAAGAAAACAGGTGGTGGAATCTCACATCAATATCCCGTATTCGCCCCGTTTAGTGATTCCACGTGCGGTTCTCGCTTCAGATCGCAGAATACCGATCCACATGCAGAGCTTAGAGGACAGCCTATGGCGATCTCACACACTGAGGTGACAAAAGTCATTGGATAGCGACATGCACATGGACTAATAGCGGCGCTATCGCGTACACAACGTATAAAAAGGCAGTGCATTGACAGAGCTGTAATTTGTAGTTAGGTGATTCATGTGGAATGGTGTCCGAAGTAATTATGGCGGTGCGAGGGGAGCTGACAGACTTAGAATGCAGAATGGTGAATTGAGCTCGACGCATGGGGTAGTTAGACCTCGACACATGGGATATTCCATTTCGGAAATCGTTGGGGAATTCAGTATTCCGAGATCCAGTTAAGAGAGTCCAGAGAATACCAGATTTCTGGCACGATCTCTCAACACGGACAACACTGTGGCCGACGGCCTTCGGTTAACCATCGAGAGCAGTGGCGTTTGAGTAGAGCTGGCTGTGCATACAGATCAGCAACAATGCGAGAAATAGCCGCAGAAATCAATGTGTTACGTGCGACGAAAGTAGCCGTTAGTACAGTGCAGAGAAATCTCGTGTTTGTGGGCTAGGCAGCAGACAAGCGACACGAGTTCCTTTCCTAACAGCATGACATCGTCTGCAACATCTCTCCTGGACTCGTGAGCATATCGGTTGGACCCTAGACTCTTGGCAAACCGTGGCCTGATCACATGAACCCGATATCATTTGGTATCAACTGCTTTTAGGGTTCAAGTGTGGCGCAGGCCCCACGAAGTCATGGACACAAGCTATCAACAACGCACTGTGTACGCTGGTGGTGGCTCCATAATGGTGCATGGAGTGTACTGGGTTCTCTGGTCCGGCCGGCCGCTGGTGGCCGAGCGGTTGTGGCGCTACAGTCTGGAACCGCGCGACCGCTACGGTCGCAGGTTCGAATCCTGCCTCGGGCATGGATGTGTGTGTTGTCCTTAGGTTAGCTAGGTTCAAGCAGTTCTAAGTTCTAGGGGACTTAGGACCTCAGCAGTTGAGTCCCATAGTGCTCAGAGCCATTTGAACCATTTTTCTCTGGTCCAACTGTACCGATCATTAAAGGGAAATGGTTGACCACCTGGAGACCATTTGCAACAATCCATGGACTTCATTTTCCCAGACAACTATAAAAATTTTACACTACTGACCATTAAAAATGCTACACCACGAATATGACGTGATACAGACGCGAAATTTAACCGACAGGAAGAAGATGCTGTGATATACAAATGATTAGCTTTTCACAGCATTCACACAAGGTTGGCGCCGGTTGCGACACCTACAACGAGCTGACATGAGGAAAGTTTCCAACCGATTTCTCATACACTAACAGCAGTTGACCGCCGTTGCCTAGTGAAACGTTGTTTTGATGCCTCGTGTAAGGAGGAGAGATGCGTACCATCACGTTTCCGACTTTGATAAAGGTCGGATTGTAGCCTATCGCGATTGCGGTTTATCGTGTCGCGACATTGCTGCTCGCGTTGGTCGAGATCCAATGACTGTTAGTAGAATATGGAATCGGTGGGTTCAGGAGGGTAATACGGAACGCCGTGCTGGATCCCAACGGCCTCGTGTCACTAGCAGTCGAGATGACAGGCATCTTATCCGCATGGCTGTAATGGATCGTGCAGCCACGTCTCGATCTCTGAGTCAACAGATGGGGACGTTTGCAAGACCACAACCATCTGCACGAACAGTTCGACGACGTTTGCAGCAGCATGGACTATCAGCTCGGAAACCGTGGCTGCGGTTACCCTTGACGCTGCATCACAGACAGGAGCGCCAGCGATGGTGTACTCAACGACGAACCTGGATGCACGAATGGAAAAACGTCATTTTTACGGATGAATCCAGGTTCTGTTTGGGGCATCATGATGGTCGCATACGTGTTTGGCGACATGGCGGTGAACGCACATTGGAAGCGTGTATTCGTCATCGCCATACTGGCGTATCACCCGGCGTGATGGTATGGGGTGCCATTGGCTACACGTCTCGATCATCTCTTTTTCGCATTGACGGGACTCTGAACAGTGGACGTTACATTTCAGATGTGTTACGACCCGTGGCTCCACCCTTCATTCGGTCCCTGCGACACCCTACATTTCAGGAGGATAATGCACGACCGTATGTTGCAGGTCTTGTACGGGCCTTTCTGGATACAGAAAATATTCTACTGCTGCCCTGGTCAGCACATTCTCCAGGTCTCTCACCAATTGAAAACGTCTGGTCAATGGTGGCCGAGCACCTGGCTCGTCACAATACGCCAGTCACTACTCTTGATGAACTGTGGTATCGTGTTGAAGCTGCATGGGCAACTGTACCTGTACACGTCATCCAAGCTCTGTTTGACTCCCTGCCCAGGCGTATCAAGGCCGTTATTACGGCAGAGATGGTTGTTCTGGGTACTGATTTCTTAGGATCTAAGCACCCAAACTGCGTGAAAATGTAATCACGTGTCAGTTCTAGTATAATATATGTGTCCAATGAATACCCGTCTATCATCTGCATTACTTCTTGGTGTAGGAATTTTAATGGCAAGTAGTGTATTAATGACAATGCGCCATGTCACCGGTTCTCAGTTGTTCGCGACTGGTTTGATGAACATTATGAACAATTCGAGCGAATGATTTGGCCAAGATGATCGCCGAACATGAATCCATCGGATACTTTAGGACATAATCTAGAGGTCAGTTGGTGCACAGAATCCTGCGGCGGCAAGACTATTGCAATTATGGACGGCTATAGAGGCAGCATGATTCAGTAGTTCTGCAGGGACTTTGAACGACTTCTTGAGGCCATGGCACGTAGATTTGGTGCGCTAAACCGGGAAAAAGGAGGTGCGACACGATTTTAGGAGGTATCCCGTGACTTTTGTCACCTCAGAGTTCAGTGAGCCGTTCAGTTGTTCCGCCCTGTCCCACAGGCGGGCGGGTTTTCAGCGTCGCCTACGCCGCGCTGCAGCCGCGCCTATTACGTCGGTGCCGACGAGCGCCGGCCGTTAGTCAGGGGGCGGGCGCAGACGGAGGCGCGAGCTGCGGGCCTCGCGATCCATCATCAGCCGGCGACTGACGCGCCGCCCAGCCGCCCAGCCACCCACCGCCGCAGCGCCGCGGCCATCCATCATCGCGGGCGGCGAGGCGCCGGTCCGCCAGGCCGCTGTGTTTTTCCGGGGCCAGAGCCGCGGCGCCCGGAAGTGAATCGCCTGCCGACGCCGACGCCAGAGTCTGAGGCTGCGGCTGCCGTCGCTGTAGGGATGGAGCGCCGGCATCCATAGATCATCGCTCTGTCAGCCGCGCCGGCGTTGTCTGGTGGGCCCCAGCGGCGCGGGAATAATGGCTGACGGCGGAGGTGCCGAAGCCGTGCTGCTTCGTGCGTTACACAAGTCAGCGCGATCGGTCTAACACTTCACGCTTATGTAGTAATTGCGATAACACACCGAGGAAACACAAGATAAAAATTCTCGATTAACGTCTTATGGTACCATGCTGAAGAATGGATAGAACGGAAAAAATGGAAATAAAAGTTTGTAAAATACAACTTTTAACCATTACGGACGAGATTCATTGAGACTCTGATGAAAAAAGGTTTCCTTAAATTACTGCAGCCAGTCGCATATTGCTTTGTTCTTCAATTTTTATTACCTCAGTACCGGTTTCGAACCTCCTAGCGCCGGCCGGAGTGGCCGAACGCTTCTAGGCGCTTTAGTCTGGAACCGCGCGACAGCTACGGTCGCAGGTTCGAATCCTGCCTCGGGCATGGACGTGTGTGATGTCCTTAGGTTAGTTAGGTTTAAGTAGTTCTAAGTTCTAGGGGACTGATGACCTACGCTGTTAAGTGCCATAGTGCTCAGAGCCATTTGAGCCGCCTAGCGATTCATCGTCAGATGGTACATATTTATTGATTGCTCTCGCAGTCGTATAGCTGTGGAAGAGGTATACATGAAAAATGTAACCACTAAACAGTACTTTCACTAAACAGTACCAATTGATGCATTCATTCAGTACACTGGAAACACAATTTTTAGCTTTCCAGTGTCGTTAATTATCCTGCGCTTCACACACGTAACACGTTCCATATGCTTCGCAAGACGTAAATACGTCAAGCAGTATATCTAAAGTCGTGTCAAAGAGTTTGTGAAAAGTCGTGTCAAAGAGATTGTGTTAGGGCAGGGGGTCTCTCTATATAACATGCAATGAAGCATCAAAGAAACTGGTATCGGCATGCGTATTCAAATACAGACATACATAAACAGGGAGAATACGACTCTGCGGTCGCCAACGCCTATATATGACGACAAGTGTCTTGCGCAGTTGTTCGATCGGCTACTGCTGCTACAATGGCAGGTTATCAAGATTTAAGTACGTTTGAACGTGATGTTATACTTGGCACACATGCGATGGGATACAGTACCTCCGAGGTAGCGATGAAGTAGTGATTTTCCCGTGCGAGCATTTCACGAGTGTTCCGTGTATACCACGAATCCGGTAAAACATCAAATCTCCGACAACGCTGCGGTCGGAAAAAGATCCTGCTAGAGCGGGACCAACGACGACTGAATAGAATAGTTCAGCAACCCTTCCGCAAATTGCTGCAGATTTCGATGCTGAGCCATCAACAAGTGTCAACGTGCGAAACATTCAACGAAACATAATCGACATGGGGTTTCCATGTCTAAGGCCCACTCGTGGATCTTTGATGACTGCACACACAAAGTTTTATGCCTCACATGGACCCGTCAACACCAACATTGCGCTGTTGACGACTGGAAACATGTTGCTTGTTGGGACCAGTCTCGTTTCAAATTGTATCGAGCGGATGGACGTATGGGGGTATAGAGACAACCTCATGAAATCATTGACCCTGCATGTAAGCAGGAGACTGTTCAGGCTGGTGGAGGCTCTGTAATGGTGGGGGACGTGTGCAGTTGGAATAATATGGGACCCCTGATACGTCTAGATACGATTCTGATGGGTGACACGTACATAAGCATCTTGTCTGGTCACCGCCATCCGTTCATGTCCATTGTGCATTCCGATCGACTCGGGCAATTCCAGCAGGACAACGCGACACTCCACACGTGTAGAATTGCTACAAAGTGGCTCGAGGAACACTTTTCTGAGTTTAAACACTTCCGCTGGCAACCAGACTCCCTAGACATGAACATTATTGAGCCAATCTGGGATGCCTTGCAACGTGCTGTTCAGAAGATATCTCCCTCTCGTACTCCTACGGATTCATGGATAGCACAAAAGGATTCGTGCTGTCAGTTCCCTCTAGCACTACTTCAGATATTAATAGAGTCCATGCCACGTCCTGTTGCGGCAATTCTGCGTGCTCGCGGGGCTCTACACCATATTAGGCAGGTTTACCAGTTTCGTTGTCTCTTCAGTGTAAACACATGTAAGTGAGACACATTCACAGATAAAATATCCACAAATATTATTTAGCAAGGAATGAGTTACGACCTGACTTCAAGTAATGCGTTTGTAAACAAGTTCGATTTCAAGTCGCTTTTAGCTGATTATTATTGCCTCTATTTAATCACAGGTACTACACCTATATAGGTGTTCCCGACCACAGCGTCGTATTCTGTCTGTTCACATATCTCTGTCTTTGAAAACGCACGCCTATATCGGTTTCTTTAGAGCTTCAGTGTATTTTCTTTGTGACTGAAGTATGCTTGTGTTCCGTATCTGCCATCACATTCAATCTTTCTTAGAGGTGACGCTACCTAGTAGATAATACCTGAGACATGTTAGTTCAGGATACAAATAGTCTGTTTAGGAGTCGGATTAAATAGACAGCAGTGCGGCGCTTTAATCACAAGAGTTTACGAGATGGTCTGGTGAACGTTTTGCTAAAGAACGTTTACATGTTAAGCGGAGTAAGATACTTTCAGATTTTTCAAGCTAATTAAAAAGCTGGAGCATAGGCATCAGCTGCGTACTTGCTATGGTAATCATCACACAGTACGAAGCTGAATTGCCTTCTCTTCAAATTTTCGTGAAACAGACTTAACCCAACTCTATCGGTAATCGGAATCAGTCAAAGTAAAGAAGAAGTTAGGACCATTTTACGTTGACCTTGGAGAAATCGGTCGACTGTCTTATTACAGATATCTCTGTTGCCAGAATAAGTGATACTTATTATAAAGGAACAGACAAGCACTAAATTAAAGTACTCAACGCGTATTCATCACCAAGAGCATATTAAATGTTCTGTAGCGTTGTTACAGCACCGGACGACATCCATCCATAATTCTGGATTACTCGTCAGTAAGCCGGTCTTAAGTAGGAAATATAAATAACGCAAGAAAAATAACAAGTCAAGGAGTAAGTCATCGTGGAGTCTTATTTATCAGAAGCAACTAGCAAGAGAGTTCGTGGTTGGCCTTGAGAAATACAGGATTGGGGAGAAAGGGCAACAAGTGTAGCAGTTCTTGCCACATTAGTGTCGGTGAATGAGTGATACAGGCAGGTCGCGGTGCAAGCTAAGTACTCGCGTAATTACGGAGTGCAAAGTAATCAAGTGTATATTCTCGCTAATCGGCATGACTGCTACTCATGTGAATATGTACATGTTCCAAAGTAATGGAAGCCATGGCGGCAGCTTCTGCACTATGTAGCAAATAACACCGTCGTGATCCTATGGACGAACAATCACTGTCTAAGATTGCAACGAAGTGGGAGACGCATATCGGGTCCACAATAAAAAGGGAACCAGGGTAGCGTCTCTCTGTGGTTTCTGATCGCGGATAAAGCACAGTGGTTTGCTCTTGAGAGCAGGTTGGCTAGCCCATGCGGTGGTCGTGGGGGAGGGAGGGGGAGGGGGAGGGGGGTAGGAGAGCGACCCGTGCAAGAAAAGCGTTTCCTTCCCCTCTGGCGTGTCTGCGGCTCAGATTGAAACGTAATGGTTCCCAACTTAACCAGTGTACGTCAGCTTTTGGTTTTTGAATTTATATTAAAATAGAAACTTCCCGGCAGATTAAAACTGTGTGCCGTACCGAGATTCGAACTCGGGACCTTTGCCTTTCGCGGGCAGCTTCTCTACCATCTGAGCTATCCAATCACGACTTACGACCGTTCTCACAGCTTCAGTTCTGCCAGTAACTCGTCTCCTACCTTCCAAACTTCACAGAAACTCTCTTGCGAACCTTGCAGAACTACCACTCCTGGTAGAAAGGATATTGCGAAGACATGGCTTAGCCACAATCTGGCGGATGTTTCCAGAATGAGATTTTCACTCTGCAGCGGAGTGTGTGCTTTTAATCTGCCAAGATGTTTCATATCATCCCCCAGGCTGTGGCTAAGCCATGTCTCCGCAATATCCTTTCTTCCTGGAATGCTAGTTCTGCAAGGTTCGTAAGAGAGCTTCTGTGAAAATTGGAAGGCAGGGGACGAGGTAAAGCCAGAACTGAAGCTGTAAGAAATGTTCGTGAGTCGTGCTTGGGTAGCTCAGGTTGTAGAGCACTTGGCCGAGAAAGGCAAAGTTCCCGAGTTTGAGTCTCGGTCCGACACACAGTTTTAATCTGCCAGGAAGATTCATATCGGGGCACTCTCCACTGCAAAGTGAAAATCTCATTGTATATTAAAATTATTTCAATAGAATAGTTCATATCGCATGTAAGTTGTATATACTTCACTTCGCGACTGGTTTTGGTCTCTTACAAGACTGTATTATCATAAGATTTTCTTCCACTGTTAAAAGAGTATTACATATTGTAAGTTTTCGAAGAATGAATACTATCACAGGAGTAAAATAATACAAAATAAATGTCTTATACACCCTTGGCGACAGCAAGAGCCGGTGGCATAGAGCAGGCCGTTGTGAAGAGGCATGGGGAACACTGGACCTTAGTCGTTCATGGTTTTATAGAAATCTCCGCCCACCGCCTCCTGTATAGCGTCACCAATAGCCAATAGCAGAGAACTGTTACCATAATTTGGGAGAACTTTTTGAAAACGAACATTATTATAAGTTAAACTCGTAGAAATGTCATAGAAAATCTGCCAGGCATCTTATGACGATATTAAGGCTCTATTTGGAAAGTCAGTTCCGCTCTGTCGCGAAATTGAATTCACTGTGAAAATCCGACGAAGCTTTGCACAGATGTGTTGGTCAGTGTCTCTAGTATGCCCGTCGATCACGTCAAGTCGCTCTTTTCAGTTCTGAACGCCCAGTGAGCACCGAAACATGTATAGAAAATGCGTCTCCCACCAAGCATGAGGCCAAGTGAGTGATTTTGCCTGATGACATGCAGCTCACATAACACAACTGTCATGAGGTTCCTCCTTAAAGACAATACTCGGCCGCACTCTGCAATGATGATCGTCCTGCAGCGTCTTCGATGGGAAGTGTCTGATCAGCCACAACACAGCCCAAAACTGGCTGCCCCTGAGTTTCATCTCTGTTCACACGAATCGCTAACTTTGAAGACAACATTCTGGCACAGTCAACGAGCTGTAGACCAGCGTGTATCGGCGGAAACCACAGGCAGTTGCCTTCTGTGTCGAGAATATTGGAAAATTGGCACAACGCTACGATGAATGTCTAAGTAGGAGCGGCGACTGTGTAGAGAAGGAGCTGGAATGTGTAGCTAATTGTTGCAAATAAAACATTTTCGATTTTCACAGTAGTTTAAATTCGCGGCCAATCGGAACTTACTTTCTGAATAGCCCTCGTACATGTCCATTATGAACCGTTCTTGAAAATAGCAGAATTCTTCGACCAACAACGCTGGCTCATTTCAATATATGCTGCCCTCTACAGGTGCTTGAACCAGTGTGAGTGTGCCAAAGATGGTTGATGGTGAAACGTCCCTTTAGAAAAATTTATACATGACAGTGCTGGAAAACCTCTACGATATTTGATTTTCAAACAGCTGCGCAAAACTGAACGTACTCAGACATTTCTCTCTTTACTTATTTTGATCAACACTAAACTGACACACAATATTTTTTTAGCGCAACGCAATCTGACTTTCAGTAATCCCTACAAAAGAATGGCCCTGACGAACAATAACGTATACCTTTCATGAACCACTTACCTCACAAAAATCTTCGTTACTCGAACTACTGCAATACAGCGAGCGCCAATACTACCAGCTAAATGAAAGATTCTAGCTACTGAAGGCACTAACTACTGATAGGCATAGTAGGCAAATGAAAGATTTTGATAGAGAAAAAAACAATATTTTTATCTTAATAGTATTCAAAACTCACAATATATATATATATATCCAGTCTTACAAATTTACTTTTTCTGACGGACACAAGTCCAGATCGTCCGCTCTCAAAACTCTGCCATCTCTCTCCCCACATCCACCACTGCTGGCGGCTCACCTCCAATTGCGCAACGCTACAAGCTGTTCACGTCCAACTGCCCAGCACTACAATAGCAAATATTCCAACAATGCAAAACCAGCCACAGACTGCACACAGCACAGTCAGTGATTTTCATACAGAGCGCTACGTGGCTTTACCAACATAAAAACCTAAACAGCCTACTTACAATGGAATACCAACTGGTTATCACAGAGACGAATTGAAGTCTATATGCCCCACCGCCAGCCAAACATACAACGGCACCCAGTCGGGAGCAATATGCAAGTCGATGAGCACTGCTGTCAGTAATAGAAGTTGTCGAATGGCTGTCGTTTATGTGTGCATAAATGTTTGGTTGCCTGTTGTACAATTAAAATAAATTAACTCTAAAATTATCGCTTGCAAGGCCAAGCTATTGCGTACAAACGCAATGACTGAGACATTACATCTTACATATAGATCACAGACTTCAGCATACATTTTGTGCAGACGAGAAACAATATGTGTATCAAGGTAGCAACAGAAGAGTAAAATAAATATTAACTTCAAGGGGGCAAAATGGTTGAAATGGCTCTGAGCACTATGGGACTTAACAGCTGAGGTCATCAGTCCCCTAGAACTTACAACTACTTAAACCTATCTAACATAAGGACATCACACACATCCATGCCCAAGGCAGGATTCGAACCTGCGACCGTAGCAGTCGCGCGGTTCCGGACTGAAGCGCCTAGAACCGCTCGACCACCGCAGCCAGCTCAAGGAAGCAACCAGGTTCATAACCACAGTATCAAGTGTTAGCCAACAAGCTCTGTTTGGTCATTAACTACTATTTTCGCATTACATCATGTATGTAAGCGAGGAAAGACAGCTAAAATCTACGATAGGTAATTAGTATATATAATAAATAATACTTACAGGAAGTACCACACTGTAACATTTTCAAAATTAGAGATATTCTGACTTACAAGTAGCACAGGCGGTGAGAACAGAGGCCACGATAATTGCCCTGTATTTAGGTAATCAAAATTACATTTAAGGATAGCGTACACGCGTTTGAAAATATTTATCGCAATGCAAAAATAAGGTACAATGTCTTATGCTAGTAATTGCATTCCGTATGTTCTGTGGCTCAACCGGTAGAGTAGCGGAAGGGAACATTTTCATTAGTGCGTGAAAAGCGTGTTTATTTTTACAGGTTAAAACGTTTATAACCTAGATGCACGTATTCAGGAGTATAAAAGGTGTGAGATGAGAGCGGAACCAACTTCACATACTGTGTATAGCATGATGCAAGTTCCCTTAAAGCAACATGGCAGTACTTTAATGTGGATTACAAACAGTCACGACCGAAATAAAACATTTAATTCAACGGTTACCGGTTTCGATCGTATGTGACCATCCTCAGACGCTTATCCTATGATGGTATGCGGTGGCAGTCGTCTGAGCACTTTTATCACTCCGCGGACCTCAACTGTTCAACGTTTTATTGCTTTGAGGATGTTTGTAACCCACTTTTTATGTACTTTTATCCAGACCGCTGCTTCTCCACGAGAAATGTTTTCAAAAATCACTTATTACGTAAGTGCTAAAAATTTCGTCCGAACGGGCCTTGGAAGGCCCAGCGGTACCGACCGGCCGCCGTGTCATCCTCAGACCACAGGCGTCACTGGATGCGGATATGGAGGGGCATGTGGTCAGCACACCGCTCTCCAGGCCGTATGTCAGTTTCCGAAGCCGGAGCCGCTCCTTCTCAATCAAGTAGCTCCTCAGTTTGTCTCACAAGGCTGAACGCACCCAGCTTGGCTACAGCGCTCGGCAGACCGGATGGTCACCCATCCAAGTGCTAGCCCAGCCCGACAGCGCTTAACTTCGTTGTTACCACTGCGGCAAGGCCGTTGGCTTTTCCTGAGAATAGTATTTCAAAAAATTTCTCAGTTTAATTGATCAGTTCAAATTACAATTATTCCGCCTCTACAATCCGATGGTCTTCTGTCCAGATGGCTGAGAAAAATTGATAATTTGCCATTTAAATTTACCAACCTGTTAATTAGTTATGCAATTTGCTTATTATTCGTATCATAGGAATAATAATTAATCTACTGCACTTATCCATGATCGGAAACACTGATTATCACGAATTAAACACTCTTGTAAGGGACTCGAATGAACGACTGCTGAGGCTTCCCAGTAACCGTTGTAAATAAACTTCTCAAGCTCCTCCCAAGAAGCTGCAGTTTACAAACGAGCTCTATTACGGTGCTTGTATACAGGCGATTGTGCCTCCTGAGTGGCTGAAAGGGTTAAACTTTAAACGAATTCGTGCAGTGGTTGGGAGTTCAGAAAATCTAGGAATCGGCCGACGGACGTAGAGGGTATACGATGAGAAGTTTTGTGGCCTCCATGGCCGACTTGGTTTTCAAACTCTCGGTGATACTTCGTAATCAACAAAGTTAGTTTCCAAGTGCGGGAAGTTGGCTCCCATGCAAGAAGTTCCAGGTTTTCTAAGGATCTTGCGTTTAGTGAGTATGTGTTCTTGTGGAGATTAACGTCAGAAGTTGCTAGTAGGCAGTGTACAAAGTGTTAGTAATGTACATATTCCACTCCAGTGGCCGGATCTTAAATCTTCATGAGAGCAGTTAGCTACAGGGCTTTAATTATTCACCTGTGAATAGTGATGAATTTTGACGTGTCTTGCAGGTCAAACCGAGGCTGGCGACCATTACTTAGACTGATTTTACGCAGGGTGTTCCAGAAACGTTGTGAAAAACTTTGAGGGGTCTTGAGGAACAAGTCAAGGATAGGAACCCGTGTTCACAAACACCATCCAGCGACGCTGAGGAGTGTCGAAGTTATTGGCACCAGCGCCTGCCATTAGGACACCCCTGCAACAGAAAACATGACATTTAACGCTGAAAGACCATACGCGGAATCTCTTGCAATGTCGTTTGTTGTTTAGCCATCGCAACTGATTGCCACGATCGTCGTTGGAGAAGATGGAGCTAACTGTTGTGCAGAAATGCCTTGTCTCCTACCAATGTGATGATCTGTTTCCTCAGTGGGTGACAGTTGCACAAGGGTTTCCATCCACTGTTAATTTTTCAACTAGAACACTCTAAAACGACGTACCCATGTGTATCCTCAAAGGTCAGTTCAACAAAGTGTCCATCCATGCTACCACTACTGCCAAGGTGGTAGCTCTATGTATATTTTCAAATCATCCACAATTGTAATAATTTATTCTTCCCAATATACTATGTAATAATTCCAATTTCATATCAATCTGTAAGTATAACAAGTTATGGTAGCAAAACACTAAAACGAATCCTTTACATAAGAATGGAAAAACTGGCAGAAGCCAACTTCAGGGAAGACAAGTTTGGGTTCCAGAGAAATGTAGGAAGTCGCGAGGTAATGCTGACCCTACGACTTAGCTTAGAAGATAGGTTAAGAAAAGGCAAATCTACGTTTATAGCGTTTGTAGAGTTAGAGGAAGCTTTTGATAATGCTGACTGTAATACTCTGTTTAAAATTGTGCAAGTAGAATGAGTAAAATACAGGGAACCAAAATCTATTTACAACCTGTTCAGAAACCAGGCGGCAGTTACATGACAAATTTTTGAAAAAAATTCTCTTGGAGAAAGTCAGCTGTCTAGCTAAAATAATTTAAGATGGATTAAGAACGGTCTTGACTGAAAGCATTTAGCCATCTTCAGACCGTTTCTACTTAAATATAAATATAGACTCGAATTAGTATTATTTGTATTTCAGTGTAAATGGTCTTAATATGGTCACATTCTGAGCGAAAAACTGTTACCATTTTTATTTTGTTGCGTTAAAGACTGTTTTAATCCATTTTAAGACGGTTATACGGGTCGAGGGGAATCAAAGGGAAGCATCAGCTGAGAAAGGTGTGTGACAGGATTGTAGCCTGTCCTCAATGTTATTCAGCCTGTACTTTGAGCAAGCAGTAAACGATGCCTGAAAAAATTAGTAGTGGGAATTCATGTTCAGGGAGATGACATTGTAATTCTGGTAGGGGCAGCAAAGTACTGGGAACAGCAACTGAATGGAATGGACGGCGTCTTGAAAGGAGAAATGGACGGCGTCTTGAAAGGAGGTTATAAGATGAACAACAAAAGCAAAACAAGAAAAATGGGATGTAGTGGAATTAAGTCCGGCTACGCTGAGGGAATTAGATTAGGAACCTATCACAAAAAGTAGTGGATGAGTTTTGCTATTTGGGCAGCAAAATTACTGAAGATGTCCGAATTAAAGTAAATATGAAATATGGAATGGCAATGACAAGAGAAGTGTTTCTTAAGAAGAGAAGTTTGTTAGCATTGGATCTAGATTTAAATACGGGGAAGTTTTTTCTGCAGATATTTGTATAGAGTGTAGCCAAGCGAAATATGCACGATAAACAGTTTAAACAAGAAGAGAATAGAAGCTTTTGACGTGTGGTACTGCAGAAGGATTTTGAAGATTGGAGAGGTAGATCGCGTAACTAATGAGAAGGTACTGAACAGAACTGGGGAGACAAGAAATTTGTGGTACTTGATTAAACGAAGCGATCGGTTGATAGGACACATTTTGAGACATCAAGGGATCGCCAAGTTAGTAATGACAAAAGGTGTGAGGAGTAAAAATCGTTGAGAGAGACCAGGAGATGAATAACCTATGCAGGTTCAGGAAGATGTAGGATGCAATAGTTATCTGGAAATGAAGTAGCTTTCACAGACTAGCGTGTGGATCTGCATCAAATCAGTCTTAGGACTGAAGATCACAACAACAACAACGAATGTGCTGTACAGAGTGTCTTAAAAAGTGTCACATTTTCCTACAGGAGGTACTATGGGTCAAAAGAATAAGAAAAAGTTCCAATAATGATGTGTTTGAAAAGCGAAAGCTATTGAAATTGGACCGTTGAATATACCGGTACGCTCTTCACAGACTACATTTCATTTACAGATGAGGCAGCATTCATACGAGATACCATAGTAAATTATCGCAAAATATACACTGGGTCAATGCAAATCCTCGAGCACTCATGGGGGTGATGCATCAGGATCGTAACAGTATCAGTGTATGGGCAGTTGTCGGTGACAGACTAATAGAGCCAAATACATTACCAAAGCGCTCATCAGTTGCTGCATGTCACCGGTTTCTGTGTGATCAGCTACCAGCGATACTGGTGAAGATTACCCCTGCAGGCAGACGAAAAGGCACCACGTCATTTTTAATGGACCATGCAACAATACCTCACTCCAACGTTTCACGGGCGATGGATTGGCCGAGTAGGTCCAATAGTATGGGCTCCCAGTTCACGGTAACGTGAATCCTCTGGGTTTCTGGCTACGGGAACATTTCAAGGCAATCCGAAAGGAGCCAGGTGTATTTGTAAGCGTCCGTGACTCACTACGAAAAAGTACTGAATATTCTGTCACTATGGGTGATAACCACAAGCAGGACTAGCGCTACCTTTAGTGTCTACTGCTATGTACGACTATGTACTGTCGTAACAGACAGGTGAGATTGAGAGGGCACATGGCCCATTCTCAACAGGTTTTGGTTTCCGGACATATCATTATAACAACTTTATCTCTATTGTTGCCATTTTAATGGTTCAAATGGCTCTGAGCCCTATGGGACTTAACATCTGAATTCATCAGTCCACTAGAACTTAGAACTACTTAAACCTAACTAACCTAAGGACATCACACACATCCATGCGCGAGGCAGGATTCGAACCTGCAACCGTAGCGGTCGCGCGGCTCCAGACTGAAGCGCCTAGAAGGCCATTTTAATGGCTAACAGTGTGGATGACTATAGATAGGCAGTGATAAATATATACAGGTCGGTGGATAAAATTAAAATCTATTGCCTACTATAGTACGACGTTAATCCAGTGCAAAAGGGTTTTATTGTTCTGAGGCAGGTTTATCTTCATCGTTAAGACAAAATTCGTGATTCCAACCTTCACTGCATCTCTGTATGACCACGCAATTACAGTTACAAAGTAAACCTATCTTGTACTCTTAGCAAATTTGCAGTTTGTAGCAAAAGAAGAGAACTCATCTGTACTCCTTAGATCCCTAGGTCCCGAGTCGTACCTACGTTTTCCGTCAACACCCCTCCCCCACCCCTTCTTTCAAGGGGGGCAGTTTAGCATCCGCCTCTCGGCGTACGCCATGTCATCTAGCGGCGAAACCCCGAACTGGGAGCGCTCCTTGAGGTCGCTGCCCATTTGTTTCCGTCGACGCCACGTCCGCGATAAACAAATTACCACCACCCCACGTAGGAGAAAAAACAAACTGTTTTTTATCTTCGTTACAAATCGGAGATTAATGCTGCCGCACTGGGGGCTGAAACAGATGACCCGCTACAAATTCTTCAATGCCGAAGCATTGACCCTCACCGCAGGGGCCGTTTACGATAAATTTATTTCACAGTCTCCGAGATTAAGATGACATGGCGCAACAAATTCAGTTGAATCGAGGGTGTACTGGATATTGTTACTTTCTATTTGTGGTTGTCAATATGAGAGACTTGACATACCGGAGTCTGGGAGACAAAAAAGTAACGAGAGGAAATCATTATGAAACAGACTTCTGATCTGTTTGGCAAATGAACACGTATTGCAGCCATTTTAAAACTGCTCCTCCTGTCATTCTCGAAATTGTATAAAGTTCTTCTGTCTGCAGATTCGTTATACACCTCAGTAACATGTGGCCGTGGCATTTGCAGACACTGAGTAAGGTTCATCAACATTGTTTTGATTCAGGTGAAGGTGTGAGTTGTCTCACTTGCGTGAAATCCACGACTTTTGCTTCTACATCAACATCTACATCATACTCTTCAAGCAACCTCATAGTGCATGGGGGATGGTACGTCCGGTACCACTAACTGATCTTCCCTATACTGTTCCACTCGTGGATGGCGCGTGAAAGAATGATTGTTGGTAAGCCTTTGTACTGGCTCTAATTTCTCTAATTTTCTCGTCGTGTTATTACGCAAGAGTTGCATGGGAGGAAGTAATATACTGTCCGACTTTTCCTGGAAAGTGCACCATTGAAATTTCAATATTAAACTCCTCCGTGGTGCACAACGCTTCTTCCTCTTCTAACGTCTGTCACTGCAGTTTGTTGGTCATCACTATAACGCTCTCGCGCAGACCAAACGATCACGTGACGAAACGCGATGCTCTTCGTTAGGTCTTCCGGGTCTCTGCTATCAGCCCTATCTGATCCCATAGTGATGAACAATGCCGGCCGCGGTGGTCTAGCGGTTCTAGACGCTCAGTCCGGAACCGCGCGACTGCTACGTCGCAGGTTCGAATCCTGCCTCGGGCATGGATGTGTGTGATGTCCTTAGGTTAGTTAGGTTTAAGTAGTTCTAAGTTCTAAGGAACTGATGACCATAGATGTTAAGTCCCATAGTGCTCAGAGCCATTTGAACCATTTTTTTGATGAACAATACTCAGGGTCGAACGAGTGCCTTGTAAGCCATTTCCTTCGTGGATGAGTTACATTCCCTTAAGATTCTTGCTGTAAGTCTGTCTGGAATCTGCTTTTCCTACTGTTTGTTTTATTTGGTCGCTCCATTTAAAGTCGCTCTGCACAGTTACTACTCGATATTTTATGGTAGATACTGTTTCCGGCAGTTTGTCATCGACGGTGTGGTTGTACAACAGCGTTTTTCTCTCCCTATGTGCGCGGAGTGTGTTACACTTATTTACGTTAACGATCAGCTGCCGGAGCGTGCACCATTTATCAACCCATTGTAGCTCATTCCTCAAATCAGAACTGTTTCTGGCGCTGCTACCTTATTATGAACAACTGGATCATCTACGAGCAGCCTTAAAGAGCATCTGAAGCTTTCTGCTACATCATTTGTGTACATTGTAAGCGATAACGATGTAATCACACTTTCTTGGGGTATTCTAGATATTGCCTTTACATCTGTCGATTTTGTTCCGTCTGCAAAATTACGACGTATGGAGTTCAATGTATATTTACAATCTCATTTGGCAGATTAGCTGAAGACGAACTGACAGAAGACTCTCTTTCTCAACAGACTATTTGGTTTCTGGGTAAAAGACCAGGACGGGTTACGACCTTCTGTGCTTAGCAAAAAGACATAACAACTGTGAATGCCCAAGAAACGAGCTGACTTAACAAAACATTACGTCCATTGCTCCCCGCAGGATCAAATGCCATCCGTCTGCGGGAAAATGACCATTTGGCGCAGTACAGCACCGACACTACGTGTCGTTGATTCTATTAGTACCCGGTGCATCCACACAATCATGAGCATGGGGACACTCAATGCCCGTAAGTTATGGGAGTGTGTTTTTGGCGTGTTAGTGGCCGATAACATTCCATACGAGTTCCATATGGTTCAGATCAGGAGACGTCGGTAACCAAGATTTCAACGTGTTTCACTATCACATTCCTGAAACCTTCGTAACACGATGTACGTCTTGTCACACTAAAGGGGGACATCGCCGTCGGTTCAAATGGCTCTGAGTACTATGGAACTTCACATCTGAGGTCAAAAGTCCCCTAGAACTAAGAACTACTTAAACCTACAATACTGGCCATTAAAATTGCTGCACCACGAAGATGACGTGCTACAGACGCGAAATTTAACCGACAGAAAGAAGATGCTGTGATATGCAAATGATTAGCTTCTCAGAGCATTCACACAAGGTTGGCGCCGGTAGCGACATCTACAACGTTCAGACATGAGGAAAGTTTCCAGTCGATTTCTCATACACAAACAGCAGTTGATCGGGTTGCCTGGTGAAACGTTGTTGTGATGCCTCGTGTAAGGAGGAGAAATGCGTACCATCACGTTTCCGACTTTGATAAAGGTCGGATTGTAGCCTATCACGATTGCGGTTTATCGTATCGCGACATTGCTGCTCGCGTTGGTCGACATCCAATGACTGTTAGCAGAATATGGAATCGGTGGGTTCAGGAGGGTAATACGGAACGCAGTGCTGGATCCCAACGGCCTCGTATCACTAGCAGTCGTGATGACAGGCATCTTATCCGCATGGCTGTAACGGATCGTGCAGCCACTTCTCGATCCCTG
Source organism: Schistocerca piceifrons (assembly GCF_021461385.2). Taxonomy (NCBI): domain Eukaryota; kingdom Metazoa; phylum Arthropoda; class Insecta; order Orthoptera; family Acrididae; genus Schistocerca; species Schistocerca piceifrons. Next base: position 168,257,349 of record NC_060145.1, read on the forward strand.
AGTCAACAGATGGGGACGTTTGCAAGACAACTACTATCTGCACGAAGATTTCAACGACGTTTGCAGCACCATGGACTATCAGCTCTGAGACCATGGCTACGGTTACCCTTGACGCTGCATCACAGGCAGGAGCGCCTGCGATGGTGTACTCAACGACGAAACTGGGTGCACGAATGGAAAAAAGGTAATTCTTTCGGATGAATCCAGGTTCTGTTTACAGCATCATGATGGTCGCATACGTGTTTGGCGAAACCGCGGTGAACGCACATTGAAAGCGTGTATTCGTCATCGCCGTACTTGCGTATTGAAAGTGTGTATTCGTCATCGCCATACTGGCGTATTGAAAGCGTGCATTCGTCATCGTCATACTGGCGTATCACCCGACGTGATAGTATGGGGTGGCATTGGTTATACGTCTCGGTCACCTCTTGTTCGCATTGACGGCACTTTGAACAGTGGACGTTACATTTCAGGTGTGTTACGACCAGTAGCTCTACCCTTCATTCGATCCCTGCGAAGCCCTACATTTCAGCAGGATAATGCACGACCGCATACTGCAGGTACTGTATGACCTTTCTAGATACAGAAAATGATAGACTTCGGCCCTAACAGCACATTCTCCAGATCTCTCACCGATTGAAAACGTCTGGTCAATGGTGGCCGAGCAACTGGCTCATCATACGCCAGTCACTACTCTGGATGAACTGTGGTTTCGTATTGAAGCTGCATTGGCCGCTGTACCTGTACACGCCATCCAAGCCCAGGCGTATCAAGGCCGTTATTACGCCCAAAATGGTTCAAATGGCTCTGAGCACTATGCGACTTAACTTCTGAGGTCATCAGTCGCCTAGAAGTTAGAACTAATTAAACCTAACTAACCTAAGGACATCACACACATCCATACCTGAGACAGGATTCGAACCTGCGACCGTAGCGGTCGCGCGGTTCCAGGCTCAAGCACCTAGAACCGCTCGGCGACTGCGGCCGCCTCGCCGTCGGTGAAAAACATCAGTCATGAATGGATCCAGGTGGTCTGTAGTAATTTTCATACAGTCTATAGTTATTATGTTTACGTCTGTTAGTACGATAGCTCAAATGGAAGCCCACATTAGTGTCTCCCGTCGTACCGAGTCGTAGTAATTAATGTGTAGCTACTTATGATGATCCAGTGTGAGCAGTAATTATCCTGTGGAACCGAAACTTGATAGATATGCCAATGCGTTGATGCGGAAGCAATTCACGCTGAAAAAAAAAGTTCCCATTTTGGGCACCTGGTGCGAATCTGGCGCTCTATAGCACCCCACTGACGTCTCCTGTGCTCATGTTGAATACACCGTTTAAGCAGCGGTTAATATTAAAACCAACATTATGCCTTTTTCACTTGTTTGACCTTTTCTAGGCACGCCCTGTTCCTAGTCCATACGTCTTCGTCTGTCGTCAGAGGTCAGTTCGAAGCGGCGCTTATCACTGAAGACAATTATGCTCCAGTCAATGAGGGTCCAGGCCGAGTACGTGTCTGGAGACGCTCCGGACAAGGGTGGGAGACGCATTTGAGTGTCGCCCTCCAAAAGGTCGGACAACAAGAAGTGATGGTCGGGAATCCCATTCCTTTTCATAGCAATAGCCCTTTAGTTGTCATCCGCGGTAACATTACATCACAGCAGACCGTCGTCGAGATTCTACGCCCCGTTTTGCTGCCATTCATGGGAATCCATCCTGGGCTTACATTTCAGCAAGACAATGCCCGCCGACACACGGCGAGAGTTTCTACTGGTTATCTTTGTGTTTGCGGACCCCTACCGTGACCAGCAAGGTCTCTCTCCAAACTTGGTATCATTACGTGCAGGGCCCTCCAACCAGCTCGGTAGTTTTGACAATGCAACTTGCCAATTATAATTTGGCACGATATCGCTCAGGAGAACATCTGTCAACTCTGCAATCAGTGCCAAGCCGAATAGCTGCTTGAAAAAGGATCAGAGGTGTCCCAACGCATTATTGAACTGCTCAATTTATGAAGGTCTTGCTCTTGAACAAATCATCCAGTTTTTTCTGAAATAAATTGTAGTCATTTATTTGTCGGTAGACATACATCAAGTCCACCGTACTCTCCATACCGCGTCACATTCCCGAAGCGGCCCCAGTCGTCATTCAGTCTGGCGGTGGGTAATGATCACAGTATTTCGGCCCATCTGTAAATATGAAATTCAATACCTGTTGCTGTGTATGCTTCCAGGATGTGGCACAGATATTCCAGAGATAATGCAGTCATGGTCTCGAAGGTCTGTAATGAGTCTTGAATTCAGTGGAGAGACACTGAACATCAGCTACAAATGTTAAAATTTCATTTAGCGAGTTAAATGGCCATGTTTCAGTTATCACTGTTGTCATTGCCCGACCTTTGTTCGTATGTTCCTTGTAATGAGACTTTTAGTTTCTTTTGCAGTGTGGGTTCCACTGACCCATTCTGTGGACAATAATTACGAATCAGCCGGTACAAATAAAAAACTGTTTTTTGTGAAAATTGGCCGAACACATTTGCTTTTGTTTCTGTTTGTAACAAATTTCGATATGGGAACCATTTTCATCACGGAATACATATGACCACTATTATGTTTCCGTCGATGATCACTGTTTCATGTTAGGCCTGACCATGGCGCCAGATTTCACGCAGATTATTGTCTTTGTGCGATTAATGAAGAAAGAAATAGAAACTATGTTATTCCGAAGTCAGAATGGTCTTTCTCTAGAGCTCCTCTACTAATTGAGGTAATTTACCATTGGGGAAAATGTTCGCCAATCACCTTTCAGACTTCTGACTAAATACGGTAATGAGTCATACTGTCTGTTCTTCCTCAATTACAGCAGGAAAATGTCCTGTTCGTTGGCTGTCGTAATAATTTTTTCTGCAAAGAAGCAAAGACATATCGTATTTGTGCGTCTTACTCCACAACACATTTAAAAATTGTAGCGCCTGAAGAACTGAATACAAAAAAAACATTTGATAGCTGCGAGCTTCAAATGTGGCATTGGCGGCACGATTTGCATCCCACTTGAAATGAGAACTTGTCTTGTTTCACTCTTCATAAGCAAGTCACTTCTCCAGTCTTTCCTAGAGGAACACCAGCAAGCCTGAAACGTCTGGGACTGTGAGTCCTCGATTTTTTACTGCAATGAATTTATTTTCCGTATCGTTGCAGTGTACGCTGACTGACAAAAAAGCGAAACACCCAGATGACGTGGTCGGATGTCTATGTAAATTCGTACACAAACACATCACTATTGTGTAAATGATTAGAGTCACAGTTCGCAACGACAAGTAGAATGGCCACCAGGGTGTATTAGTGTTCTTATATGAAGGACGTTAACAGCGTTAGATTTGGTTAAATGATCACCATGACGCACGGCATCGTCACGTTCTCGTATGAGTGTTATCACCATGTGACAAAATTTGCAAGTGGCCTCATTGAGAGTTCCCGCGTGGTCGGGAGGTCGAATCCTGGGACATACAGATCTGTAGTTGTTGTGTACATAGTTGCGTGTAGTCAGCGCATACACAACTTTCCCACTAGAGCGCGCCCCACTAAGCACAACAGCGCAGGCGCAGCGCTCGTCCGTCTCCGCACTACGAGAAGGCGCTGCCATAGAGACGGACCAAATTCTGCTTCCGCCGATCCGCATATTAATATGTAACGCAGCCAATGAGATTGCTGCTAACATAGAACCTTTTCTCCTCGCAGATCACACTCGTGCAGTTATACATGAATGCGCGAGGTATTATAATGAGTATCCAGACCTCCGATTAGTCAGTCTGCATTTGTCTGCACCAGTCTGTACCAGTCTGCATTAGTCTGTACCAGTCTGTACGAGTTCTACATTTGTCTGTACCACTCCATAGTCAAGTTTCAGTCTGCACCTAATAAGATTACCATATTCCTGTACATAGCCATGAAGATAAATGTATAGACACTTTTGTCAAGTATTAGAGATATATGGGAGAATAAGATTAACGTACCAAGACCAAAGGAACTTCAGATTGTCAATTGTAAATAGCATCCAGAACCAAGTTAAGTAATTTTTATGCTTGTTATTATTTAATAAATGTGTGTGAAAATTAATCAAGTTCTGTTTAAAGTTGGTCACCGTCAATCTGCTACTCTAAGCATGCAAGTGGCATTTCTATCGTCTGACCTAACGGCAGAAGATAAACACGTCATGATAAGACCACAAGACATGTTGCTGACACTCACCTACTTCGTTAGAGTGACAATTCAAATAATCTGATAGTGTGTGTACTGAAGGTCTTACAGTACGCACACCACAGTAGTGCTCTGGTGGTCGGGAGGTCGAATCCTGGGACATACAGATCTGTAGTGCACTGGGAGATGGCAGTGGCACGGTGTTCAATCTTAAGGGAACATGAGGCAGACATAGTCGTCTTCAAGGTTCCCGTCGACTACATCTGACCAGCAACAAGGGACAATCGCCGTATTGTGCACCAGTCCCATATTATCACCTTCACACCTCCACCTGCTATACGACAACAAGTAATAGCCTGTCTGCAATACCATATCATCCCGAAGTACTGATCGCAGTCTGGCATCAGCCGGATTAGGAAATTACTATCCCATGCGTAGGGTGTCGTGTCGTTAACACCACAACCAAACCGGCTGCGGATAGAGTGGTGCCCTGATTGGGAAGCATGGATAGCTGATGAGTGCCGTCGCATTGTATTCAGTGATGAACTGGACTACGATAGATGATTATCGTCGGCCTGTATGCCGGCGACCTGGCGAGAGGCACGAATCTTTCAGTGTTTTGGAGACAGATGGCGATGTTAGTTCCGGCGTCATGGTGTACGCGCTAGCTGCAGGTTACAGCTGGTAGTGACTGAGGGAATTCTGATGGTACAATGGTCTGTCACGGACCTCTTACTCCTCACGTGCTACATCTTTATGTGACAACATGGAGGCTCCATTTTTCAACCGTACAATGCTCGCTGGCCCACACCACATGTCTCTGTAGGCGCCCTGGTGGTCCTGGTCGCTTACGGTGGACTGGAAGCCGAGCGGTGATCTCTCCAGTTGACAGTATGCTAGGAAATGACTTTGGACGCGTCATAAACGCCAAAGAAACATTATTAACTCATGACACCTTTATTCCTGCCGAGTACAATGTGGCCCGCATAACACAGGCTGGCTGAGCTTGGTGATGTGAACGACCTTCCCCGAGTCTTCGCTGCCTCGGAGTGATGACACCAGCTCCGGGCCACACCAGTCTTGCTAGCGCAGCGCCGCGTGCTGTGACGTAGCAGTGGAATGCCCTTACTTCGGCTGCGCGAGGCTGGCGGCGCCCGGCTGGCCGGCCGGCTCAGCGGCGGACAGCAAGCCGCTGTGCTTAGGAGGCTCCGGGTTGGAGTCCCGCCGCGAGGCGTTCTCGTAGTGCGGAGTGTACTCTATCCCACCCCGTCTCCTTTCCTGCTCCTCCTGATGGCTCGTCTGTGGTGGACGGGTGGAACGGGCCGCAGTCCCCCAGCGTCGTCGGCTCACCCAGTTGTGACGGCGGATGCACTGCACAGGCCTAGGCCCCGCACCATCTAAACGACGGCATTGGCGGCGAGTGAGTCTGCCCGATGTCTGCTAATTCTGGGCTGATGATTGACAGCGGCAGCAGAGAGGACCAGAGCTGGTACTGTCCCCTCACGTCTGCTGCTGGATGGGCCACCCTTACTGCAACATCTCCTTAATAAAAATTAACATGTCAGTCACCGAGCTGAGCGCTACGCAGCGACCCAGTGCACATCTAACTGCAAGTCTAACTGCGAGTGCCTTGTTGCTATCAAAGCTGGCGTATTTAAAGGAGGCACGAGCGACGTCCTGGCGTCATGCTCGTTTGTAATGAACGCATTCATTCCACTTACACTGCTGATTTATCTGTCGTACTCGCCCCTTAGGTGTTCTTGTGGCAGAGTTACGTGTTGTTATGGCAGACTTACGCGAAGTTATGAAATGCAGTACAGCTGACGCTATACCTCTGTCTTACACTCTGCGAAAGTCTCCGTCTAACACAAACCCGCATGCTAAGCAATTCTCTCTCGCCTCTTGTGTGTAACCAGGCCACTGCCCCTGCGTGACGACACATTCCGATACATGTGCAATCCTCTTACCTCTTGGCTAACCTACTGTCTCTGGCTCTCGGCATAGGCAACTAAACTTTGACAATATTTCACGTTTCCAACTCTTTACTATTCCGTGACACTACATCTCTACAAACTATCTGCGTGATTTATTGAAAGACATCTTCAATATGCCAGGAGCTGCACTATAACTGTTTTCTGTGCTAAGACTAGTTTTCAGGTTTATAGCCCATTAGCAATGGCGTTTGATACATAGGAACAAACAACTGTGTGTGCATCGATTTCTATAAAATGTTAAATGTACATACATATAGCAGTAATATAAGTCTACTTACATTATACTCTTCTACAGCAATGACATGCTTGTCAGTTAATACGACAGTATCTGAAATATGTCCTGTAACATAGTACATAGTTTCCCATGTACGTAGTTGCTGTCAAATTTTAGGCAGTGATAAACACTGTCATACAGCGTAAACATGGAACTGGCAGGTCTAGGACTCAATATTACTTGTTTTTTGTTATTTTTAAGAACATATTTACATATATCTGTGACACGCATTCATATAATTATCTAAATTACAATTTTTGACAAATGGTACGTGAAATAGAAGATACAAGAGGAATGAAATTGCAAATTAATCCAACATATCACGTCAAATTAGATAATTTTTACGTGCTTTGCATAGACTCCAATCCAAAGCTATTCATTTAAAACACTTTTGAAATTTTGTATGTACGTCCTATTCTGTAACTGTGTTTGTTCACTAAGTATGCTGTCTGGTGTTTTGTCTATATTTCAGTTTCTTCTAGGATATTTATTAATCTGCCTTTTTCTGCTTTGCATAGAATGGTTATGTTTTTCTTAATGTCATTGGCAGAATGCTTGTATTTTCTTAAATGAGCAGTGAATGACGAGAGATTGGCTTCACTAACATTAGTATGTTCTCTTATTATCGTTTTGAAGTTTTTCCCTGTTTGCTCAACATAAAATTTATCACACTTACTACATGTTACTTTTTACACCCGTGACATATTATATACTTGGCTCTTATTGTGTATGACTTGAACTTACAGTGTTCTGTGTTCTGAAGCCGATTTTCGAAGAAAATGACTTCTTTTGTTGGAAATGTGATCCCAGCATGATAAGGTTATAAACTTATCTTTTTCTACTTGCTTAGTCTCATCTAATGTAATGTGATTTCTATCCTTATTATGTTCTTTCCGTTTTTGTGTGTTATTTCATAACTAGTTTTGGGTATGGTGTTAGCTATCGGGATGTTGATGTACTTATTAGTGGCATCTGAACAGAACATTCTGCCCTTTGCTGGGATGTTAATTCCTTTATCGGGTTCATCGGGTCTGAGTTTTTAATAGTGAACTTTTTTCAAATGTATAATTTTGTTAATGATAACATTAAACTTTTTGCTCAGTACATATGTCGGACTGTTTATCCAATTAACAATCAGTCTCAGAGGGACATGATCTTTATGAATTTTGGTTTGTGATAATAGCTTGGGACATTGAGGGTTCATTAGTATACATTGGCCATTTTCTTTATTAGTCAGCAAAAATTTGCACTTGGTTAGCGTCTTTTTTTACTCGGGCTTGATATTTAATAGTAGATTCCTATCAACGCGTATAACGTGATTTCTATAGAGGAGGGCTGTCGTTTCTTTGGACATATCCCTCTTTCTTCATATGAACAAATGTATCTCCCTTATCTGCTTCTTTATGTCGGCGTGATGTTGAGGTGCTACTGTGACAGTCAGTAAACACATTCCTCTCCCCGTTAGAATACGCGTGGAATCAGCTCGGGTGTCAACTCTGGCCCAGTACCAGTTTCCAGGATATCAGGAAGTAGCTGTGGGCCTGCCAGGCTTAGGGGAGGGTACAGCGGCTGTATGACACACTTCCCGCCGGCCGGTGTGGCCGTGCGGTTCTAGGCGGTTCAGTCTGGAACTGCGCGGCCGCTACGGCCGCAGGTTCGAATCCTGCCTCGGGCATGGATGTGTGTGATGTCGTTAGGTTAGTCAGGTTTAAGTAGGTCTAGGTTCAAGGGGACTGATGACCTCAGATGTTAGGTCCCATAGCACTCACAACCATTTGACCAATTTTTTTGACACGCTTCCCGCCCATCCACGGTCGCGAGATTGCAACGACATACTGACAAGTAGGCTCATAGTCCCAACACAGTATACGGTCTCAACTGGTGAAGTATCATTTCGTTTTTTCCCGTCTCCCTCAAACCCTTCACTTTTTTTTGTCAGGCAGTGCACACCGCATTGTTCTACAGTTATGGAATATCCAGGCTGCAAAACTAACCCAGCCGACATATTTCTATTATCTTAAACACAGTGACCGTCAAACTGCTCGACATGCGCTGTTGAGAATTGGACTCAACGACTCTCCAGACCATGGAATTGCTGAAATGTGTCATTAGAGCTGAAGCAGCACAGAATGACGAACCCCTAAATGTCGACCCGATGCCCAGCAAGCGAGTTTTGCTGCACCACTGGCCATTAAAATTGCTACACCACGAAGATGACGTGCTACAGACCCGAGTTTTAACCCATAGGAAGAAGATGCTGTGATATGCAAATGACTAGCTTTTCAGAGCATTCACACAAGGTTGGCGCCGGTGGCGACACCTACAACGTGCTGACATGAGGAAACTTTCCAAACGATTTCTCATACACTAACAGCTGTTGACCGCCGTTGCCTGGTGAAACGTTGTTGTGATGCCTCGTGCAAGGAGGAGAGATGCGTACCATCACGTTTCCGAGTTTGATAAAGGTCGGATTATAGCCAACCGCGATTGCGGTTTATCGTATCGCGACACTGCTGTTCGCGTTGGTCGAGATCCAATGACTGTTAGCAGAATATGGAATCCGTGGGTTCAGGAGGGTAATACGGAACGCCATGCTGGATCCCAACGGTCTCGTATCACTAGCAGTCGTGATGACAGGCATCTTATCCGCATGGCTGTAACGGATCGGGCAGCCACGTCTCGATCCCTGAGCCAACAGATGGGGACGTTTGCAAGACAACAACCGTCTGCACGAACAGTTCGACGACGTTTGCAGCAACAAGGACTGTCGGCTCGGAGAGCATGGCTGCGGTTACCCTTGACGCTGCATCACAGACTGGAGTACCTGCGATGGTGTACTCAACGACGAACCTGGGTGCACGAATGACAAAACATCATTTTTTCGGATGAATCCAGGTTCTGTTTACAGCATCATGATGGTCGCATCCGTGTTTGGCGACATCGCGGTGAACGCACATTGGAAGCGTGTATTCGCCATCGCCATACTGGCGTATCACCCTGCGTGATGGTATGGGGTGCAATTCGTTACACGTCGCGGTCACCTCTTGTTCGCATTGACGGCACTTAGAACAGTGGACGTTACATTTAAGATGTGTTACGACCCGTGGCTCTACCCTTCATTCGATCCCTGCGAAACCCTACATTTCGGCAGGATAATGCACGACCGCATGTTGCAGGTCCTGTACGGGCCTTTCTGGATACAAAAAATGTTCGACTGCTGCCCTGGCCAGCCCATCGTCCAGATATCTCGCCAATTGAAAACGTCTGCTTAATGGTGGCCGAGGAACTCGCTCGTCTCAATACGCCAGTCACTACTCTTGATGAACTGTCGTATCGTCTTGAAGCTGCATGGGCAGCTCTGTTTGACTCAATGCCAAGGCGTATCAAGGCCATTATTACGGCCAGAGGTGGTTGTTCTGGATACTGATTTCTCAGTATCTATGCACCCAAATTGCGTGAAAATGTAATCACATGTTAGTTCTAGTATAATATATTTGTCTAACGAATACCCGTTTATCATCTACATTTGCTCTTGGTGTAGCAATTTTAATGGCCAGTAGCGTACAAAACGTGGCACTCTGTGTATTACTTTGCGCAACCTGTATCGCATCAAATCTCTTAAAAGGTGTATCACCTAGTCTTCGTACCGTGCACGCACAACAAGCAAAATTTCGTAGGATGCTACTCCTCCTGGCGTCGCAATTTTAACTGCCGACCGTGTAATGCTGTACCACGTGATGTTCATTTCCTCTGAAGCTTACTCTCGGTAGACAACACGTCAGCACTGCTGGCAAGACACACGGCGAATCACGGAACAGAGACACCGGGGGCGGCGACAAGTAGAGCCGTCGGCAACAGCATTACCTCACATCCGCCCCGCTGTCCGGCGGCTGTTCCCGCGTCCGCGTGCAGAACGCTCGTTCCGGCGCAGCTGACATTAATTCCGCGGAGCGCCGCGCGTTTTTCCCGTTGTGATTTTTCCGCGGTACTGTAAGCAAGCAGTGTGTGGGCGGCACCCGCCGGCCACTCCTCTTTTGCTATCCCCCCCACTCTTCTTCTTTTTTCTTTTTTTTCGGGGACCCCTTTCAGAGCGGCGCGCCTGTCGCCGTGTATTTACCGGAAGCACAGTGAGTGGGAGTGCGTGTCCGCAGAATAAACAGCCCCCATGTTTCTGTGTGCCCTGGCCGGCGCGGCTCCCCGTCCCGTCTCGCGACCACATCTCTCTGCTGCGCCCCCACACCACACCACGCCACGCCACACGCCCGCTTCCTCCCTCCCTCTCTCTCTCTCTACTTTTTTCCTTTTTCGCGGCCCCAAATTTTCGGCGCCGGGCAGCAGCACGGGCGCGGGCGCGACCGCAGACCCGCGCGGGCCTGCTCGGGCCCCCGCACGCAACTCTTCACACACGGCGCCCGGCTGCGGCGACAGTTGCCCCCGCTGTATTACATTACCATACATTACCCTGGCATTAAAATAAATTAAAAGTAATTAGAGGGCTGTTGCGGGTACGACTGTCACGCCGGCCCGCCACTGCATAAACAGGTGAGGGGTGGGAAGGGGCTGGCCCTGGCCGACTGCGGCGTGCTGCGACCCACCCTGCGGTCCGCGCTTCGACCCACGCCGCGGCACAATCTGCGCCCTGTAGCCGTCTGACCCACTTCCACAAAACCGACTGCGACCCTCTGTCTGCTGGCTAATTGTACATTTGGAACAATGATTTTCATTTGTACATGAAATTCGGTATTTTGTTTTTGCACTACTGGCCATTAAAATTGCTACAACACGAACATGACATGCTACAGACGCGAAATTTAACCGACAGGAAGAAGATGCTGTGATATGCAAATGATTAGCTTTTCAGAGCATTCACATAAGGTTGGTGCCAGTGGCGACACCTACAACGTGCTGACATGAGGAAAGTTTCCAACACAAACAGCAGTTGACCGGCGTTGCCTGGTGAAACGTTGTTGTGATACCTCCTGTAAGGAGGAGAAATGCGTACCATCAGCTTTCCGACTTTGATAAAGGTTGCATTGTAGCCTATTGCGATTGCGGTTTATCGTATCGCGGAATTGCTGCTCGCGTTGGTCGAGATCCAATGACTGTTAGCAGAATATGGAATAGGTGGGTTCTGGAGGGTAATACGGAATGCTGTGCTGGATCCCAACGGCTTGTATCCCTAGCAGTCGAGATGACAGGCATCTTATTCGCATGGCTGTAACGGATCGTGCAGCCACGTCTCGATCCCTGAGTCAACAGATGGGGACGTTTGCAAGACAACAACCATCTGCACGAACAGTTCGACGACGTTTGCAGCTGCGTGGACTATCAGCTCGGAGACCTTGGCTGCGGTTACCCTTGACGCTGCATCATAGACAGGAGTGCCTGCGATGGTGTACTCAACGACGAACCTGGGTGCACGAATGGCAAAACGCCACTTTTCGGATGAATCCAGGTTCTGTTTACAGCATAATGATGGTCGCATCCGTGTTTGGCGACATCGCGGTGAACGCACATTGGAAGCGTGTATTCGTCATCGCCGTACTGGCATGAGGGTATGGGGTGCCATTGGTTACACGTCTGGTCGCCTCTTGTTCGCATTGACGGCACTTTGAACAGTGGACGTTCGATTTGACTCAATGCCTAGGCGTATCAAGGCCGTTATTACGGTCAGATGTGGTTGTTCTGGGTACTGATTTCTCAGGATCTATGCACCCAAATTGCGTGAAAATGTAATCACATCCCAGTTCTAGTGTAATATGTTTGTCCAATGAATACCCGTTTATCATGTGCATTTCTTCTTGGTGTAGCAATTTTAATAGCCGGTAATGTACTTGTCATTCTCTTCTCCAAGGAGTACTGCAAGCTGTTTGACATCTGGTCCTTCTACGGCAAGTGGTTCTTTTTTTTCTTTTTGTCTTTTCTTTTTTCAACCCAGTATCTTAGCAGGCTGGTAAAGGGGCAGTTGGAATTCCGACTGGATATACGAGGGCTGATCAACAAAAGACTGAAACTGATATTTTTTTAACATATGTTTGTTACCCTATTTCAATGTTTACCGTCATGTGATCTATTTCAAAATGCTCCCCTCCTGCTTGAATGCACTTTTTACAGCGTCTCTGCCAGTCCTCGAACACATGGAGCATGCCATTCTTTGTCAGGTCATTGAGAATAGCCTCACTTCTCTTCAGAGTTCTCAAATCGACTGTCCCGATGCTTTGGCGTTAGCGATGGGAATATAAAAACCCATAGAGTGCTAGATCGGGGCTGCAATGCGGATGCGGTAAACAGGTAACTATGAACTGAGCCTGAACCTGCGCGACTTGGTTTGCGACGTGAGGTCGTGCACTGTCATGATGAATTCGCCACCCAGTTCGTGAAAGTTCTTGTCATTTGTTTGCAATATGTTTCCTCAGTTTATCCAATACTGACGTTTACCAAGATTCTGTTACAATAGTGTGAGGAGGTACTACATGCTGATAAATCATTCCACGATAGTTAAAATATATATCTCCATCACTTTTTATGCAGACAGAATAACTTTCACCTTCTTTGATGATGGAGAACCAGGCGATTTCCAGTCGTACTACCTTGTTTTCCTTGAGGATCATAAAGGTACAGCCATGACTCGTCATTGGTGAGTATCGATTCTAGAAATGCACCTCGTCTAGCAGCAACGAGACGCAGCGCCTCGCTGCTTCTCTCCCTTCGCACACCCTTTTGTTCGGGAGTCAACAGACATGGCAGGCAACGGGCACCAACGCAGGCGATATGGAAATGATCATGCTTAATTGTAAAGACAATGCCATACGAATTTCTGAACACTTTGCTGAGGTTCCATAATGTTATCCTCCAATCCCCACGGACAGTCACAGCAGCTATTTTCCTACCGTGCTTAAAACAGACAAGTCGGTCTTGTCTGAAGTCCTTGAACCACCTAAACATTGTTCAACAAGGTTCTGCATCTGCACCGTACTCTTGCTGCAGCTTTTCGTAAGTTGCGGTGGGTGCATAGTTTATACAATCAAACAATTTCATTTCACCGTACTGCTCGTATGGTGTCACCTTCACTGATTGGTATGCGAAATGCGAAGAACATCTACAAAATAGTGCATTGCCACCGACCTGGCGATATGAGAGTGCTGCCGCCTATGGACATTATACATTTGTGTCCAAAATCAAAGCAACGAACCATTACGTTCGCGTCTTGTGTCTAATTCACCGTATAGTCATACAAACTGTGTACAAATGTCCGTGCAATGGTGTTCTGCACGGAAAATGGCATTCTAGCCAACGGAGAACAACGTAAAAGACGACGTCAGGGCACCTATCAGACGGAGAAGTGTTTGCCAGGTAGTCCCACATCCATAATCACTGTCTACACTGTCGCCTACTCCCCAGTATGCCACAAAGAAGACGCCTACCAGACTCTCTGCGATGGAGGGCCATAAGAAGAATGGAAGCAGGACTGTCGCAAACTGATGTGGCCCGACGGCTTAATGTGAATCGCTCTGTTGTTTCTCGAATGTGACAAAAATTCATAGAAACATTACCCCAAGGACCAAGGCAGGATCGACCATGTGTGATATCAGAGAGAGAGAACTGTTGCTTGGATATAAGGGCACGACGGTACCGTCTTGGTACTGTACGGCACCTGGCATCTGACCCCACAGCATCCCATGGGAACGTGTCGTATCGAGGCAAACGGTGGAGAGAAGGTTTCAGCAGAGTGGCCTTAATTGCTGGAGACCTGCCGTATGTTTACCCCTGACGCGTCTTCATAGAAGGGATTGTCTAGAGTGGAGTCGTCAACATGCTACCTCAACGGTGGATGTCGGATGTATCCCGATTTGGTCTGGAGAGTGATTCTTGACGGATTCGCATCTGTACGAAACGCAGAACACGATATTTGGACCTGGACATTATGGAAAGAGACCGATATCGAGGAGAAGCCTTAATGTTGTGCAGAGGGACTATGTTGACACATGAACACCTCTTCATAAACTTTTGTGGGTGAATCGGCGAGGTTTAACTGCTGTCAGGTATCGTGACGAGATCTTAGGACCTCATGTGTGGCTGTTGCGAGGTGGTGCGGGCCCAGACTTCATACTGATGTATCATAATGATCGACCTTATAGAGCAAGAGCAGTTGAAGTTTTCTTGGATGCCGAAGATATTGCACTCATGGCGTGAGCTGCTCGCTCTCCTGATTTGAATCCCATACAGTATGTCTGGGGTGCACTAGGACGACCACTCTGCAGGACTAGTGAGCAGCTCTCCAGACAGAATGGGCGTTATTGCCTCAACATGAGATTCATGATACAATTCACAGCATGCTCCGTCATTGTCAGCCTGTATTGCTGCCAGAGGAGGTCACACTCCATACAGAACACATTAACGAGTTTTCGGAATAGGTGTGCAAATCCATTAAGTTGGAAGAAACGAAGAACATTTTTGTCTATCATTATGCATGTTGCAGTTGTTTACGTGCTGTATACTTTACACCTTTTTTTTCACTTTACTATTATCTGTTTACACTGTTTTATGGAAAAATGAACACAACCTTGCAAAATTTACGTTTGTTTCTTTGATTTTGAATACCAGTGTACGTAAAAACCCACTCTTTTCAAATATTTATGGTATAGATAGTAAAATATCATGGAAGCTTCACGAAAAAAGACTGTCCAAGAGTTTGTTGATCAGCCTTCGTATATAGAAGCGACTTCAAGTTCCGGTATTCGCCTGAAAGCCAGAGGAAAATTCCTAAAAGCTACCCATGTTGGAACTGTGAGATAGGACCTATCCTAATTTATATTTGGCACAATGTTGCCCATCGTACCAGACAGAAATTAAAGTCTGATGTGTACAAGAGCGTGTGTATGTATGTACGTACATATATACATTGCTTGACAATAAATTTGAAGCCTTCAGAATATATGGTGGGATGCCAATGTAACATCGTAGGCGTACACACAGCATTCAGGTATGCAAGTGATTAGCCCGCCCGGTTGGCGGTTTTCCATCTGCCTCGGCGAATGCGGGCTGGTTCCCCTTATTCCGACTCAGCTACACAATGTCGGCGATTGCTGCGCAAACAAGTTCTCCACGTGCGCGTACACCACCATTACTCTACCACGGAAACATAGCGGCTACACTCGTCTTGTGTGAGACTTCCCTGGGGGGGGGGGGGGGGGGGGGTGAAGTGGACTGCGGTAGTCGTCGTGGGGTTGCGGACCACTGCGGCTGCGGTGGGGACGGAGTCTCTCCGTCGTTTCTATGTCCCCGGTTAACATAACATAACATGTAAGTGATAGAGTTGCAGTTTCCGTGACGTGTAGAACGACCACCATGGTTGATTAGTGTTTTTAGCAGGTTTGGTAAAGTATACGTTGGAAGTGAACAGCGCCAGATGTTCAGTGATCACTGTGGAGGACATGGAGGTGCCGTGTACATGTATGAGTCAGCGTTTTCAGCACCTGAAAGAGTTTATAAGAAGCCTCATTATGGGTCTCCATTTGGCCGGCTGGTCGAATCGTGCAATATCCAGATTAGTGGGCACTCGGATGTGACACTGATCAGATGTTGGGCTGCGTGGGAACCTGAGGGCACGCATATTCGTCGTCAAGGTATCGGTCCACCAGGATTCAGCAACACAAAGGGAGATAGCTGTGTTGTGCACCAAGCATATCGTAACCCCTTCGTCCGCAGCTCGTGGTCTCTCGCTTCCCGAGCACGGGGTCCCGGGTTCGATTCCCGGCTGGGTCAGGAACTTTCACCTGCCTCGAGATGACTGGGTGTTGCTGTGTTGTCTTCATCATCATCATTCATCCCCATTACGGTCGGAGGAAGGTAATGGCAAACCATCTCCACTAGGACCTTGCCTAGTACAGCAGTGCGGGTCTCCTGCATCGTGCCCTACACTCTGTCAAGGAGTATGGGACTTCATCATCATCACATCTGCGTCTGCCATGCAAGAACAAATAATGGGGTAATTGTAGAATTTTGTGGCGTCCCGCACCTCTGGCGTGGGACTAGCGGCAGGCGGACAAGGAAATTTCCGTCACATGCGCAGATTGCTATTAACAACACAACAGAATGGCTGCATTAGGAGCGGTGCCGTAACCATTCCATGTGTTAGCTGCCACTAACTTCTCAATACAAACGGCTGCGTTCGGAGTGTTGCCATGACTGGGAAACATGGATTGCTGATGAATGGTCCCGCACTGTATTTAGCAAAAAATCTATTCTGCACTATCCCACATGACCATCATTGGACAGCTGGTAGTGAGGTGGAGATATGTACCATCGTTGCAATGTTCTAGAGAGGCACAGGGGGGTTTCTCCTGACGACTTGTTGTGGGGAGTATTATCTCTTATACGACAGTATAACGGCTCCATTTTTCAACAGGACAATGCTCCTCGACGCACAGTGGGTGTGTCTGTGAACTGTCTGGGTGATGCCGAGGTACTCCATCGACCAGCAAGACAAACAGACTTGTTCCCGGTAGAACATGTGTGGGACCAGCCCAGATGTCAATTCCGCCCCTGTATCGATTTTTTTACTTTTTATCTTTTTTTAATGACGTTTGTGGTATGGCTTCTTTCTTTCCATCCAAATATCCTAATAGGCGGGGAGTGAGGCAGGAGAAATCACAACTGGAATATTTGGGAGGGAGCTTCCATTTCCGGCATTCACCTGGTGCCCAGAGGCAACCTCCAAAATACCCTACTCGAAATGGGAAACGAATTTATTTTAATTACATCACGTATATGTATATCTACGTATTATGAACGGACGTACGCATACATTTATGTTTGGATGTTGCGTTCTGTGATATCAGAAATTCCGTCGTAGCCAATATATCTATTCTTTTTATATACAGACTGCAAATGATCTATCCTTCTCCTAAGCGAGCCGAAAGACCAGCCACAATACCGAACCCGGGAACACTTCTTGGGTGTTCTTGGGGCGGTGACGGTCTGTGTTTGTGTGGATTTTCGCACAATGTAGGAGAAAGTAGAAAAAACAGTACCCTTAAACAATAAAAAAGCGATTTCAGGGAAAGAGAGCCAGAGCAACACACACGGAGGCATCACATACACGTTAAACACCAATGTAAATAGTCGCACAGTATGATAATAAATTCCTGAAACGCGTCGTACTGTTCATGAAGACAAAACTAAAGGTATAGTGTTTTGTTATTGCATCTTTAATGACTCAGTTACAGGTTTTCTAAAAGTACCGATCACAATGAATGAATTTAGCATAAAGAGTCTCGAAAATGGCAAGAACTTCTAAAAAAAATATGCAGGCTTACTTTAACAGAGGATACTTCTCAGTTGCTTTCCTCTGGACTGGTCTACATAGATTAATATGCGGCCTGACGGTCTTAAAAAAATTGCAGCTACGAAGACCCGCACTTTCACATGTTAACTATTGCTGCAGCGAGCATCAAATGTGATACGTTTCGCAAGTACGCAGGTGGGACCAGCAAACCACGAGAAGTTAAATAAGGCAAGACAGAAGGTGTAGACTCACCACTAAGGATGAAAATAACAGAAATACTGATTTTGCGAATCATAGGAAGCAAGACATGATGAAATTCTAGTTTACTAAAATTCACTTCTATAACATAATCAATGAATATTCTCCTCCACAGATCAAAGCAGTCTCAGTTCGAAATATAATACTTTCCCCATTTAGACACTCGCGCAGACTTAGTCTGCAGACGTGTATTTACAGTCGTAATGCTTGCTGATAATGGAGTGCACTTTTTATAGCATATACATTGTGAAGATGTCAAAGTTGAAAAAGTCTGTTGCTATTACAGCTCTTAAATCAACTTTGTAACACAAGTACATCTCAAATGTTTGGACAAATAATTTTAAAACGATGTACTTTGCTGAACTGAAGTTATTCGGAAGTTGCGCAAAAGCGATGTGAGTGGTGCTGATGTATTTATGTTAAGATATTTGATATACTTTACTGTGAAGAGCTGAAGCACGTGAAAAAGAGGAAGTAGTAAGAAGACCGTAGTCTGTCCTCGATGTTTTTCAAATTCTACGCTGAGCAAGCATTAAAGGAAACCGAGGAGAAATTTGGTAAGGAATAGAAGTTCAATGATAAAATATAGAAAATCTGAGGTTCATCAGTGTCGCTGTAACTTTGTCAGAAACATCAGTGGTCTTGGAAGAGCAGCTGAATGGAATGCGTAGTGTCTCGAAAATAAGCTATAAGATGTATATAAAATAGTCGAATTAAAACGGGTAATGCTGGTAAAATTAGATTGTGAAATTAGACAATAAAAGTAATAGATGAGTTTCGATATTTATGTAGCTAAATGACTGATGATGGGCGAAGTAGAGAGGATATAAAATGTAGACTGGCTATAGCATGAAAGGCATTTCTGAACAAAGTGGGCCAGCCGCTATGGTTCTAGGCGTTTCAGTCCGACGCGGCTGCTACGGTCGGAGGTGCGAATCCTGCCTCGGGCATTGATGTGTGTGCTGCCCTTAGGTTAGTTAGGTTTAAGTAGTTCTAATTCTAGGGGACTGATGACCTCAGATGTTAAGTCCAATAGTGCTTAGAGCTATTTGAACTATTTTGAAAAAAAGTGGACTTTGGTAACATCTAATGTAGTTTAAGTGTTAGGATGTCTTTCTTCAAGGTGTCTGTGTGGAGTGTAGTCTTGTACGGAAGCGAAATGTGGCAGTTGAGGAAAGAAGAGAATATAAGCTTTTGAAATATGGTGCTACAGAAGAAATCCGAAGACTAAGACTGGAAGATCGAGTAACTAATACGTAGATACTAATCGAACTGGGGAGAAAGGAAATGTTGTCGAATATATGAAAGGGTGAGTTGATAGAATATGTATTGGGCAGTATGAAACGTCAGTTTGGCAATTGAGGGAAGTGTAGAGAGTGGATGCTGCGGAGGAACATCGTGTGGTGATTGCAGTAAGCAGGTTCTAATGCATAAAGGATGCGGAAGTTATTCCGAGATGAAGAGGCTTGCAGAGAGTACAGAGCTGCATTATATCAGTCTTCGGACAGAAGATCACAACAATAACTTTGCTATTATTATTAAAATGTTTGGTATCTGTGGCACGTTCAGAGTAGTGGTGATACCAATCTATACACCGGGTGATCAAAAAGTCAGTATAAATTTGAAAACATAATAAACCACGGAATAATGTACATAGAGAGGTAAAAATTGACAAACGTGCTTGGAATGACATGGGGTTTTATTAGAAAAAAAACGAGGTTCACAAAATGTCCGACAGATCTCTTGCAAAACGTTTGGTGATGATCGTGTGCTCAGCCGTCACTTTCGTCATGCTTGGCCTCCACGGTCCCAGACCTCAGTCTGTGCGATTATTGGCTTTGGGATTATCTGAAGTCGCAACTGCATCGTCATCGACCGACATCTCTAGGGATGCTGAAAGACAACATCCGACGCCAATGCCTCACCATAACTCCGGACATGCTTCACAGTGCTGTTCACAACATTATTCCTCGACTACAGCTATTGTTGAGGAATGATAGTGGACATACTGAGCATTTCCTGTAAAGAACATCACCTTTGCTTTGTCTTCCTTTGTTATGCTAATTATTGCTATTCTGATCAGATTGGTTCTAATAAAACCCCATGTCATTCCAAACATGTGTGTCAATTTGCGCCTCTCTCTCTCTACATTAAATTTTTCAAATTTATACTGATTTTTTGATCACCCGGTATATATATTGTGGGGGTTGGACATCAGTAACGAAGTTTAACTTCTTCTTCCTCTCCTCTCCTCCCCCCCCCCCCCTCCCCTTCGCCCACGACTCTGTCTCCCCAGAAACCAAACATCCAAACATACGTCCGCGCCAGTGCCCACCCAACTCGACTCCGTTTCTAATAATATCGAAGTCGACGGATCGTTTCTGAATAGACGTTGCACTGTAACGCATTCTTCAGTTGGTAAGATAGCGAACGGCAAAGCTTCGAACAACAACTGCTAGCATTCTAGCAGCGTAACGTAGGCGGGGACGTCACGTGATTCGGGCCCGCTGCGCGTCCGAGCGGCGAGTGCCGGAAACACGTGTAGCGCTCGAAGCCGGGACCCCGGCGTCGGAGGCAGCTGTCAGCGCAGCCCGGCTGACGCGCACTAAATATGTATCTCTGTCCGTGCTTCCTGTTCCGCTCTCTCGCAAATATTTAATTAAGATAAGGAGTGGAGCAGAGGAAGCGGCTGAGGAAAGGGAGAGACGCCGTTGGCGGCGGGAGAGCGGACCGCGACGCGTAATTGCGGTAATGTATTCGGCATGTATTATTCATGCGCGGCACATGGCGCGCGGCCGGGACACGCCGAGCCGGCCCGCAGGTTGCACCGCGCGCGGCCTTCCTGCCGGAAACGGAACGGAACGGAACACAAACGGTCCGGCCATCCGCACCGCGCAAGAAACCGCCGCGGCGCGCCACTTGGCATTCTCACGAACCGCCGCCTCGGGAGTCGGCTCGACCGTGGCACACTACTGTGGTCTGTAGGGCTGCCGCTCTGGTCTGTGCTCCGGCGGGACCCGCGAGGGGAAATGCTTCAAATGGCTTGGAGCACTATGGGTCTTTGAGATCATCAGTCCCCTAGAACTTAGAACTACTTAAACCTAACTAACCTAAGCACATCACACACACCCATGCCCGAGGCAGGATTCGAACTTGCGACCGTAGCGGTTGCGCGGTTCCAGACTGTAGCGCCTAGAACCGCTCGGCCACCCCGGCCGGCGCGAGGGGAAACCCAGTCACATATCTCACAATAAAGGTTGGAAGGACCTACCTTGCGCACGGAATCTCAACGAAGATCACAATTTGCAGCATTATCCCCAGAGCTGATCGTGGCCCCTTGGTCCTGAGTTCAGTGGAAGGACTGAACCAGAAACTTCGGAAAGCCTGTGGAAAGCTAGAGCCGGCCGCTGTGGCCGTACGGTTCTAGGCGCTTCAGTTCGGAACCGCGCTGCTGCTACGCTCGCAGGTTCGAATCCTGCCTCGGACATAGAGGTGTGTGATGTCCTTAGGTTAGTTAGGTTTAAGTAGTTCTACGTCTAGGGGACTGGTTACCTCAGATGTTAACCCTAGGACGCCTAAGGGGGGGGGGGGGTTCGTTGAACCCATAATTTTTTTATGTCCCCTGCTTTTGCCCAAGTAACTTTCATACTACATATTCCCTTTGAGTTATTGTTTGTTGCCTATTTTATGAAACGTTAGTGTCAATATATTTTATAGAAAATTCCTGCTTTGAAAGAAAAAATAAACTTATTATGGGTCCAACAAACCCCCCCCCCCCCCCATTTAGGCTTCCATGCTATTGAAAATTTCACTTAATAGGATTTCGTATTTCTTATCTCTACAACAATGCAAGTTAGTTACTTGTTGGTTGGTGTTCTTGATATTCGCAACAATCGGTTTACTTTCAGAGGAAGTGATTGTTGATGTCAGTCAGCTGTTATTTATCTTGTAAACATGCAGTGAGTTAGTGCAGTTCCCAACACGTAGGCCTCCAGTAACTTTGGTGTCCTACACAGCAAAAACGAAACCAAGTAAAAACTTACTGATGTTGTCAACAGCGCACCAAGATAAAGGCACTGTTGGAGGAGAGAAGAATAAAACCGAGATAAATGCATATTATAATTCCACTACAGGTGGAATTGATACCATTGAGCAAATGGTGTGTATGTACAATTGCAAGAGGGGAACAAAGAGATGGCCTCTATCTGTACTTTACTCTCTCATCGACAGTTGTGCTATCAATGCAACCACCATATTCATCCAGTAGCATCCAAGATGGAATGAGAAGAAACACAACAAACGGAAACTTTATCTTCTGCAAGCTGGGATGGAACTAGCGAAATTGCAGGTAGAAGAAAGTAGTGCCATTGCAAGAGGGTTATCTAACCAAATTGTTCAATCAACGGAGACTATTCTACAAAAGAAAATCAAAGAAGTGACAACAGAAGCACGTCAGCCTCCTGCAGGGAGAGGCCGGTGCCATATTTGTGTAAGAAAAGCTAAAACAAAGAAGCAGAAGTACAACAATCTAAGTAAACCAAAACAGTATTGTGGACAGTGTCATAAACATGTGTGTAACAAACATTCAGAAAAAATTGTGAAGTGTGTCTCTTGACTTGAAGTTGAAGACTCAGAGTATTCTACTGTACATGAACACATCTCTATTTTGTATTATAATATGTCAATTTTTTATTCACTCAATACATTATTTATAACAATTAATAACATTATTAAACCGATGCCTTACTTAAAATACATAAACCATCTTGAAAGTTGTAATTTTTCGTCAGTAAACTTATTTAATACCTGTGGGCTCTTCGAACCCCCCCCCCCCCCTCCAGTTAGGCATCCAAGTTAGAAAAAAAGGCTTGGGCGGAGCCATTTGATTTTGAAAAGCTATACTGTGACTTCCTGGACTTGCGTCATGGAGTTGAGAACTGTAGGGTGCCCTTAAATGAGTCACGTATGCACTGCACATCAGAGGCTGAAATCCAGGTGGCTGGCTGTGTGTGGGGTGCACAGCAAGTTTTTTTTAGATTCGGTGACTCTCCGTCTAGTCCAGATAACGATAGCAGTAGGAAACGCAGAAGTATCGGTGTAAGATCGAAAGCAATGCCTTCTGCACATGAGAGTATTAAAATCCTAGTGGTTAACTGCGAATCATTTGCAACGAAGTGTCAGAGTTCGAAGCACTCTTGGAAAGCAGTGAAGACCACATAATTCTAGGCACAGAAAGTTGGTTGAAACCTGAAGTTGATAGCAGTGAGAGTTTTGGGGAGAATTTAAGTGTATTTGGAAACGACAGGTTAATGGGAAATGGAGTCTGTGTAGTTGTCACAGTAGATAAGAAATTCAAATCCACCGAGACAGAAATTGAAGCAACATGCGAGATTGTTTGGCCAAAACTCTGTATCGGTGATGCGCATAAAATAACTGCATCCTTCTATCGCCCAACAAACTCATCTTCTGATGCAATCGAAAACTTTAGGGAAAACCTCAGTTGGCTTGTACGTTAAGTTCCGCAGTCATACTGTCATTATATGTGGAGACTTTAAATATCCATTAAACAGTTGGGAAAATTAGAGTTTTGTTAGAGGTGTGTGTGATAAGACATCGTGTGAAACGTTATTAAGTGCCTTATCTGAAAACTAACTAGAACAGGTAGTTCGGAGCCCCCACTTACGATGGATGTATATTGGATCTTATGGCAACGAACTGAGCTGACCTCTCTGAGTAGGTGTGCATCGAAACTGGTATCAGTAACCATGACGCAGTTGTACCAGTAATGATTACCAAAGTAGAAATGACAAATAAAAGCCGGCCGTTGTGGCCGAGCGGTTCTAGGCGCTTCAGTCCAGAACCGCGCGACCGCTACGGTCGCAGGTTCGAACCCTGCCTCGGGCATGGATGTGTGTGATGTCCTTAGGTTAGTTAGGTTTAAGTAGTTCTAAGTTCTAGGGGACTGATGACCTCAGAAGTTAAGTCCCATAGTGCTCAGAGCCATTTGAACTATTTTTTTATTTGACAGATGAAAGAAGTATAAAGGTTCGTATGTTCAGTAAACTAGTTAAAAAGTCAGTAGTTTCATATCTCAATGAGGAACCCGAAACTTTCAGCACAGGGCATGAGCATGTAGAGGAACTATGGCTCAGTTTAAAGGATAGTTGACCATGATAAATATGAACCGAGCAGAACAGGTCATAATAGGGGAAACCCAATATTACTTACAGTCACTGTAAAGAAGCTTCTAAAGAAACAGAGACTACTGCAAAATAAGTGTAAAACAAAGCATAACGCTGTAGATAGAGGAATGCCGAATGAAACGCGTGTGGTTGTGAAGACAGCAGTGCGTGAAGCCTTCAGTGACTACCGAAGAGGATAACTGTCAAATGATCTTTTACGGAACCCCAAGAAATTCTGGACGTATGTAAAGGCTATTAGTGACACCAAAGTTGGCGACCAGTCACAGGAAATGAAATTTAGGGTAGCAATGTAAAAGGGGAAATCCTTAACTGTGTTTTCAAAAGTTCTTTTACAAAAGTAAATATAGGATAATTTCCCCAATTTAGTACTCGTACCACTGAAAACAAGAGTGAAATAAGTTTTAATATCTGTGGTGTTGAGAAATAACTGAAATCTTCAGACCTGAACAAAGCTCTACAGCCCGACGGAATCTTTATCAGATTCTGTACTATTTTCGCGGCTGAGTTCACCCTTTGCTAACTATAATCCGTCGTAGATCTCAGGAACAAAAATTTGTGCTCAGTAGTTGGAAGAAAGCTCAGGTCACGCAAGGATAGTAGAAGTGATCCACAAAACTACAGTCCAGTAAGTTCAACATCGATTTGTTGTACAATCTTGGCACATTTTCTAAACTTAAACATAGTGAAGCATCTCGAACAGAGTGACATCCTCCAAGCCAACCAGTATGCATTCCGAAAACACTAATCATGCGAAATCTAACTCATACTTTTCTCACATGACATACTGAAAGCTTTGGATCAAGACAGTCAGATAGAGGCAGTGTTTCCTCATTTCCGAAAAGCGTATGTCTTACAATCAGTACATCTGCGCTTTCAAAAGGGCAATCATGTGGGGTATCAAGCGAAATTTGTGACTGGACTGAGGAAGCAGCATGTTATTTTGGATGAAGAATCATCATCAGATGTAGAATTAACTTCAAGGGTGTTACAGGGTAGTGTGTTAGGACCCTTGCTGTTCATGTTGTCTGTTATTGACTTTGCGGACGGTATTAATAGCAAACTCAGACATTTTGCAGATGCAGTTATCTACAATAAAGTACGGTCTAAAAGAAATTGCACAAATATTCATTCAGAAGTTGATAAGATTTGAAAATGGTGCTAGATTGACAACTTGTTTTAAATGTTCAAGGATATAAAATTGTGCACTTCACAAAACGAAAAAACGTAGTGTCGTATGACTATAATATCAAAGAGCGACAACTGGAATCGGCCAACTCATAAATCACCATATTTCTTGAGGAGACCTTAGTGCATCGGGCGCACTGTACAAGTATATCCGATAAAGACAGTTTGCAAGAAGAGCTCACATACCTCAAGAGCATTTTTAAATCGAATGGATTTTCTACGCAACAAATTCGTAGAGCATTCGATGCAAAACCTAAAATGCAGGTATTTGATGAGGAAGAAGATAGTAATTCCTTTAGATCTAGTGCGTATTTGCCCTATGTGGGTGCTCTTTCCTCGAAGATAGGCCGCATTCTTGAGAAACACCGTGTTAAGGTGATCTTCCGGCCCCCCACAGAGATTGCAGCTTTACTCGGCTCTGTGAAGGACGATTTACAGCTTCGTAAAGCGGGTGTATATCAGATTCCCTGGGAAATTGTGAGAAGTCGTACACAGGTGAAACAACACGCACCATTCATGAGAGGTATGTGGAGCATCGAACATACACATCTTATTACAGCCAGACAAGTCAACTGTGGCCGAACATTGTGTTGATACAGGGCATTCCATGAATTACAGTGAAGATCTTAACATCCACCTCTTCTTTTTGGGAATCTGTCCTCAAGGAAGCTATAGAGATTAGATTAGCTAATAATTTAATAAATAGGGATAATGGTTTTAATTGGGATAAAGCGTGGAATCCGGCTCTTGGGATAGTTAAACTGCAGAGAAGTCGTCATGGTGTCACCGCCGCCGATCATACATTGATAAGCGAATCGAGAACCGCTGCGGTGGAGCATATGAGGCCGCGCTTGTTATCTTGTCGTCAGTCTTATGACTCGCTCTGAGGACGGCCGGACGATACGCGGCCGAAATATTAGTGGACGAAATTTTACTTGCACGGCTGCATGCCCGAAATTCAATGGACTATTCATTACGCCACGAGAAGTCGAAAATGACAGGTTGGTGTTTCCCTAACCCGGCTCAACTGGTTTGTAATCGGAGCATGTCGCGGTGTCATCTGAACTACTGACTTTGCAATGGTGGAAGGTCCTTGCAGAAACCGTGATTTTCCAGAGGGATGCTATTAGTGGGAGCGGAAAACGACAAATGAAAATGCCTGCAATCAGTTTACTTGTATCTGCAGTAACATGTGAGGAATTGAAGAAAGTAACACTGTGTTTGCAATAACTGCACATCAACTCTAACGCCGGCCGCGGTGGCCGTGCGGTTCTGGCGCTGCAGTCCGGAACCGCGAGGCTGCTACGGTCGCAGGTTCGAATCCTACCTCGGGCATGGGTGTGTGTGATGTCCTTAGGTTAGTTAGGTTTAAGTAGTTCTAAGTTCTAGGGGACTTATGACCTAAGATGTTGAGTCCCATAGTGCTCAGAGCCATTTGAACCATTTGAATCAACTCTAACTCACAAGCAAGTCCTACATGTTGTTTTCAATGAAACACCACATTTTCCACATTGTTTGCAGCACACACTGTTCTCCAAAACGTCTGATAATAAAGAGACGTTAATTACCTCATATTTTGTAGTCCCAGCATTTAGTTTCTTGTATTCTTCTTCAATTCCAGCTAGTTTTCTTCTTGAAGCACTTTCCGGTGTAGTTGCAGCAGCATCACTCAATGTATCACTACTAGTGTTGAGGTTAGTCGCTACTGGGACATCAGATACTGATGAAGATGAATCAGACGAATTTTTAGCACACTTTACTTTCTTGCGCCAATGTACACGCTTTCTAAATACCTTCAGACTGGGTCTTGGCATGTTGAAGGAAAGAAAACTCAATGACTTCTCCACATACGACTTTCAAAACAATGACATGGATGTACTCACAAAGGAAACAATACAAATGGTGCAGAATCTATTGTCAACTGTCTAGCAGTGTAGCCAACAGAAAAGCTAACTCTCTTGTGCTCAATTATATCTCTGGCAAGGCTGTCTATATCAGGTATATTTCGCGTCTCATATACAAGGTGCAGAACATCGTGTGTCGAAATTATTTTAAAAAATTATTTAAAATAGTTCTATTCACGCCATCCAAATATTTTATACATGGTATTAAACGGGAGAGTCAAAATTTTTCGAAAATGCATTTACCCAAAATCGATTTTTTCATCGAAAACCTCATACCGTATAACCTTAACAGGGGGGAGGCTCAAAATGTTACAACAATTTTGGGAGTTACTTGAGGTCAAGATAGTGAAGAGTATGCTGGCAGCCCACTGGAGTAAGAGCTGAGTTGTGGGCTCTTTCGGTCAGAGATGTTGCATAAAATATTTGAACGTTTTTGTAATGAGGGCTTAGTGATCAACAAATTTATTTTTATCAATAAAGAAGGACTACACACATTCATAGGTGTAATTCTGCACAGACAGGCCCAGACTTATCTAAGTCAATGAAAATCATTTGAAGAGCGGAAATGGAAAGCATTCAGAGTGGTAAATCTGACATTTCTCAGGAGAATGAGAAAACAATTTATCCCTCTTTGTAAGCAACTGATTTGTATCCAAAAAAATTTTGAAGTTATTCTGATACTACAGAATTATGCTGTTCACTGCAATAACGCAAACAGTAATGAAGAATTAGAAAATATGTACTTTACTAAGAATGTTCTAAGCCCATACCAGGAAACTGACTGGTTCCAAGCGCAAATAAAGCTGTTACAGGTTTATTCATGAAAAAAAAAATCAGCCACCTGCCAGTGGTAATAATGGTATTTTTTATGCAAATAGTGTTGTTGCCAGTTTCGAAACGACATATTAATCTTCAGTTTTATATTAAATTTGTTTTTTTTCTAATTAATTGTTGAGAAAACAGCCTACATCTAATGTAAACAATAGCGAATGTAATATAAACTTGAACAGCAGGCTGAAGATCATCCTTTCGGTTCGAAACCGATAACGGCGCTTTTTGTGTAAATAAATAGCATTATTAACACTAACTGGTTGCTATTTTCTTCTTTGCAAGAATCAACTTGTATTTTGTACATAGCCACAGCTTCAAGAAGGTAAAATTTCGACAAAATAGCTGTAAGAAAGTTTTTGTTCCAAGTGGCATCAGTACTAACACACTACCTTCTATTTTTGGAAAATACAAGTACAGATACAGGGTTAGATTTTTAGATAGTAGAACTGCTGTCTCGAAAAACCAGTTCGCATGTGTTTAAATGTTGAAACTCCGGAAGGAAGCACAGCTAGGCACAAACATCATGCAATCATGCGCCATGTATTAACTATGTTCAAAAGACTTTTCCATGGTTTGGCAACTGGATCATGTCAAGGGGAATGTAAGAGAGTGCCGTGAACACAACAGTACCGAAAACGTGTTTTACAAAAAAAACTAAATTTAGAAACTTTCCATTTTTTCTCTTCATTTTTTTATGGAAGCTTAAAGTGTGGTGTTTTTTGTCCAATTTCTGAACTGTTGATTCGAAACGGTTATCCTGTTTTGCCTTTGTGGTAACTATTCGCGTAAGTTTCTAAGAACCACTTGAAAGGCATGTCTTGACTGTTAGCTATGTACACTATGTAATCCGAAGTATGCGGACACCTGGCTGAAAATGACCTACAAGATCGTGGCGCCCTCCATCGGGTAATGCTGGAATTCAATACTGTGTTGATCCACCCTTAGCCTTGATGACGGCTTCCACTCTCCCAGGCATACGTTCAATAAGGTGCTCCTCATGGAGTGCTCCATTGAGGAGAGGTATCGATGTCGGTCGGTGAGGCTTGGCACGAAGTCGGCGTACTAAAACATCTCAAAGGTGTTGTGCAGGATTCAGGTCAGGTTCTGTGCAAGCCAGTCCATTGCAGGAATGTTATTGTCGTGCAACCACTCAGCCACAGCCCATGCATTACCAACATGTGCTCGTTCGTGTTTAAAGATGTAATCACCATCCCCTAATTGCTTTTCAACAGTCTGAAGCAACAAGGTGCTTAAAACTTCGATGTAGAACTGTTCTGTGATAGTGCCACGCAAAACAACAAGGGGTGCAAGTCCCCTCCATGAGAAACACGACCACACCATAATACCACTCCTTCGAATTTTACTGTTGGCACTACACACGCTGGCAGATGACGTTCACCAGGCATTCGCCATACCCACACCCTGCCATCGGATCGCCACATTGTGTACCGTGATTCGTCACTCCGTACAACGTTTTTCCACCGTTCAATCGTCCAACGTCTACGCTCCTTACATCTAGCGAGGCGTCGTTCGGCATTTACCGGCGTGACGTATGGCTTATGAGCAGCGGCTCGACCATGAAATCCAAGTTTTCTCACTTCCCGCGTAACTGTCATAGTACTTGCGTTGGATCCTGATGCAGTTTGGAATTCCTGTTTGATGGTCTGGATAGATGTCTGCCTATTACACATTACGACCCTCTTCAACTGTCGGCGGTCTCTTTCAGTCAACAGACGAGGTCAGCCCGTACGCTTTTGTGCTGTACGTGTCCCCCTTCACGTTTCCACTTCACTATCACATCGGAAACAGTGGGCCTAGGGATGTTTAGGAGTGTGAAAATCTAGCGTGCAGACGTATGACACAAGTGACACCCACATCACCTGACCGCGTTCGAAGTCCGTGAGTTCCGCGCAGCGCCCCATTCTGCCCTCTCATGATGTCAAATGACTGCTGAGGTCATTGATATGGAATACCTGGCAGTAGGTGGCAGCACAATGCACCTAATATGAAAAACGTATGTTCTTGGTGGTGTCCGGATACTTTTGATTACACTGTGTACGTTTCCAATGCATAGGTCCGACCTCAGAAGGGGGATAGGCAACCACAGATTATCAATAATTGGATTTGAAGCAGCGTCAAGTTTAACCTGGTCCCGACGATCATCTCGAGACTAGCTATCCCCTATAAGGATTAGTCAGTGTAGCACTATGCTAGATTGATCAGCGACCGACAACAAACATTTCCTAACCTACCCTACGCAATGAGTATCGCGCGAGATTTTTGGTCGTGACCGTGAAGGAGGCGCCACCACCAACCCGAGGACCAGACGAAGGAAAGTTTGAATGCGCCCTGAGTAAAAAAATGATTATATAAATCATTAATCGTTTGTGGAAGCCACTTTATCCTCCTACTACCACATATTCGTATCGTTAAGATTTATTGCCTAGCAGTGAAACTTAGCAGCTTATGAAGAATCGGGGAAGACTGAAATTTATCGATTAAAGGTGTAGTTGCCCGTCATTAATTTCTTCTTTTTAATCCATCAGCCTTATGACTGGTTTGAAGCGTCCCGCCGCGAATTCCTCTCGTCTTCCAACCTCTTCTCCTCAGAGTAGCACTTTCGCATTACGTCTTCAGTTCTTTGTTGGATGCATCCCAGTCTCAATGGTTTCCTGCAGCTTGTATCCTCTACAGCTTCCTCGAGCACTATAAAGGTTATTCCCTAATATTTTAACGTATGTACTGTCATCTTGTCTCTCCTCTTGTCAGTTTTTCTCAGTGTTTTCGCTGATTCTGCAGAGAACCTCCTCATCGCTCATCTGTCCCCCTAATTTTTAAATTCTTCTGTAGCACTACATTTCTAACGCTTCGACGTTCTTCTGTTCCAGTTTTCCCAGCGTCCATCCTTCACTACCATGCATCCAGCCTTACATTCTGAGAAATTTCTTCCTGAGCTGAAGCAATCTTCTTCTGCCCAGGAACGCCCTCTTTCTCTGTGTAAGTTTACTTTGTATGTCCTCTTTGACTCTTCCGTCATGAGTTATTTTGCTCCCAAGGCAGCAGAATTCCTTATCTCCGTCTACTTGGTGATTTCCAATTTTGATATTAAGTTACCCGCTATTCTGTTTTCTACTACTTCACATGACTTTCGTCTCTCTTTGGTTTATTTTCAGTACATATTCTGTACTTCGTTCCTTTCAAGAGGTCCTGTAATTCTACACATACACTGAGGATATAAGTCATCAGCGAATCTTATCATTGATTTCCTTTCACCCTTAATTTCAATTCCATCAGCGAATCTTATCATTGATATCCTTTCACCTTGAATTTCAGTTCCAATAAACCTTTCTTTCCTTTCTGTCACTGCTTCTTTGCTCTGTAGATCGAATAGTAGGGGCGAAATACTGCCTCTCTGTCTTACATACTTTTTAATGCGAGCACTTCATTCTGGGTCTTCCATCCTTATTGCTCTTTTTGGTTCTTGTATATACTGTATATTACCCAACTCTCCCTATACGTTACTCCTATTTCCCTTCGATTTTTGTATCTCTTGCACCATTTTACATTGTCGAACGCTTTGTCAAGGTCGACAACCCAATGAGCGTGTCCTGATTTTTGTGACTTGTTTTAATTTCGAAACGCAACGGCAGGACTGCCTTTCTGGTGCAGTTATCTTTCCTAAATAGACTTTCCATTTCCTTTTCCATACTTCTGAATATTATTTCTGTGAGTAGCTTGGATACATGAGGTCTAAGCAGACTATGCGATATTTTTCGCACTTAACTGTCCTTCCTGCCTCCGGAATTGTGTGGGTGCCACTTTTCCGAATTTCCAGTGGTATGTCACCAATCTCACAGATCCCACAAATCTGCAATAGTCGTTTGGCTGCCGTTTCCCCCAATCTATCTCCTCCATATCTGCTCCAGTTTCTTCTTCTGTCACATCACCAGACAATTTCCCCCACTCATAGAGGCCTTCAATGTACTATTTACACCTATCCACTGTCCCTTTTGCGTTTAACAGTGTTAATTCCCACTACATAGTTAATGTTGCAGTGCTTACGTGTAATTTCACCATTGTTGTTTTTGACTCTTCTACATGCTAATCCTGCCAGTGATAATTTCTTTTTCTTTTTCTTTTTCTTCACATTTTTCCTGCAGCTCTATCGCCGTGGATTCCCCGTAGATGAAGTTCATACATGGTGGTAACTTTTAAGCGGAGGAAGGAATGCAGAATGTGGTGCCTCCTGGGGGCGGAGCAAGCGTGCACTAGTGGTGGGGGCGGCTGCCGAGACACCATCGTCGGAGGCGGTGGCAGCAGCAGAGGCGGCGGCGGCGGCGGCGGCGACAACGACACAGCATCCGCCCACGCGCGCGTCTCGCCGTCGGCGGGTACCTACCGGCGGCAGCCCACTTAGCAAATGGTCGCCTTGAATTATTCATGTAATAGTGGAATGCGGCGCACTCGGCCAAAAATTATTACTGTCGGCGTTTCGTTTCGTTCTCCGCGCGCGGGCGCACTGTCGTCGTTTCCCGAGAATTGTGCAAAGGTGGAGGAACGTCGGGGGCCGGGGAGGCGGTGGCCGGTGTCCCCTCGTGAATAAAACATGGCCAGCGGCCGGCCGGCCGCACCGAGCGGTTTGTCTTCCGCGGCTAATCAGCAGATGGCGCCATTACGATAGTGGCGCCGCCCTAGCGGCCGTCATCAGTCGCCGCAGCCTCACACGTCGGCGGCCGCGAGACCGCAGCATCGCCGAGACGTGGCTGGGCCACTCCGCAGAGCCCGCCGCCTCACCACCCCTACCCTACGTCCCGAGCCCGCCATTAATCCAATCGCAGTGCGCAACAGATACGGCGTCCTCATCACCCCTAATGCGCCAGCTGCCGCCTGGTCAACCAATCACTTTTGGCTGCAGGCTGAGACCCAGCGACTATTGTCCATTGTGGCGAACCACCGTAGCAGGCCGTAAATCTGGTGGCTATTCATTTCAGGGGGTGTTTGAAAAAAAAACTCATCCGATTTCACAGAGTTGTATCTTCTACATCAGTGAAGACAGTGAATACTATGTATACGAAGACAGTAACTTGTTCTCTAAAGAACAGTTACTGTTGATGACCGTGCAGCTTTTCCCTGGAATAAATGATGACTAACTGAAAACCGCAGCTGCCGACAGGTGTTGTTGATATACCTCGATGTGGACAGCTGAAAATGTGTGCCCCGACCGGGACTCGAACCCGGGATCTGCTGCTTACATGGCAGACGCTCTATCCATCTGAGCCACCGAGGACACAGATGAATAGCGCGACTCCAAGGACTTATCCCTTGCACGCTTCCCATGAGACTCACATTCCCAACTGCCCACAATTCTACATACTTATTGTACCTTTTAGACACTGCCCAACCACTCATTACTCCAGGGAAAAGCTGCACGGTCAGCAACAGTAACTGTTCTTTCGAGAACAGGTTACTGTCTTTGTATATATAGTTAAAGGCTACCCAGCCATTGACCTTCATCTGTGCGATTGCGCACAGGTTGCCCAAACTCTTACGGGAATCCCCAAAGCGTGCGCGAGTAATGAGTGGTTGGGCAAATGTCTATAAGGTACAATACATATGTAGAATTGTGGACAGTTGGGAATGTGAGTCTCACGGGAAGCGTGCAAGGGATAAGTCCCTGCAGTCGCGCTATTCATCTGTGTCCTCGGTGGCTCAGAGTTATTTCATGCTGCATGGTAGGACGGCAGCGAGGTTCCTTCCAGGACAGTTATCATGTGTCAGGACGTACTATGTTTATCTTGTGAATAATAAAGGTTTCTGTTTCTCCTACCTTCCTTTAAAAAAACATAAAAAATAAGAAAACTAAAAAAATAAAAAAACCACTAAACAAAAAAAAAGAGTGGTCAGCGTGACAGAATGTCAATCCCAAGGGCCCGGGTTCGACTCCCTGCTGGTTCGGTGATTTTCTCCGCTCACGGACTGGGAGTTTTGTTGTCCTAATCATCATCATTTAATAAAGTCTAAAAAAAAAAACGATGGATAGAGCGTCTGCCATGTAAGCAGGAGATCCCGGGATCCCGGGTTCGAGTCCCGGTCGGGACACACATTTTCAGCTGTCCACATCGAGGTATATCAACAACACCCACAGAGCGAGGTGGCGCAGTGGTTAGACAGTGGACTCGCATTCGGGAGGACGACGGTTCAATCCCGCGTCCGGCCATCCTGATTTAGGTTTTCCGTGCTTTCCCTAAATCGCTCCAGGCAAATGCCGGGATGGTTCCCTTCAAAGGGCACGGCCGACTTCCTTCCCCGTCCTTCCCTAATCCGATGAGACCGATGACCTCGCTGTTTGGTCTCCTTCCCCAAAACCAACCAACCAACCAACCAACAACACCTGTCGACGGCTGAGGTTTTCAGTTAGTCATCATTTATTACAGTGAATACTGGCCGGACGGTCGGTGTTTATTCTCGTCAAATGGTTTTTCTGCGGCTACAGATGTGATGTGCGTCGCGTGCCTAAGTGCCCCCGGATTTGGTAATCGCCGAAGTACTGACCGGCAGACGGCGATGCCACGCGAGCACCATGGCGCAATGTTGATAGCAATTTGTCACAAGTGGCTCTCTTTATGGCATCTGACCCACCTACCTAAACTCGTATCGTTACCAAACTAACGTTAAATCTTAAAACTCCCCTCCTTGTCGTGTTTGTTGGGCATCTGCTTTACAGCTTCCTGTCATGACCGTGAAGTCATCAGTTTCCTCTCGTAATTGCGGGTGTTACAAGCTACTAGCTACTGGCAAACAACGAGATGGCTACATCATGAGCTGATCGGAAATTTGCAACCTTTCCGAAACTTCTGGAGTTTAAGTTCTCTACACCACTGCCTAAAATGAAGGCCCACTGTAACAACTAGCGGCACCTGTTGCGGAGTCTCGTGTTGACGTATCCAAAGCGATTCAAAATTTAAACCCACTGCTTCGCTTGCGTGCTATTTAAAAATTATGCTCCCAAGGACAATCAACAGTCCAAGGCGGAACAACCATTTATTGCTAACCTGCCTCTTTGCAGCAGTTATGCAAGGACCGCTCTGAAACATTATATCTCCAGGGGCTGGGGTCTCCTACGAATGAACTTCACCTTGCGGGTGTATTCCTGCCTATCAAGTGCCAAAATTCGTACAAATACTCAGCTATAACGAAAATCGCAATTTTCGTAATACTTACTAGATTTTTTAAATGAAAGGACTGAAAGAAACACAAACATCAACGAAAAATACCTTTGTACATGTTGTAACATATCGGACCTACCCAGGACCGCAGCTTAGCGAGACGCATCCGTGGACGGACACTCAAGGCCGCAAACCAAGAAGCAATCGTGTAGGAATAAATAAGCAATCAGCCAGCAACAGATTCAGAATCCTGGTAATGAGCCACCCACGGGTGTATCCGTAATTTCCATATCGACTTGTTTGAAAATGTAATGGCAATTCAAATCATTAACGAAATCTCCGAGAGAAAATAAACTTCATGATAATGATTTTTAAAGCAGTGAGGAACCAAAACCTTAAAACAGATTTCGGCTGCAGTTATTTTGAGAGACGTCGATAACATTGTCAAAATGTTTTGTTTTGTTTTGCTTTAGGGCTCAGAAACAGCTAGGGTCATAAGCGCCCAAGTCAAAACTATAGAACACGAAGACAGAGAAGAGTTAAGAGACGACTACACGTCATTCCCAATCGAAGTAAGAGAAGACAGCTAATATCACGGACGTGGAGAAAGAGCTATAGAATACACCATAGAGAAACGAAATTCCAGAACTAAAAATTAAATGGCCTTCGCCATATTTCTACGACGGATAAGAAGTAATACGCGGTCAACAGGCCTCGCGTCGTCCGCTAATACGGATGATGAAAACTCAGACGGAAAACCCAAGAGGGAACGTAAACGGTTAAAAAATGGGCATTACGCCAGAAAATGGCGGACATTTAAAACTTGGGCGCAATTCGTTTTTCAGCACTGTTCAGTTCCTGTTACCTCAGAATTACTTGTGCTATTGATCTGCAAATGTAATCCTTTGATAAAATCCATATGCATTGTTGCGACATTGTATCTTGAGTGAACTTGAAACCTTTAAAGGGGTGTACTGATTTTTTTCCGGCAGTGTGTATAATACAAAATTGTTAAGGCTTTCGTGGCCACTTGTTGACAAACTGCCTATTGGCTTCTGTCTCGCGTTCTTCGGCCGACGTTCATCTAATGATCTAATGATAAAATCATTAGATGAACGTCGGCCGAAGAACCCGAGACAGAAGCCAATAGGCAGTTTGTCAGTGTGTATAATGTAAATCAGCCGTCGGCACACGGTCCGCGGTTGATCCAAATGTGAGACTACTATAGTCCATCATCATTGGTTTCACACGACTGCTTCAACTGTGGGTCTGATGTTAATTTATTTTCTATCAACAACTGACATTAATGTAAGTACTGCCTATGTTCCTCTTCGACGTGCAGTAATCAGTCGCAGACGGCAATGGTGCCACTAGCAACAGATGATATTTAAAGTTTGTCGGGGAGGGGCAGTCAAAGAAGCAAATGGTTCAAATGGGTCTGAACACTATGGGACTTAACATCTGAGGTCATCAGTCCCCTAGAACGTAGAACTACTTAAACCTAACTCCTTTCTTTCAGGAGTGCTAGTTCTGCAAGGTTCGCAGGAGAGCTTCTGTAAAGTTTGGAAGGTAGGAGACGAGGTACTGGCAGAAATAAAGCTGTGAGTACCGGGCGTGAGTCGTGCTTCGGTAGCTCAGATGGTAGAGCACTTGCCCGCGAAAGGCAAAGGTCCCGAGTTCGAGTCTCGGTCGGGCACACAGTTTTAATCTGCCAGGAAGTTTCAACAATCAACATAATAATAATATATTAAATTACGATGGCCGACGGACGCGAGACTTTCTAGCCGAGGGTGGAAGCTTTTCCAAAACGGCTAAGTTTGTAGACTGTTCGCATGTCGCCATGGTGCATGGAAACATGGCGCTATCGAAAACCGGCACCGAGGCAACTGTGGCGTACCACGGGTCTTTATGCCAGGGGTGAACGACGGCTGTGGAGATGTGTACGAGCTAATAGACGTGCAACTGTTGAGCAACTGACCGCTCAGATGAACAAATGGGCTACCAGCAGTGTCTCTTCAACAACTGCTGAGTCAGCACTGCTGCGTATAGGGCTCCGCAGCAGACGCCTGAGCCATGCACAAAAGCTGACTGCTGCTCATCGGCGACGAAGGCTGGACTTTCCTCGCTAGAATTCCAACTGTACGCCCACTGAATGGCGACATATGGCCTTTCCAGATGAATCTCGTCATATGCTGTATCGGACAGACGGCCTGGCCTTTCCAGATGAATCTCGTCATATGCTGTATCGGACAGATGGCCTTTCTCGTGTACGACTCTGCAACAATCGACGGAAAAGTGCTGGCCGAGGACGGAGTGTTATGGTTTGGGAAATGTTTTCGTGACATTCCCTGGGTGATCTAGTCATTCTGAAAGGCAGAATGCGGCAACACCAGTATGCATATATCCTTGCGGAACCAGTACACCCACATATGCAGTTTGTCATTCCTCGGCACGGTGGCATCTACCAGCATAACATTTCAAAGTATCGTGCAGCTCACAGTGTACGTGCGATGTTTGAAAGCACCAGCAAAGGTTTACCGTACTCTCATGACCACCAAATCCTCCATATTTAAACCCAATCAAGAATCTGTGAGACTACATCAATTGGGCTGTTTGCGCCATAGATCCTCAACCATGAAACATGTTGCACCCAGCCGCGGGACTGGAGTCGGCACGGCTACACATCACTGTCGCCACCTTTCAGAACCTCACTGACTCTCTTCCTGCACGTCCGCACTGCAAAAGGTGGTTATTCAGGCTGGTGGTCACATCAACGTGACTGGACCATGTATATATGTTTGCTCATTACTGGATTCTTAATTCAGAAAACATTTATAGTAACTCTACCATTTTTCGAAATACACTACGTGTTCAAAAGTATACGGACACCTGGCTGAAAATGACTTACAAGTTCGTTGCGCCCTCCATCGGTAATCCTGGAATTCAGAATGGTGTTGGCCTTAATGACAGCTTCCACTCTCGCAGGCATGCGTTCAGTCAGGTGCTGGAATGTTTCTTGGGAAATGGCTGCCCGTTTTTCACGGTGTGCTGCACTGAGGACAGGTGTCCACGTCGGTCGGTGAGGCCTGGCACGAAGTCGACGTTCCAAGACATCCCGAAGGTGTTCTGTAGGTTTGAGGTCAGGACTCCGTGCAGACCAGTCCATTACAGGGATTTTATTGTTGTGCATCCGCTCAGTCACAGGCTATTCATTATGAAGATGTGCTCGTTTGTGTTAAAAGATGCAGTCGCCATCCCCTAATTGCTCTTCAACAGTCTGAAGCAAGAAGGTGCTTAAAACATCAATGTAGGCCTGTGCTGTGACAGTGCCACGCAAAACAGCAAGGGGTGCAAGCCACCTGCATGAAAAACATTACCACACCATAATACCAACGCCTCCGAATTTTACTGTATACGACACATGCTGGCAGATTACGTTTACTAGGCATTCGCCATAACCACACCCTACTATCGGATCGTCACATTATGTACCGTGATTCGTCACTCCACACAACGTTTTTCCGCTGTGCAGTCGTGCAATGTTTACGCTCCTTACACCAAGCGAGGCGTCGTTTGGCATTTACCGACGTGATGTGTGGCTTATATATATATATATATATAGTGTAATGGTTTGCCGCCATATGTTCAAGGCAAGACGGCTCCTCTTACGCCGCCCCTGCAGGTGAGACTTTCTCAAAAGCCGGGCATGTATGGTTTATGGCGAATATTTTGATCCGTGCGCTGTTATGATATGAAATCGAAAGCACGAAATAACCTCTTTGCCTGTAGCTAAGTAACCGTCTCTTTTGCGTCCAGATAGGAGAAGACATTTTCACTGCCAAGCCAACTTGACGGCTATCTGCATAAGCGCACGCTCACACTCGTTGACTACTGATAATTGGAGGATGGCCATGTGAGATCTATTCCGAGCCGTTGTATAGTCATGGACACTATAAGCCACTGATGAAACTGAATATCATTTTGACCGAGTGCGTGAGTCGCTGTGATCAAATTACATGCTCCAGAAGCACGTCACTTGGATTTGTTGGAAGACGGCCTTGCTATTTCGTCTATTATTTGGTTTCTGTAGAAATCACGGGTAAGCTGGAATTGCTGAGCGTTTGATGGGCTAGTTCGGTGACCTCCTCAACGTACAGTCTGTACGAGCTGCTATTCGGAGCTATCCACTGTGCTGTAGGGTTGTTTACATGATGCGCTTTAGGCTTGAGTTTACTAGTAGAGTCAACTTATGTCGTTAAAATTCTTTATCTCACACTTATCTCTGTGTATTGACTTTAAGCCCTGTTGGTAATTTATTGTGTCCTAAGGATAAATTCAATTTCCATTTTACTGTCTGTTGTTTCAGTTTAACCCCTGTCTGCGTTCTGACACAAATGTTATTTATACAATCTTTTATGGAACTAGCCTCAGTAATGTCAATTTACAGCCGAGCTGTATGTATGCTATAGGTTTTTGTCTGTCCTAGAGTTATACCTGTCTATTGGGTTTGAGCCCGGGTTGTAAGTTACCTGTACTACTTGAGCTGAATTTGTGTAATTCCGTTTGGTACTCAGGGCTAATTTTCTGCTTGTTTAAGCCAAGTGGGCACTGTTCGTCAAATTTTATTTACTAATCCGTTACCATTGCCCATTTACTTCAGAGTTTTTTGATAGTGCTTCACTGCCTGTTCTGAGCTGCTAATTATTTGTTTATTTATATTGGATTTATTATTACTGAGCATTTGTTAACTGAAACGATTTTTTCTCTTTTCTAATAATACCTGAGTTGATACTGTGCTTTATTTTAATTGTATCGAAACAGAACTGGAAACTGTGCTGTGGAAGGTGAACAGCGTGGGCACACGAAAAGTGAATACATTTGAGTGGAATCAGCAAATCCTCCCTACCCTTTACTTGTGCAACCCTTCACCATGAACCGGTTTGTGGAATGCAGCAGCATTTGCTCACTTAATTACGCTCGGTACCTCAAGAATAGTAATATGTGTAAATTTATTACTTTAAGATCAGTAAACAAATAGGTTGAGACAGCTAGTGGTCAGTAGAGCGAGAGAGGTCCTAATTTCCAAATTCAGTATTTCTCTTGTCATGTTAAAATCTTTGTTGCCAAACATCTGTGCACCGACTTACTGCTGAGGTGTGATTTCATAGACAAAACGGTTTGTGTCTTAAACTACACCAGAAATAAGTTTGCCTCTAAAACCAATCCGGTTGAGGACTGTCAGTTAAGTAGTCATGGACATCTTGCTTTGGTTATTAGTGTTTATTCAAGTAAATTCCAATTTAATGTCCAAAATTTTTGCTAAAATGAAGCCCAACAGTTATTAAGTGAATTTATGGTTCTTCTGACCACATGTTTGGTTGTAACCATTAAAATCGAGCTTAGAGTCGATCTCACCAACCACAGTCCAGCTAACCACTCTAGTTACCCATTGTCGCCAATACTCGTCATGATTTGTTTCAGTCTTGTCGAGAAGAGTGGCCTATGGACGAATTGTTTGTTGATTATTTAGGGCCACTTCGATGTACTAAGAGTGTCAGTAGGTATATTTTCGTTGTAGCGGATGCTTTCATCTCATTTGTATGACTTGCCCCAAGTAGAGGACCGAGCGAGGTGCCGCAGTGGTTAACACACTGACTCGCATTCGGGAAGACGACGGTTCAATCCCGCGTTCGACCATCTTGATTTAGGTTTTCCTTGATTTCCCTAAATCGCTTCAGTAAATACCGGGGTAGTCCCTTTGACAAAGCACGGACGACTTCCTTCCCCATCCTTCCCTAATCCGATGAGACCGATGACCTCGCTTACCCCCAAATCCACACAAGTAGAGGTATGACTGATTACAGATTTGGCAATCGAGCATCTTCATAAAATATCCGTACTTATTTTTTTTCCTTTGGCTCCTCCAACTCATTTTTTAGTGATAACATGCCTATCATCACTTCAAGAGAATTTCTTGCGTATCACCACCATTACGTACTACCCGCAACCATAGTTTGCTGAATTTCTTAATCAGGAGACTTAAACCATCAAAGTTTACGTATCGTAGTTAATCTCAGAATATCTGGGATAAATCCACCAACTGGCTTAATTTAGCTTTCAATTCTACTGCGCATGAAGCGAAAAAGAATAACCCTGCAAAATTAACGCTTGCCCATCCGATAATCTCTTCGATATCCAACCTTTAGTCCATCAATTATTTCCTCCCCGAGTAAATTGACTCTGACATCATTAAAAGGGAACTGGAGTAGAGCTATTAATAACATATTTTTTCACACAGACAGGAGATTTACAGATATAACGACAGTAGACGGGCTACCTCATTAAGGATTGGAGAACTTGGTTTTTTTTTAAGGAATGTTCGTGGCCGGAAAAAGAAGCAAACAAAATTTCTGAGAAATTATTGTTGTGTTTGAGCGTTGGCTCAAAGCTTCAGAACACAGAAGAAGAGAGCTGCCGCATATCAATCCGCAGCCACACACACAACGAGAGGAGAATGCCACGTCACGCCGACATTACATCAGCAACACACACTTCCAGGTCAAACCGACATCATTGAGTGGTGAGATGAAATAGTACGTTTCCCCACGTACTTTCTCAATTACTGCACCAAATCAAATAAGTCTTCAGAATATATTTGTATTCTTGATCCAATAATAAACGTAAATGTTTCCATGTAAAAATCCTTCAATCACTTTTTCTGTTAATCAACTCCATTTCATAACACTTCGGAGCCCAATGTAGGGCACTTCATTTACAAATTATCAATTAATTTGTTTCATAAAAATACGCAGAACATAACTGAATTTGTTGCACCATGAACACCTTAACCAACGGTATCAAATGGAAACTCCAATATTTCCATGCCTGTGGGATATGTTGATTAGAATTTCTTCCCGGTTATAACTTATTTTCGGTACAGAAGAAAGTCATCCACACTGGTGAAGGATGCTATGAGTGCATGATAGCTGTTGGGTGTGTCTCGCAACATACGACCTTCGTAGAAGGAGAGGTGTTGGGTGTGCCTCGCAAGAGAAGAACTTCGCACAAGGAGACGGTAACACACCATACCGTGTAGACGTTCACATGCTGCTTATCCCCATCTTTCAGACTTCGAGAAAGGTGGAATGACTGGCATGAGGGACTTGGGAATCATGCTGACGGTTGGTACATGTGGAAAGACTGCAGGACGAGTGATGGCGCGATGGGCTCAGGATAACTGTGTCGCAAGAAGAGTGGGCACAGGTTATTCCAGAAGCACTACTTCACGAAAATACCGTCGCATTAATCTACTGACGCTGACGAATAGATGGTGGCGTCAGGTGAAATGAGGGACAAGGTTACAGGCATAATGTTACCATGAACCGTCGCAAATTGCTGAAGGCTGTGTTGACATCAGGAGTTGCCTTGCATCGTTTAACGTTGGAACCATACAGTGGTTGAACAAAAATAAAGAAACACTGCGGGAAATGCATACTTGAACACAAATAGAGATGCTAGCCAAGCCTGGAAGTGGTGCAGTTTTATTTGATCATGAATGGTATCTGCGCGATGCCATCAATAAACTGCAAGTGTTAGTTGTCGTCAGGATACGTTCAGTGTTGCAGTGAGTATGTCAGAGTGAAGTGAATTCGAATGTTGGTACTTTGTCAGTGCTCCTATGACGGATGCTTCATACACCAGGTAGCAAAGAGTTTGATGTTTTACGAGGCACCGTATCGAAGCTCAAAGTGATCGTGACGGACGGTAATTGAAGAAGATTGTGTCGGAAGGTAAGAGAACTGCCGCTGAAAAAGTCATTTAAGAACTGAAGGACGCTCTCTCGAACCCCGTTAGCACCACAACAGCACGGGCGCAGTTCCATAAGCCGGGACTCGCAGCGTGAGCTGGAATACCATCTACATCTACATCTAGGCGCGGCAAAAACGAACACGTTTTTCCCTGTGAGCTCTGATTTCTCTCATTTTGTTATGACGATCATTACTTTGTACGTAGGTAGGCGGTTATAAAATATTTTCACATTCTGAGGACAAAGTTGGAAATTGAAATTTTATGAGAAATGGCTCTGAGCACCATGGGACTTAACTTCTGAGGTCATCAGTCCCCTAGAACTTAGAACTACTTAAACCTAACTAACCTAAGGACATCACATACATCCATGCCCGAGGCAGGATTCGAACCTGAGACCGTTGCGGTCGCGCAGTTCCAGACTATAGCGCCTAGAACCACTCGGCCACACCGGCCGGCAAACTGTATCAAAAAATCCTGCCACAACGAAAATCACTTTAGCTATAATGATTGCCACCCCAATTCACGTACACTACCGGCCATTAAAATTGCTACACCAAGAAGAAATGCAGATGATAAACGGGTATTCATTGGACAAATCTATTACACTAGAACTGACATGTGATTATATTTTCACGCAATTTGGGTGCACAGATCCTGAGAAATCAGTACCCAAAACAACCACCTCTGGCCGTAATAACGGCCTTGATACGCCTGGGTATTGAGTCAAACAGAGCTTGGTTGGCGTGTACAGGTACAGCTGCCCATGCAGCTTCAACGCAATACCACAGTTTATCAAGAGTAGTGACTGGCGTATTGTGACGAGGCAATTGCTGGGCCACAATTGACCAGACGTTTTCAGTTGGTGAGAGATCTGGAGAATGTGCTGGCCAGGGCAGCAGTCGAACATCTTCTGTATCCAGAAAGGCCCGTACAGAACCTGCAACATACGGTCGTGCATTATCCTGCTGAAATGTAGGGTTTCTCAGGGATCGAATGAAGGGTAACGCCCAGTGTTCAAAGTGCAGTCAATGCGAACAAGAGGTGACCGAGACGTGTAACCAAGGGCACCCCATACCAACAAGCAGGGTGATATGTCAGTATGGCGATGACGAACACACGCTTCCAATGTGCGTTCACCGCGATGTCGCCAAACACGGATGCGACCATCATGATACCGTAAACAGAACCTGGATTCATCCGAAAAAATCACGTTTTGTCATTCGAGCACCCAGGTTCGTCGTTGAGTACACCACCGCAGACGCTCCTGTCTGTGACGCAGCGTCAAGTGTAATCGCAGCCATGGTCTTCGAGCTGATAGTCCATGCTGCTGCAAACGTCGTCGAACTGTTCGTGCAGATGGTTGTTGTCTTGCTAACGTCCCCATCTGTTGACTCAGCGATCGAGACGTGGCTGCACGATCCGTTACAGCCATGCGGATAAGATCTCTGTCATTTCGACTGCTAGTGATACGAGGCCTTCGGGATCCAGTACGGCGTTCCGTGTTACCCTCCTGAACCCACCGATTCCATATTC
The DNA here is from genome assembly GCF_021461385.2 of Schistocerca piceifrons. Classification (NCBI taxonomy): domain Eukaryota; kingdom Metazoa; phylum Arthropoda; class Insecta; order Orthoptera; family Acrididae; genus Schistocerca; species Schistocerca piceifrons. Next base: position 168,301,989 of record NC_060145.1, read on the forward strand.
TGCTAACAGTCATTGGATCTCGACCAACGCGAGGAGCAATGTCGGGATACGATAAACCACAATCGCGATAGGCTACAATCCGACCTTTACCAAAGTCGGAAAGGTGATGGTATGCATTTCTCCTCCTCACACGAGGCTTCACAACAACGTTTCACCAGGCAACGCCGGTGAACTGCTGTTTGTGTATGATATATCGTTTGGAAACTTTCCTCACTTCAGCACGTTGTAGGTGTCGGCACCGGCGCCAGCCTTGTGTGAATGCTCTGAAAAGCTAATCATTTGCATTTCACAGCATCTTCTTCCTGTCGGTTAAATTTCGTGTCTGTAGCACGTCATCTTCGAGGTGTAGCAATTTTAATGGCCAGTGGTGTATTACACCCATGGCACTCTCTCCACCATTCCGCAATAATACAAAACGAGATGCCTTCTCTGAACTTTTACGATGTCCTCCGTCAGTCCTATCTGATGTGGATCCAACTCTGCACAGCAACACTCCAGAAGCGAACGAACAAACGTAGTTTAAACAGTCTCTTTAGTAGCTCTGTTGTACTTTCTAGGAATTCCGCCAACAAATCGCAGTTTTCGGTTTGGTTTCCCGTAGCATTATCTACGTGAGTGTTCCAAAATAAGTTATTCGTAAATGTAATCCGTAGTTATGTAGTTGGATTTACAGCCCTTAAATTCGTGTTTTATCCCTCAACAGAAATTTAACGGGTTCATTGTAGTATTCGTGCGGATGACTTAACTCATTGTTTAAAATCAACTGCCACTTTTCACACCATACAGATCCCAAAACCACACATCAGTGATCCAGTCTTGTTTCAAACAGTTCCAACTTCTGGCCGAGTTCACGTCTGATGTACGCCGTCCCAAGGCTATGATGTAGACTGTTTGCTGCCAAAAGTGAAACACGGTGGGGATTTGGTGGCGATCTGAGCGACACAACGTGTTATTCCATGGGCCCCACAATTACTCTACAAGGCCGCATTACTGCCAGAAATCATACCACCATTCTGGCGGATGAGGTCCACCTCATGGTACAAAATTTGTTCCTCAATGGTCAGACTGCGTTCAGGGAGAGAGAGAGCTTCTGTCGACACAGCTAGCATCGTCCAGGACTGGTTCTGTGCGCACGACGATGAATCGTCACGTGTCCCCTGGCCACCATAAGCAACATATTTCAACATTACTGGGCGACTGAATCTATTTTGGAGATAAGGATGTGTGAACTCTAATCACCTCCATCATCTTTGCATGCACATGCCACTATTTTGCAGGAAGAACATTTCAAGATTCCACTGAAAACCATACAGAACCTTTACTTACCCATTCCGGGACAACTGGGAGCCATATTAAACGCCTACCTTTCCTTACATCCTCGTAGGCGGGTAATGTGTTGTGTTTTTGGTGTTTCCATATTTCTGCCCATGTTCTGTACCACAGTCAGCAACAATCGTATAGAGACAGAGTCCTTTGGGACACTGAGTAATATTTCATGGTGCTCAACAATGAAATCTCTCTTCTCTTTGACAGGTCAGACCGTAGACAACCTGGTGAAAGGCCAGAGGAAGCAGCGATTCTCAAGATCCATATCTCTGCAACTCCTCGAATCATGTTGTGAGGAGGCATTGGATATGACCACGTGACTGATTTTGTAATTGGTGAAGGGAGACTGAATGCTCGCCAGTATGTGACAAGAACTAAACCCTATGGTCATATTTTTCATGACCAGAGGATCAAATGGCATATTTCAGCACGATAATGCAAGAGCCTACACAGCAGTCCACTCAATGAAAGCCTCGAGGAATGTATAGATCCTTGGTTGGCTGCCAGACCCCTGATCCGTCACCCAGTGTGATGCCTGCATTGGGAAGATAACCATGCATACTGCTCCCCCCCTCCCCCTTCCCCTCCAACATGCAAGCTCCGTGACTGGACACTGCAGATGCTTTAGGAATGGCAATAAAATTCTCAAAATGACATCCGGAGCGAGGTGCTGCAGTTCCACAACAAATAGGAGAATATGGAAAGGTTTTCTCTTTTTGAAGTAACGCTACCAGCTACAAAATCTGTTGACTATTTATATTATTTGCTTAGCAACTTGTTTCGAGTTTAGTCCTCGTAATCAGGCTACAGTGGCAATATAAAGACCTTTAACATAAGTGCACATAGATATTAAAACTTTTTGTAAAGTCTTTGCATGTGTCTATGATCATCCCGTGGAGAAAGAGAAAGATATCATAATAAGAGGCGATGTCTCTTAATGCACTGAGGTGACGAAAGACATGGGATAGTGATATGCACATATAGAAATGGCGTTAGTATTAAGTACAGAAGGTATAAAATGGCACTGCGTTGGGAGAGCTATCATTACTACTCAGGTGGTTCATGTAAAAAGGTTTCGGCCTGATTAAGAACGCATGACGGGAATTAACAGACTTTCAATGCGAAATGGAAGTTGGAACTACACTCCTGGAAATGGAAAAAAGAACACATTGACACCGGTGTGTCAGACGCACCATACTTGCTCCGGACACTGCGAGAGGGCTGTACAAGCAATGATCACACGCACGGCACAGCGGACACACCAGGAACCGCGGTGTTGGCCGTCGAATGGCGCTAGCTGCGCAGCATTTGTGCACCGCCGCCGTCAGTGTCAGCCAGTTTGCCGTGACATACGGAGCTCCATCGCAGTATTTAACACTGGTAGCATGCCGCGACAGCGTGGACGTGAACCGTATATGCAGTTGACGGACTTTGAGCGAGGGCGTATAGTGGGCATGCGGGAGGCCGGGTGGACGTACCGCCGAATTGCTCAACATGTGGGGCGTGAGGTCTCCACAGTACATCGATGTTGTCGCCAGTGGTCGGCGGAAGGTGCACGTGCCCGTCGACCTGGGACCGGACCGCAGCGACGCACGGATGCACGCCAAGACCGTAGGATCCTACGCAGTGCCGTAGGGGACCGCACCGCCACTTCCCAGCAAATTAGGGACACTGTTGCTCCTGGGGTATCGGCGAGGACCATTCGCAACCGTCTCCATGAAGCTGGGCTACGGTCCCGCACACCGTTAGGCCGTCTTCCGCTCACGCCCCAACATCGTGCAGCCCGCCTCCTGTGGTGTCGCGACAGGCGTGAATGGAGGGACGAATGGAGACGTGTCGTCTTCAGCGATGAGAGTCGCTTCTGCCTTGGTGCCAATGATGGTCGTATGCGTGTTTGGCGCCGTGCAGGTGAGCGCCACAATCAGGACTGCATACGACCGAGGCACACAGGGCCAACACCCGGCATCATGGTGTGGGGAGCGATCTCCTACACTGGCCGTACACCACTGGTGATCGTCGAGGGGACACTGAATAGTGCACGGTACATCCAAACCGTCATCGAACCCATCGTTCTACCATTCCTAGACCGGCAAGGGAACTTGCTGTTCCAACAGGACAATGCACGTCCGCATGTATCCCGTGCCACCCAACGTGCTCTAGAAGGTGTAAGTCAACTACCCTGGCCAGCAAGATCTCCGGATTTGTCCCCCATTGAGCATGTTTGGGACTGGATGAAGTGTCGTCTCACGCGGTCTGCACGTCCAGCACGAACGCTGGTCCAACTGAGGCGCCAGGTGGAAATGGCATGGCAACCCGTTCCACAGGACTACATCCAGCATCTCTACGATCGTCTCCATGGGAGAATAGCAGCCTGCATTGCTGCGAAAGGTGGATATACACTGTACTAGTGCCGACATTGTGCATGCTCTGTTGCCTGTGTCTATGTGGCTGTGGTTCTGTCAGTGTGATCATGTGATGCATCTGACCCCAGGAATGTGTCAATAAAGTTTCCCCTTCCTGGGACAATGAATTCACGGTGTTCTTATTTCAATTTCCAGGAGTGTATACTCATGGGATATTTCATTTCAGAATTCGTTACGAAATTCAGTATTTCGCCATCCACAGTTTGAAGAGTATGTCGGGGATACCACATTTCAGGCATTACCTCTCGCCACAGACGACGCATTGACCGACGACCTGGGCATGGATGTGTGTGATGTCCTTAGGTTAGTTATGTTGAAGTAGTTCTAAGTTCTAGGGGACTGATAACCTCAGATGTTAAGTCCCATAGTGCCATTTGAACTAACTAAGCCGACGACCTTCACTTAACGACTGAGTCCAACGGTGTTTGCATGGTGCTGTCGGTGCTAACAGACAAGCAACACTGCGTGAAATAACCACAGAAATCGATGTGGGACCGATGACGAACGTACCCGTTTGGACAGAATTCGAAATGGGCGTTAAGGAGATACAGAAGAAGACGACCGACGCGAGTGCCTTTGCTAACAGCACGGCATCGCCTGCAGCGCCTCTCCTGGATTCGTGATCATACCGGTTGGACACTAAGAGACTGAAAAACCATGACCTGGGCAGATGAGTCCCGATTTCTGTTGGTAAGATAAGAGCTGATGGTAGGGTCAGAATGTGGTTCAGACCACACGAAGCCATGGAAGCAGGTTGCCAACAAGGCACTGTGCAAGGTGTCTTGTGTCGCCGTAATGGTTTGGGCTGTGTTTGTGTGGAATGAACTAAACTGAGTTCTCTGTTCCAACTAAACCACTCATTCACTGCAAATGGCTACGTTCGGTTACTTGGAAACCATTTGCATGTTCCCAAACAACGATGGAATTTTTATGGATGTCAATGTGTCATAATGCGCCCACAGCTGATCGCAATGGGTTTGAAGAACATTCTGGACAATTTGAGTGAATGATTTGGCCACCCAGATCGCCGACATACATCCCCTCGAACATTTATGGGACATGATCGTGAGGTCAGTTTGTGCACAAAATATTACCCCGACAAGACTTCCGCAATTATGGACGGCTATAGAGCTCAATATTTCTGCCGCGGACTTCCAGCGACTTGATGAGTCCATGCCACATCTAGTTGGTGGACCACATAGATCAAAAGGAGTTCCGACACGATATTTATCATCACTGTTATATATTTGTTTGTCGTTCACGCGAACATTTTTAAATAACCACTCACTTTGTTCTTGTGAAGTGGCTCCATTCCTATGGTACTTCCGCAATTGTCAGCCATTATTGACAAACTTCTAAAGATAACGTGAAACTCGACGAGGCACACAACTGGACACCGCAGCCAATAGGGCTTTAAAATTTGCATTAATATAAGAGCGTATTCGTGCTCGTGATTGTCACATCTCTTTCTGAATTTGCTGATGAACTTTTGTTCGGAGCGGAATGAAAGATAAATAATTTATAAGCAGTTACGTGGTGTGCATCTCGACAAAGTTTGATAAATATTTGACTCGTGCTTCATGGTGTAGCGCATTCTTTTTTAATTGATGTCTTCCTGAGAGTATTCCCTGTAGGATCTTGACAATCAAATGGCTCTGAGCACTATGGGACTTAATTTCGGAGGTCATCAGTACCATAGAACTTAGAACTACTTAAACCTAACTAACCTAAGGGCATCACACACATCCATCCCCGAGGCAGGATTCGAACCTGCGACCGTAGCGGTCGCGCAGTCCCAGACTGTAGCGCCTAGAACCGCTCGGCCACTCCGTCCGCCTCTTGACAATCAATAATCCCATTGTCATGAAACAGCATCGTTGTGAAAAAAATGATACAAGCTACATTTGTACAAACCCAATAACTTAAAATGTTGGTGACTACTGGTTGACGATAATTATTTATATTTTGTAAAAGAGTCACATTTTATTACTTTTGCGAGTTATAGTATGTCGAAATCGACGGGGTAAATGTTTTATTAACGCTGGGCAGGCTCGCTATACACTCGTGTTTTCAATCGGCATGAAGTCTCACATGTACTGGCAGCATGCACTTAAATAGTGTAATGTCTCCGGAGACCTTGTTACGGGAACTAAGTCGCCATCAATTTTTATTTTAACTGAGCGTGCACTACCCATTAGATTGACTTCTAAAATCCTGAAAAAATAAAAACAGTTCTGTATTTAAATGGTGGCTAATGATTCTTTGGGTGGGGTTTTAGCGGTGAGAATCAGCACGGAATGCATACTTCGTAAGCGAATGCTGAAAAGTAGCGACAACGGTATCTGCAGAGTTAGTGGTAATTCGATAAGTCCATCTAAACCACGCTGCTTCATTCTACAGGCTCTAGAACGGTTACGTGTTTCCGGAATAACTTTTTAGTGCCGTTATATTTCTAGAATTTGTTTGTAGCTTACACAGATCGCTAAAGCTTATTCTGTGTTCATCTGAAGGTGCAAACGAAATTGTGTTGCCCAGGAGGAGCAGGCACAGTAGGTAGTTATCAGAGAAAGCTTTTAATGCGGAGTAAACAAGGTGCTGAGCGGTGACTGGAGGCCGTATTTTAGGCGACGCCTCGCAGTTCCTCTGCCCGCCGTCCCCGTCCTCAACGCGAATTTCAGCCCCTCACAGCGCAAAATCTTTTCTCGCCGGGCTCCTCCCTCCCACGAAAGAGTTCCAAAGTTTTACGCAGATTGTGCCTGCCGTCCTTTTTTCCCTCGCTTTATTTTTCTGTCCTACACTTCGGCTGCCTCGAAGTTATGTAAGAAGGGGGAAATAAAAGCGGACTACACCCGCCCCCTCCCCGCAGCTGCTGGCGGCCGGCGACACTCCAGGCCCGTTCGCAGGCTGTCCTGCGCCCCCGCCGCATTTCCCTACTGGCGGCGGAGGTGTGGGTGAGGGGTGGTTCGGAGGGGGGGGGGGGGGAGGGTGAGAGCACAGAAGACAGCTCCAGCGAAATAGGCATAACCGACCGAGATAAAGCGGTAAGCTATGGTGACTCTTCTTGCGCAACGCCACCAGAGAGTAAAAATACTCGGACTCGACTGCAGAGCCCAGTCAGCTTCAATTTTTATCGTGTTTCAGTTACCAGAATTCATTCCATTTTTCATCTGCGCCTTCTTATTTGCTTTCAACATTCGTTATCCTAATTATACCGTATAAAAAGATCAGTTGTAACACTGGAAGCATTACACTACTGGCCATTAAAATTGCTACACCAAGAAGAAATCCAGATGATAAACGGGTATTCAATGGACAAATATATTATACTAGAACTGACATGTGATTACATTTTCACGCAATTTGGGTGCATAGATGCTGAGAAATCAGTACCCAGGACAACCACCTCTGGCCGTAATAACGGCCTTGATACGCCTGAGCATTGAGTCTAACAGAGCTTGGATAGCGTGTGCAGGTACAGCTGCCCCTGCAGCTTCAACACGATACCACAGTTCATCAACAGTTGTGACTGGCGTGTTGTGACGAGCCAGCTGCTCGGCCACCATTGACCAGACGTTTTCAATTGGTGAGAGATCTGGAGAATGGGCTGGCCAGGGCAGCAGTCGAACATTTTCTGTATCCAGAAAGGCCTGTACAGGACCTGCAACATGCGGTCGTGAATGATCCTGCTGAAATGTAGGGTTTCACAGAGATCGAATGAAGAGTAGAGCCACGGGTCGTAACACATCTGAAATCTAACGTCCACTGTTCAAAGTGCCATCAATGCGAACAAGAGGTGACCGAGACGTGTAACCAATGGCACCCCATACCATCACGCTGGGTGATACGCCAGTACGGCGAAGACGAATACACGCTTCCAATGTGCGTGCAGTGCGATGTCGCCAAACACGAATTCGACCATCATGATGCTGTACACAGAATCTGGATTCATCCGAAAAAACGAAGTTTTGCCATTCGTGCACCCAGGTTCGTCGTTGAGTACACCATCGCAGGGGCTCCTGTCTGTGATGCAGCGTCAAGGGTAACCGTAGCCATGGTCTACGAGCTGATAGTCCATGCTGCAGAAAACGTCGTCGAACTGTTCGTGCAGATGGTTGTTTTTCTTGCAAACGTCCCCATTTGTTGACTCAGGGATCGAGACGTGGCTGCACGATCCGTTACAGCCATGCGGATAAGATGACTGTCATCTCGACTGCTAGTGATACGAGGCCGTTGGGATCCTGCACGGCGTTCCGTATTACCCTCCTGAACCCACCGATTCCGTATTCTGCTAACATTCATTGGATCTCGACCAATGCGAGCAGCAATGTCGCGATACGATAAACCGCAATCGCGATAGGTTACAATCCGACCTTTACCAAAGTCGGAAACGTGATGGTACACGTTCCTCCTCCTTACACGAGGCATCACAACAGCGTTTCAACAGACGACGCCGTTCAACTGCTGTTTGTGTATGAGAAATCTGTTGTGCGGTTAAAGGCGCTGCAGTCTGGAACCGCAAGACCGCTACGGTCGCAGGTTCGAATCCTGCCTCGGGGATGGATGTTTGTGATGTCCTTAGGTTAATTAGGTTTAACTAGTTCTAAGTTCTAGGGGACTAATGACCTCAGCAGTTGAGTCCCATAGTGCTCAGAGCCATTTGAACCATTTGAGAAATCTGTTGGACACCTTCCTCATGTGAGCACGTTGTAGGTGTCGCCACCGGCGCCAACCTTGTGCGAATGCTCTGAAAAGCTAATCATTTGCATATCACAGCATCTTCTTCCTGCCGGTTAAATTTTGCGTCTGTAGCACGTCATCTTCGTGGTGTACCAATTTTAATGGCCAGTAGTGTATTAAGGCATGCCTTCCATTGAGTGAACTTTTGCTGCATCCATATTTCAAACTTAACAGATGAAAGTACCTTGCTGCAAATTTTATCTAGAATATTGCTTGTAAGTTACTGTCATGACATTCATCTAACTCTTACAGGAAAGTCATCTAAATTTTTGTAATTTATACGCTAATCTGTCTTAAACTAAACGCATCTGAATGCACTCAGCTAATTTTTTGAAAATATTTAAACTCAATCTGAAATAGGCCCTGTAACTGATATCTTTTGAGCTTGACCCGTAGTTATGCACAGGGCATTGTAAGGCACTTCTCTGTGCTCGCCGCAGAGCCTGTGCTGTCTTTACCTCCCTGGCTCTATGAGCCCAAACGCTCGGTCCGTTAGTCCACAGCAGTGCTTAAGATTGCATGGTGGAACGCTCATACTGCACTTAGTAGCTGCTGGAAACATCTTTAATCCCAGTTGCTGCTATTTTTTTCAGGATTTTAGTGCCTCTCTGGCAGGCGATTTCTATATGTGAGTGAAATTATTGCTTTTCGTCGATGTTCATACTAAGGCACCTATAAATGGTTCAAATGGCTCTGACAACTATGGGACTGAACTTCTGAGGTCATCAGTCCCCTAGAACATAGAACTACTTAAACCTAACTAACCTAAGGACATCACACACATCCATGCCCGAGGCAGGATTCGAACCTGCGACCGTAGCGGTCGCGCGGCTCCAGACTGTAGCGCCTAGAGCCGCTCGGCCACTGCGGCCGGCCAAGGTATCTATATACTTCTTTTATTTTCAGATGTTGGTCGTTTACTCTGATCGTGGAGTTTCTCGTTCTTGATAATGTTCTTTCTAGTCATATATATAAACTGGTGTGATGCTACTGTTAGTTCATTTTCTACTCAGCAATTACTTAGTCTTTCAAGAACTACCCCTCAAGTTTCTTCTAAGTTAGCACTTCCTCCTGGGCAAATGGAATCACAACACCATTATTCACTTGTTGTCCTTGTAATTTAAAGCGAAGTTGCTCATAGTGCAGTCTGCCATCCATCGTCGTATCGTACAGAAGCACAGTTATGAATAGGGACTCCATTGATGCCTCCCAGTCTGTCATCATCGTGCGATCGGATCGTCGCAGGATTGATAATACAGTGGGTGATCGAACCTCCTTTGTTACAAGTTTGTGTCGGAATCCCAAAATGTCTACTACCATTTGGTGCCTTAATATACGTCTCCCATTTTTGTACTCTTTTTTGGTGTAGCATGAGGGTGAGTCAAATGAAAAACTTAAATATTTTTTTAAATATTACTTTTGTGCAAAAGTGGTACAAAGCTGTATCACTTTTCAACATAATCGCCCCTACGCTCGATGCAAGTTCTCCAGCGCTTACAAAGTGCATAAATTCCTTTACACAAAAATTCTTTTGGTAGTCTGCGCAACCACTCATGCACCGCGTGGCGTACCTCTTCATCAGAACGGAACGTCTTTCCTCCCATTGCGCCTTTGAGTGGTCCAAACATATGGAAATCACGTGGGGCAAGGTCTGGTGTGTATGGTGGATGAGGAAGACACTCAAAATGCCGGTCTGTGATTGTTGCAACTGTTGTATGGGCAGTGTTCGGCCTTGCATTGTCATGTTGCAAAAGGACACCTGCTGACAGCAATCTACGTCGCTCTGATTTGATTGCAGGCCGCAGATGATTTTTTAGGAGATCTGTGTGTGATACACTGGTGACTGTGGTCCCTCTAGGCATATAATTCTCCAAACTGACGCCTTTTTCGTCCCAAAAGAGAGTCAGCATAAAGTTTCCTGCTGATGGTTCTGTTCGAAACTTCTTTGGTTTTGGTGATGAGGAATGGCGCCATTCCTTGCTGGCTCTCTTCGTTTCCGGTTGGTGGAAGTGAACCCAGGTTTCGTCCCCAGTAACGATTCTTGCAAGGAACCCATCACCTTCTCGTTCAAAGCACCGAAGAAGTTCTTCACAAGCATCAACACGTCGTTCTCTCATTTCAGGAGTCATCTGCCGTGGCACCCATCTTGCAGACACATTGTGAAACTGGAGCACCTCAAACACAATATGGTGTGCTGACCCATGACTCATCTGTAAACATGCTGCAATGCCATTCTGTGTCACTCGGTGGTTTTCCTTTACTATGGCTGCAACTGCTGCAATGTTCTGTGGAGTCACAACTCGTTGTACCTGACCTGGACGAGGAGCATATTCCACTGAACTCACACTATTTGCGATCTTCCTACTCCATTCGTAGACTTGCTGCTGTGACAAACATGCATCACCGTACTGAACCTTCATTCGTCGATGAATTTCAATAGGTTTCGCACATTCACTACGCAAAAACCGATTAAGAGAACGCTGTTCTTCCCTGGTGCAAGTCGCAAGTGGGGCGGCAATCTTTATACTGAGACCACGACGGTATGTGTCCATCTGCACTATGCTGCCACCTACAGGCCATTCTGCACGCTGTTTGTATCACGCTTACCAACTTACAGGATAACGGCGCGAAATTTCGATTTGTTATTACAAATTTAAGGTTTTAATTTTACTCACCCACGTAGTTCCTTATATTGTTGTGTGACAGGGGCTGGGACGAAAGGTGTAACTTATTCGCTGATGTCCCTAAGTACCTCATTGTCGAGACTACCTAGCAACAAGATTATTTCGTTCCGCAAAACCGACAACCTTCTCAGAATTCCTCAGACTTTAGGCTTTCACATACACTGATGCAATACGACGCCTAAGCTGCAGATCAATGAGGCTTGGAAGTTGACTGTAGGCCTACTAACTCGCAAGACGCCTGTTATCCGTAGAAAACCAACCAGAAAACTGAGGCCGTCTGCTTGCTTTGGGTAACAGTAGACTGTCAAGAAGGGTATTACTTTTTACGGATTATCTAACTGAGTTCATCACGGCTCTGGGAAGGCGACTCAGGCAGTTTACGTTACCAGGCACTGACGTCTTCTAACGGCTGAGACCGCCACTCTGATGTATCCACGCCAGATGTACCCTTCAAGGTGCCAGGAAGGCTTCCCTTTAAAAGAAAGTACTGTTTCAGCGAAAATTACTAATTTCGTAATCAAATGGAACAATTTTCCTGAAAAAATATGTAAATATATCTCAACACTTTCATATCGTCATTACCAGCTTGGTATCTCCTCTATCCTTGCATCACAAAAAAAAAATAATAATAATAAAAATTAAGCACTCAAAATTTCAGCCACAAATGTTGATCTACCCTCTAAGACTTTTCATACATTTATTACCCGATTAATTATTTAAACTCCGCCAGCCGTGCGGGATTAGCCGAGCGGTCTAGGCGCTGCAGTCATGGACTGTGCGGTTGGTGTCGGCGGAGGTTCGAGTCCTGCCTCGGACATGGGTGTGTGTGATTGTCCTTAGAATAACTTAGGTTAAGTAGTGTGTAAGCTTAGTGACTGATGACCTTAGCAGTTAAGTTCCATAAGATTTCACACACATTTGAACATTTAAACTCCGCCACACCTGGAGAGTATGGCATCGCAATAACAAGGACTAGGAACACTGCTAAGGGAACAAACACACAATGGCCTACATGTAACGCAAATCCTTTACTGTACTTTCCAGCCTGAGCTCAGACAAATACACTCCTGGAAATTGAAATAAGAACACCGTGAATTCATTGTCCCAGGAAGGGGAAACTTTATTGACACATTCCTGGGGTCAGATACATCACATGATCGCACTGACAGAACCACAGGCACATAGACACAGGCAACAGAGCATGCACAATGTCGGTACTAGTACAGTGTATATCCACCTTTCGCAGCAATGCAGGCTGCTATTCTCCCATGGAGACGATCGTAGAGATGCTGGATGTAGTCCTGTGGAACGGGTTGCCATGCCATTTCCACCTGGCGCCTCAGTTGGACCAGCGTTCGTGCTGGACGTGCAGACCGCGTGAGACGACACTTCATCCAGTCCCAAACATGCTCAATGGGGGACAGATCCGGAGATCTTGCTAGCCAGGGTAGTTTACTTACACCTTCTAGAGCACGTTGGGTGGCACGGGATACATGCGGACGTGCATTGTCCTGTTGGAACAGCAAGTTCCCTTACCGGTCTAGGAATGGTAGAATGATGGGTTCGATGACGGTTTGGATGTACCGTGCACTATTCAGTGTCCCATCGACGATCACCAGTGGTGTACGGCCAGTGTAGGAGATCACTCCCCACACCATGATGCCGGGTGTTGGCCCTGTGTGCCTCGGTCGTATGCAGTCCTGATTGTGGCGCTCACCTGTACGGCGCCAAACACGCATACGACCATCATTGGCACCAAGGCAGAAGCGACTCTCATCGCTGAAGACGACACGTCTCCATTCGTCCATCCATTCACGCCTGTCGCGACACCACTGGAGGCGGGCTGCACGATGTTGGGGCGTGAGCGGAAGACGGCCTAACGGTGTGTGGGACCGTAGCCCAGCTTCATGGAGACGGTTGCGAATGGTCCTCGCCGATACCCCAGGAGCAACAGTGTCCCTAATTTGCTGGGAAGTGGCGGTGCAGTCCCCTACGGCACTGCGTAGGATCCTACGGTCTTGGCGTGCATCCGTGCGTCGCTGCGGTCCGGTCCCAGGTCGACGGGCACGTGCACCTTCCGCCGACCACTGGCGACAACATCGATGTACTGTGGAGACCTCACGCCCCACGTGTTGAGCAATTCGGCGGTACGTCCACCCGGCCTCCCGCATGCCCACTATACGCCCTCGCTCAAATTCCGTCAACTGCGCATACGGTTCACGTCCACGCTGTCGCGGCATGCTACCAGTGTTAAAGACTGCGATGGAGCTCCGTATGCCACGGCAAACTGGCTGACACTGACGGCGGCGGTGCACAAATGCTGCGCAGCTAGCGCCATTCGACGGCCAACACCGCGGTTCCTGGTGCGTCCGCTGTGCCGTGCGTGTGATCATTGCTTGTACAGCCCTCTCGCAGTGTCCGGAGCAAGTATGGTGCGTCTGACACACCGGTGTCAATGTGTTTTTTTTCCATTTCCAGGAGTGTATATGTAATGTCGCGTGACTAGGGCCTCCCGCCGGGTAGACCGTTCGCCGGGTGCAAGTCTTTCGATTTGACGCCACTTCGGCGACTTAAGCGTCGATGGAGGTGAAATGATGATTATTAGGACAACACAACACCCAGTCCCTGAGCGGGGAAAATCTCCGACCCAACCGGTAATCGAACCCAGGCCCTTAGGATTGACATTCCGTCGCGCTGACCACTCAGCTACCGGGGACGGACAGACCAATATAAGAGGCAGTCAAATGAAAACTAAACAGATGGAAAAAGTAAGTAAAGGGTTTTTTACTTCAGAACTAGCCGCCATAACTGTTAACAGATTTATCTCGCTGTGCGACAAGACGGTCAATGCCTTCATGACAAAATCTTTGCGGTTGGCTATGGAACTATGATAGGCGTGCAGCTCCTCGTTAGAAGCAAATGACGGCCACGAATGTCTTTCTTCACGGCCCAAAAATATGAAAACCGCCTGCAGAGGGATCGGGACTATATGTAGAATGTCTAAGGGTTTGGCAGTGAAACTTTGGCAGCGCAAACAACATTGGCTGCTTGTAAGCCCGGAATCATGATTCCGTAGGCAAGCGCAAATTTTTTCCCATGAAGGCACTCGCCGTTTTGTCTCACAATGGGATAAGTGTATCAACAGTCATGGCGATTACTTTTGAAATAGTATCTAGTTTACTTACCTTTTTTCCCATCTGATTGTAAGCGCCTCTCCTGCCATGTTCAGCTGAATAGTAACAATATAATGAGCCAAATTCACCTGATGGTGAGTCACTAGGAATCCATGACAGGTCATGATACTGTTTGGCCCAGCGGAGTGGCCGCGTGGTTTAAGTCACCATTTCACGGATTGCGCAAATCCTCCCGCCGGAGGTTCGAGTCCTCCCTCGGGCATGGGTGTGAGTGTGTGTGTGTGTTGTTCTTAGCGTAAGTTAGTTTAAATAGTGTGTACGTCTAGTGACCGATGACCTCAACAGTTTTGTCCCTTAGGAATTCACACACACACACACACACACACACACACACACACACACACACACACATGAAACTGTTTGTATGACCTGATAAATACTACAGAAGTTCTAAACATTCTGCGTGGTGTCTGTTTGTTCTATATCGTGTCTCCCTACCACTTTCGCGCAACGACGCTCTGAGCGTGTTTTTTAGGGAATTGACTAGTTTGAACCTGGGACCTGTTGCTGGTAAGGAGACGCCAGACCACACATGACATGTAGAATTCAGAAGAGTTCAGTGAGACTAGCGATGATATAACCAAATACTTAATAAATTCAGTGTCAGCTCCACTGCACTCCCTGTAAAAGAATCTTAATACTAACTAAATTTAGTGGAAGGGGTTCAAGGCTTTCCTATTTTTAGTTAGCTGGTAAAATAACGTCGAAAAAGCAGTTAAGTTTACCATTGGAAATTTTATTCTACTCACAAAACATTGTTTATAAATTGCACTATTCATAAAAGGTGATGTTTTAATACAGGATGGTAAAAACCAACTGGGTTCAACAAAAATGTGAACAAATATTCCCTGAATGAGTTTCCAAGTTCTACAATGGATCGAAGGATGACCTATGCCATATCACATCTATAATCTAGGTTTAAATTAAGTTTCACAAAAGAGAAAACTATCAAAATGGTCTACAGTGACCCTCAATTATCTTTAATTACTTATCTAACTTGTCGTAAATTACAGTGGCTGATGTGGCTTCTCAATAACTATATAACAGAAAAATCATCGAGTTTCAGATTTTTACTTCAAGTGGCAAATGTGAACACCATGAGCTTTAATTGACGATCGACACTAGTATTACGTAAAGGGGATGTAACAGATGAGACTTCTGAAGTTCTGAGTGAAGCCTTATGCGCTCAAAAATGCGGCATCGCGTGCGTTAATTACCTTGTCGGTGTTCGTCAGGGGGCGGCGGCCGGCGCAGCTCCGTCCAGCTCACCCTCTCAGAAGCAACTCTCAAGCAACTCTATCCTAACTTCTCCTTACTACAATTTACCGAAGTTGGTTTAAAAAAAACTATCTGGCTGTGTTTTCATCTGACCAATCAGGGTCTCAATGTTAACCTTAAGCTCCGCCTACAGAAATTCTGTCTATCCAATGAGAAACGTTATACTTTTCGTGGTGGGGCAATGTTTTTAAAGTTTGCAACGTAACAGAGACGCGAAAAAGTCTCACGCTAAAACTTGCAGCTGGTGTGGTCCTTTCAGCGTTATCGTAAGATCTATACTGTTCTTCTGGAGGGCTCTAGCTTTTAACATGGGCTGGGGGGGTGGTCCTAACGTAACAGAGACGCGAAAAAGTCTCACGCTAAAAACTTGAGGGTGGTGTGGTCGTAGCGGTTAGCTGGCGACGTGGGTGTCCGTCCTTTATCGTAGGGCCTTCTCACTTAACACGGTTCTGCTCTCAGCTTCTGTTCTCGCTTCTCCCCTCGGAACTGTGTCTGTCTCACGGTGGGAAGGTATGTCATGCATTTAGGCATTCTTGTGTTAGTCTGTGGTATTCCATTTGCTCACTCGTTACTCGTATTACTTTGGTTAATTTAATGTTACGATTTATTCGGAGCTATGTGACATATTACTGGATTTGCTTATCATGTCAGGGTTTTCATGGAAGGTGTTGGATTTGCCTGACACCTTACAAAGTATACCACTGAACATCGTTAAGATTTTATATACTTCAGTCACCAGGACAATTCACTCCCGTTTGAATGACGCGAGCGTTCGTAAGCAATATTAGCTGTTATGTGGGTGTTCGTATAACTCTGTGAAAATCCACCACGATTGCTCGGCTTTCAGAACTGAGACTCTCCCAGATAAGGCAGCAGGTTGCCGCCGCCTGCAGAGCGAGGAACGACTACCAGCCAGTAGCAGTGGCAAATGTAGCGCGAGCGGCTGGGATCAGTGAGTCAGTGTAGGAGGGACGGGGTAGGCGGGGTAGCGGTGGGGGTGGCAGGATTCACGCCTGCTTAAGCGCCGGAGCTAAAAGTAAAACCCCGCGAGGGGTGCTGCTGCCGGCAGCGCGGCGCGGTGCCGGGGTGGCGGGCGATATTTTTTCGGCGCGGCTTATGTGAATCATTCCGGGCCATGAGGCCGTGTCGCCAGGGGTGGCTGGCGCTTCGCTCCGTGACGTGGTGACAATGGGACACGCTCCATTTCTCAATGCGCGGGGGCGCCGTCACCTAGGACGCCGACCGCCACCCGTCTCCACGGGGACCAAGAGGCGCGGACCCGACTGAGCAAAAGGTGTGCGGTGCGGCGTCTGTGACACGGACTCGGCAGCTCTACACGCGGAAAATGTGTACGTCCGCGGGCAAGTGTCTTCCTCCAAAGTTTTGTAGGACGATTCTGAACTCACCGACACGCCAGAAACTTCTTTCTATTATATTGGGTGTCCCACTAATTTCTACCACCTCATATAACTTAAGTTAAAGTGCAAGGCCAATCCTCTCCTTTGTCAAATAGCAAAGCTAGTGTCTCCTATCTTTCTACTTTCTCTTCTTCCTCTTCATCTATCTCTATCAGCCACGCAATCTTCTTTTCCTTTATATTTCCTTAACTATATTTCACCATGTCTCTATTCTTCTCCTCCCTTCACGATCAGTCTCCCTTATACTACCTGCTGCTAGCACTCCTATCTACAATCTGTCTCTTTCATAATGTCTAATTATAACAGTACTTATCATCTACGAATATAAACTTTATATGTATGTATTTTTTCCAAGTCTGCCTTTGTAATTGTTTATTTCTACTTTTTGTACTAGATGTAGTTTAACATGCCTACGAAAACATATGAATGTAAAATAAGGAGAATGCCTGGTTAGATGTAAGAGAGGGCTTGATGGCCCTAATCTTGCCAGGTTAAATAAATCAATAAATGAATAAATAACGTTTTGTCCTAAAGCAAAACGAAAAATGTATGTGAAGTCTTATCGGAACGACACCGACCTTAAACAATGCAGAGTTATTCAAGATAGACTATACACTTCCAAGTGACTGCAAAAGAATTTTGTATTGTGCTAAGGTATTGTGTAAGTGTATGTGTGGAAACATCAAGTAAAACCGTTTGTTTTGCTGCAATAACCTCCAGGAACATGGCTGTCAGACAAGGGAGACGTCATTTTCTGTAGTCCAGGTCGCAACTGCGGAGGACAGTGATAATTTCGTTTGTCACAGAATGCTATTCCACTGCACTTGAGCCAAGAAGTTCATGAGCTCTTGGATACTGAGCTGCTAAGTCGATGCATCGGATGCGAATCAGCTGGCAATCTTCGGCTGCTGGAATGGCCCCATGTTCTCTGGACCTGACATCGCGTGATTTTTACCAGTAGAGTTGCACCAAAGACACTGTTTTGATACCCCATTTTCCACTTCCCCATAATATCAGTGACTTAAGAGGATATGTCATGGCACTTGTGACTGACATCGATATAGACACTTTAGTGTGAATGTGACCTAATTCGACTACAGACTGGACATCTGCCTATCACTAGTTGTTTATATATTGAACATTTCTGAACAGAGCACAAAAAACTTCTTGAGTTGCTGTTTCCATGCATATAATCATGGAATAATGTGTGTGTGTGAAACCTTATGGGACTTAACCGCTAAGGTCATCAGTCCCTAAGCTTACACACTACTTAACCTAAATTATCCTAAGGACAAATACACACACACACGCCCGAGTGAGGACTCGAACCTCCGCCGGGACCAGCCGCACAGTCCATGACTGCAGCGCCTAAGACCGCTCGGCTAAGTCCGCGCGGCATCATGTAATACCTAATTTTAGTATAAACATGTTTATAATCACCTGAAAGTGTTCATGTTATTCTGATAACTCTGTATAACTACAACTGTCACATTAGATACCAGATGATATTTATTTATTCTGGTGACTGGTTTCAGTGAAAAATAGCCTTTGTCAACCACTAACTATGAAATTAACAAAATGAGCCAAGTATGGTAAAACACGTATATGACGTTGTTGGGGTATGGTCCTGGTACACGGAGCTGCTGTACATACCAAAAGGTACCAGTCAACAAATGCTGATTATCATGTAGAGGCTAGGGTTTATAAGAGCAGAGATCCGACCATGTTTCCACACGTGACTGGTACAGTAAACCGTTGAGCTTAAGACATTGAGCGTGCATACAATGGAACTACTAACATACTATTGTATATGCAACCATTGCAAAATGTTCTATATTTTTTGGGGGGGATTCCATCTGGAATATCATTAGCCATTCAACCGATATTTCGGCTGACAGCCTTTCAGCCATACTCAGGGTGAGTCGCCTGCAAGATTTTTGGAGCACTTTTCACTGTCGAGTAACCACACTCTGGAAAAATGGTGGAATGTTCGAAGCGGCGGGAAAACTTCAAGAATGACGTAATACAATGTGGATTACAATCTATAAACATATTTAAAATACTAATTGACAAACCCGGAATTGCCTGGTTATTCATTTCCCCAATTTCCTATTAGAAACGAAAACAAAAAATGAACTGTGTTTGTAGTGAAGTATCGAAAAATTTCATATTCATGTACTAGTGAAGAACACCTTTGAAATTATAAAACAGTCGTACGAGGAAACATTCATAATGTACAAATGTATAGTATAGCATTCAGATTAAGACAAATGATCCCGGACACTTTCTGCTCGCTGGAAGCAGATACCTTGCGTATCTAAAATGCGAATTTGTCAACGTCTGTATGGCAACGCCTCTTCATAGTTCTATAGACGGCTGCTGTTTTCGCCTACGGCCGTTTGCGCTTCGCAGTTGAAAGCTGTCAAAAGCACTGCCAGATTTAATGGATTTCGTTAAGTTGACTCGATTGTAAGGGCGCCTTACTAATAGAGATCAAACGTATTAGGACTTCTTAAATTTAGCAGAAAAGAAGTAGTAAATTTAAACGACATTCACAACGCAACACCTTTCCGAGCATCTCACTGTCCATGACGTCACATCTCATGAACTACATGTGCTACCATGATACACTTCTGTATCTTCATTTGGCGGTATATTTGGATACTGCCTGCGAAATTTGTTGCGAATACAGTTAACAGATGGAAGTAACAAATTTAAACGTATGATGATGCGGCAGTTTTCCACGTATATCATTGTTTGTTACGTCATATCTCCTGAACTATGATAGGTAGGTGGGTTTTTAGAATATCTACAAGCACTTAGAAACGGTCTATGTTTTACGCAGGTAGTTTGAATAAAAACGCCTTCAGTCACAGTTTTTTCCTGTTTTATTAAATTACACAATACACTCCGGACCCCGTGACTCCATCTTCAAGTGAAAATTGTCTAATATGTAATTTAAATCTGCGCTCAAGTGAGGTTGAATTCATCTTCCTGTTATGAGGAAGTTAGATGTTAGGTATCGTGTTTCGTGAGTCGAGTGCGGAAGTATGTGAGAAACGGTGGGAAAAAATGAAAAACTTAAAAACTTATCCACCAAACACGGAAGATCATTTTTAACCTTTCAAGGACGGCATACGTTAATTTATTCATACTGTCGTCCCACGTCACGTCACTCAAAGTGCACATTTGTTTACAACGGTTAAAAAGACTTCACAGGTGTAGTTTAACCTGACGGGATCAATGATGAAGCTTAACACTTTGTGTCAGAGATCTGAGTTTTAAGAAGGTAACGTTTTAAATATTTTTGTAAATTATAATCAACAATGAGTTGCGTTTTCATGTAAAATACGTGGTTTGTTTCCTATTATATGGGTGTTTCGCTATTTTTTTCGCTCAATGGTTTATTCAACAGATTATGTGTGGAACAGTTGCCGGAGGTTTGCCCTTATAACCCCAAGCACCTACATGTTAATTAATATAATTGACTGATGCCTTTTGACGCCTACATATGTTCCGTGTACTGGCTCAACACGTCACCAAAGATATAAATGACTAAATGTTTTACTTTGTATGACGGTTAGCTATTTCATACTTCGTAGATTTTCTTAATTTTTGAGTTAGTGGCCTGAAGATGGTCATGTTAGACTGAAATCGATCACCAGAAAAAATAAACATAAATTTCGATTCTGACTAACAGTTCTTGTGACAGTAAGCAAATGTCGTTAAGCTATGAGGCGGAAATTAACCTGCGTGAGTCCCTTTCTTGTCACTTTGTTCGTTACTAATATATGACGACTGTACGTCTTTTTCAAGCAGAATATTATATTTTTTTATTCAGTGAGCCGCTTCCTTTCCTTAGGACTGCTTCAAAACCGTAGCACAATGTACCATTCAAGTAAACAAGATGCTCTTAATAACATTGAAACAATAAAACTTTGACTACTCTATTTTAGCACACTGAGAAAGTACCTGGCAAGTTGACAGTAAATAAATGGAAAAACAACGAAAAAGTCAAACTAGTCATAGAGTCAATCATCTTCGGTTGACGGATCGTGGGAGTGCAATACACACAACTCATGCGAAATCTTCAGCTGAAGGCGGCTCGCTGACTGATCAAGGTGCCTTTCCCTTGCGTTTCCATTTGTTTACTGTCAACTTCAGAAAGCGGAGAAGTTACATTTTCCCGGGTACGCGCTTCTGTCCAAAAAATTATTGAGGATGTTCAAGATAAATGGGGCACTCTATGCTGTAATTCCTACTTTTCTCACACTGCTAACTAGTTTCGTCAAGAACTTAACATCTTTAGATTAGTTAAAATAAATGCAATCCACGCTGTTATCGGACAAACCATTCTAAGGGGCCTACCAAATGAAACAAAAGTGTCGGCGCTAGATTCAGCACGACTATGCTCGTCTCTGCCATAAGCTAGAAGCTTTGTAGCCCTCGGAGCTCGAGAGAAATAGAGGACCTGTAAAGTACTTGTGATGTCACACTAGTGGCCTTCCCCGCCATACATTGCGAACGCTCGGCTCCGTTCAGACCCTACGGGACATCAAAATTCCAGTGAATAGGTACCACTATGGGTCTTAACTTTGTCGTGTGTCATCGACAGCCTGCATGTATTTAAACGCGCAGTTAAGAATTACTAAACCAGTCTGAAACAGTAACTCGCTCGCCGTCGGAAGCAGTCGCTGTCAGTCGTCAGTCGTCACGTGCTGTGACTGACGCCGCAGAGTTTGTGTATCCTGTTGGCGCCGGCGACCGTAAGCCGACGTTGCAAATGCTGGTGGGAAATGCCACCTTCTGCTTGAGGTACAGATTGCGGAATTATGGTAGGGGAACAGTAGACACCCCCACGACCTTATCTGAATTTTCTATATCGTGTCTTCCACTTTGTACAACTATTCGACCTGCCAGAAAATCGTGAATACTACTCTCAGCCGGGAGAAGCTCGGTCTCCCCTGATAACACCCTGCATTCTACAGTACTGAAATGAAAATCCTAAACTGTGTAGATAATAGAATAAATAGAGCGCTCCAAATATAATAGCTATTCATAAATTATTTTATACCACCCACTACGGATCAACTGACCGAACTGCTGTATATCACCGAGAGGGTGAGATGATGCAGTATTTGTGGGACAAGTATTTACAAGGACCGCAGGTCATACCCCCGTTCTAGAAAGAAAGAGAGCATATCAAAATCTGTTTCGTTAGTTGCTTTCATTACCATTAGGCAACTAAGTTATTTATTGCCTATTTAATAATATCGGAAAAAGGTTTGTACAAAAATTGAGAACACTTATGCGGATTATGGAAGAATCATTTAGTTTCCAGCGACTGTGACAGACACTAAAAAAGTTGTATACAGTTAATTACATCTATTTCGGTGGATGCTTTCCGAGATGTTAACAGTAATGTTAATAAAATAAATGATCTGGTAGGAAAATATCTGTGTAGCTTATTCGAAATACTATCTGCAGTCACGCAGTGCTAGATATGCCGAATTGGAAACTCTTTGCTCTATTCTCATCTACCTGAATTCGACTAAAAAGAACTGGTCCAGATCTCAAACAGCCGAAATTGGCCATTTCACACGGAAACGAAAGTAAAACAAACGCCGCATTGGTCGTACACATACAAAAATGACACCTTTTGACTAATTTTAGGAGAGATCTCAACTCAATAAAAGACCCATGTACGTATTGGCTTTTAAATTCGATTCACTTACGTGTAACAGTAAAAAATGCTAGAGATCTGTATTATCGCGGCATACAAAGTAATGAACGGGCACGCTCACATATCGTTATTGTAACAGCTAAATATTCGTATAATGGATTAAGAAGCTTACAACAATGTTACCAAGCTGTGGTTCCACTTGTTTACTCACGTGTATCTCCATGATGATTCTTGACCCTCAGATTTCTTTGTGTACTATCAGTAATTCCCGTGCATTGGTTTACCTTCAGTCATTTTACTGTTCTTAACGTACAACTGTTCATTGCTACAGCTTGAGGAAATAATAGACAGAACGAATACGTCTGTTCGTTTTCATGAGTCGGCAAATACTGAAGCAAAGCTTACGATCCGTTGCCACGCGGCGGCACGTAATTGTAGAGCATTCCAAAGACGTTGTTTAATCATATTTTGTTTGTAATAGGGTGTGTTGTAAATGACTACTTCAAGTACAACACACAGTTTCAATAAACTAATTTTTTCCTTAAGCTACTTACGAGAGACACTTAAAAAATCTTCTGTATAAATTTAATTTCATAGAAAAAATTCACAGTGTGTAGTTGTTTACGAATAAAACTCAGAGATTTATGCAATGTACTTCGTTTTCTATTGATACCTCAGATGGTTTCTTGCAACCAGAGGTGTTGTTATTCTGGTGTTCAGTCTGAAGATTGTTTTGATGCAGCTCTCAGTGCTAGTGCATCATGTGCTACTCTCTTCATCTACAAGCATCTCGGTCACCATTACGATTTTGTCACTCACGCTTACTTCAATCACAAAACTGACAATGACTTGACGACTCAACATGTGCCGTATCGATCGATCGTTTCTTTTACTCAAGTTTCGCCATACATTTCTTTCCTCAGGCCTTTATTCAGCCGAGGCGTTCATTCCATTTTTAAAATTCTTCTCCAGTACATCATTGCAAAAGCTTCTATTTTCTTATAGTCTGTCCACGTTTCACTTCCTTCCAAGATTACACTCATTACAAATTCCTTCAGAAAAGACTTACTACCACTTATACTAATATTCGTTTACAAAAAATTCCCCTTTTTGGGAGACGCTTTTCTTGCTGTTAGCAGTGTGTATTTGATATCCTCTCTACTTCGCCCGTCATCAGTCTCTCTGCTACATAAATAGCAAAACTCGTATACTACTTTTAGTACCTCATTTCCTAAATTAATTCGTCTACATATATGTTTATACTCCGCAAGCCACCTTGCGGAGTGTGGCGAAGAGTACTTGTGTACAACTGTCACTTCCCCCATTTCCTATTTCAGTCGCAAACAGTTCGCGGAAAGAACACTTGCCGCTACGCCTCCGGGTGGACTCGAATCTCCGTAATTTTATCTCCAGAGTCTTTTCGCGAAATATACATAGAAGGAAGCAGTAGATTAGCTGACTCTTCTAGAAACGTACGCTTTCGGAACGTTAAGAATAAATCACACAGTTATCCAGAAATTCAAGCAGCATCTGCCACTGGAGTTCGTTGATCATCTCTGTAACACTCTCTTGCTTAATAAAGGAACGCACCGCTCTTCTTTGGATCTTATCTATTTCCTCTGTCAGTCCTATCAGGTATGGATCCCAAACTTATGAGCAGTATTCAAGTACTGGTCGAACGAAAGTTTTATAATCTACCTACTTCCTTTATTGATGAACTACCCTTCCTGAGGATTTTTCAAAGGAATCTCAGTCTGGCATGTGCCTTACTCGCGATTAATTTTATGTGGTCGTCCCACGTCAAACGGCACGGTATGCGTACTCCTTTACTTTTGTTGGTGTTCGTCTTATAACAGCTTTTGAAGATGCTCTCTATACCATTAAACCGCTCTTTCGAGTCTTTCACTGTTTCTGACTGAATTACTATGCCGCCGACAAACCTTAATGTTGTTTTGTTTTTTTTAGTTTTTCTCCCTGCACTTTAATTCTCCCTGAAAATTTTTCCTTGCTTTCCCTCTCAGCATGCTAAATGGATAGAGGGATCAACTTCAGCGAGAGGTACAACCTTCTCTCACTTCCTTCTCAAATTCTGCTTCAGCTACATGTCATTCGAGTCATAGAAGAGCGGTCTGGTTCTGTAGAAGCTGTGGATACCCCTTCGTTCTCTTTCGTTTACTCCTACTACCTGCAGAAATTCAGTATGTTTCATTCAACATATAAAATCAAAATGTGACTGTTCTTCGGCTCATAGATGCGCTGTCTGATTTTGTCCACGTTGTGGCTACCCCTTCGCTACCTTTAGTTTATTCCTGCAACTCTCTTAGATTCAGAATATTCCAGTCAACACATAAAATTAAAATGCGACGGTCTGTACGTGACACTTCTCTCAATCTGCATGTACTATAGATGCTGTTTTCCTCTTCTTCACTGTTTCTTGTACAATCAGTTATTTGCTCAGTACTGCCTCTCATGTTCCTACATTTGTCCCAGAACTGCAACTAATCTTCCCCTGCGATCGTCTCCTAACAGTATTCCCAATATTCTGCAAATAATTCGAAATGAAGATGTGATGCTATAGTAGAAATATAGGTCTTGCATATAGGGGGAACATACCACAAGAAAATAGCAGGATCCTTTTGTGAAACAGTCTACATTTCGTTTCGGACTTATGATTCCATTAGAGTAAGATTATAGCATAAAACCGACGACGCTTCAGGAAAAATTGGCTAATTATGGAGTCTGTTAAACAGAATACGCAAAATGCGATGAGGTCCCAATAGGGACATATAAACCAAATTATGTATCTACACTCAGTAAACTTGAGAACCCTGAAAACCGTAAGACAAATAATGTGGAACAACACATTGCAGTTATTTATGGAGCCACAGTGGCGTTTTTTTTTCATTATGCTCAGGGATCTCAACCAGTCAAGTATCAGTTGAAAGAATCAGGCAAGTGTCTCTCGGTATATAATATAGAGTGAATATTTGTATCTCCTTGATCTCCTCCCATACCCCCGCATAGATTTCAACAAAATCTGCCACAGAAGCAGCAGGCTTCATGGGTGTCAGGACTGTGGGGGTTTATAACCACATAGCTCCAACAGGAGAGGAGATACATTCAAATACATGTTTCCCAGCCAGTAGTGTATACGCTGCCCTGCATGACAGGCAGATTGTGTGGGAACGGTACCAGTCTACCTTAAAAGCCTGTTTTGTAGTGCTGTCTACACATCAGGGAGAAGAAACAGTTTTCCAGTCCCCAACGTGTAAGCTGCCATGCACGACAGGCGTATTGTGTGGTAGTAGCATTGGTCTGCAGATAGGCACTGCTTAGTGGAGAGAGAGGGGAAGGAGGTAGATAGTGAGACAGGGAGAGGTGGTGGTGGAAAGAGAAAAGGGGCAGGAGGAATTGGACAGAGAGGGTGGGGGTGGAGGGTATGGACAGAGAGAGAGGAGGTGGATGAGTATAGAGGGAGGGGAGGAGGATATGGACACAACCTGACCAAAAGAAGGGATCAGTTGGTAGGACACGTTCTGAGGCATCAGCGGATCACCAGTTTAGTATTGGAGGGAAGCGTGGAGAGTAAAGATAGCAAAGGGAGACCAAGAGATTCAGAAGCATGTAGGTTGCAGTATGTTAGCTAACGAGCATTGCTCTCTCATTTAAATAGGTGGCGAAAGAGTCAGCCTTCAGGAACTGCGAAACGAACCCTGTCGTCGAGGACCGTGTGCCACAAAGGGCGAAGATTCACCACAAGATGGAGAAATTCATAGACGTCTATTGAGGCCTAAGCGCTGTAGTGTGCGAGTGAGACAGACGAGAACATACGTCATAGGGAAACCCAGTAGAAGCCATTTGTGGCCAAGGAGACGTAGCAGTGCTAAAAATGGCGGACCTAAACTCGGCCATAAAAGGAAACATTTATGAAAACTATTTAACTCTACAGTAATGCAGGGAATCAAGCCGCAGTAATTTAAATCTGACATCCTCCATAACATTTCATGGTGATCCCAAAGAAACTTGAATATTGATCATATCTATAATAGTTTAGGATTTACTGTTAATGTGAAATTCACAAGTTTTGTAACAAACAACTGAATGTTAAAATCTCAACGCTTTGGTCGATCAGAAAGATCGACATTTCATATACTCGTAGAAGCGTATCATTAAAATGACAAATGGTGTAAATGTCAACTCTGTAACTTTATTTGTTTAAAAGGTATAGTAAATTTAAATTATCAGTATTTTCTGTTTCTTTACTTAAAAAGTGAAAGTGGTCAAGCTTTGATGATTTAAGGTCGGTAGGACGTCAAACGGGCCGACTTGAAGCAGGAGAGGCATCACAGGACATTTTAATTTCCGGTGTCTATACTTTTACAAATAAAGACATAAAACTTTGTCAGCATCACCAGGAAGGATTCAGGATTCATACTCATTTCAGTGGAAGTTCGAAAACATAACCAATTTTTTTTTTACATGTGAAATTTCATCATTTTTTCAGTTACTTATGACTGCCTTTGTTGCTATAGGTACACTTTTCTTCATAAGTTAGAGAGA
This sequence comes from Schistocerca piceifrons, assembly GCF_021461385.2. Classification (NCBI taxonomy): domain Eukaryota; kingdom Metazoa; phylum Arthropoda; class Insecta; order Orthoptera; family Acrididae; genus Schistocerca; species Schistocerca piceifrons. The sequence goes on from NC_060145.1 coordinate 168,329,292, forward strand.
TTCTTCGATGAATTTTGCACAGCATACATACCATGCTTACAGGTGTGTGAAACTCTAGAATTTATTTAATTTATGAAAAAACGAATGAGCTGTTATATTTTAAACTTCATGTTTAGAAAAAACACAAATTTTATAGTTAATTACCTCAATTTTTACCACAGTTTTTAATAGATGTGGAAAATTATAGAGTTTCATACACCTTTAAGTATGGTTTGTATGCTGTGCAAAATTCATCGAAGAATCTCTCTTACTTACGAAGAAAAGTGTACCTATAGCAACAAGTGCTGCCATTAGTAAGTAAAAAAAAAATGAAATTTCACATGTAAAGAAAATTATTTCGTTATGTTTTCGAACTTCCACTGCTATTAGTGTGAATTCTGAATCCTTCCTGGTCATGCTGACAAAGTTTTATGAATTTATTTGTAAAAGTATAAACAGTGGAAATTAAAATGTCCTGTGGTGCCTCTCCTGCTCCAAGTTGGCCCGTTTGACGTTCTACCCGCCTTAAATACGTTAAAATAGAAAGTAACGTAGAATAAGCTATAACCAATCAGATGGACTGCTTCAGGAAAGGGAACTGCAATACTCAGTTGAGCGAAGATGTTCGGCGCGCGGGAAACGCAGTCGGAGACGGGCAGATGGCAGCTATGCTCGAGACACCAAAGGGGACAGTTCGGATAGAGACGCGAAAACAGACAGTTCGGCTGGAGACACCAAAGTGCACAGCTCGGACTGAGACGCGAGAGCGGACAGTCGGTCTTAGGCAGCTAGGAAGTGAAACGACTTAGAACATTTCGCGTTGTATGGTATCGCGGGACTTAGTCTCTGAGCGGCGAGCAGCCGCGCGACTGGTGTGAATTCTTAACTTTTCGTGTAAATATCGGCATGGAGTACTGGACTTGTGTTTCGCGATGTGACTGCGAGTGATCAAAATGTGCCAAATGGATGTGCTCTCGAGTGTAACGGTAACTCTAAATACGACATCTTTGGGATATTAGCTCGCCGGGGGTTACTCGGAGATGAAGAAGCTTGCAAAGGATAGAGTAACATTTAGAGCTGCATCAAATCAGTCCCTGGACTGAAGACCACAACAACAACAACAACAAAAATTCTGCAACAACAATCTTCCAATTTATTTAGATCAATTCAAACAATGAGGACCTAAAATGTGAGCATTTTAACTTCCAGAATCGGACCCCTAGACAAGAAGAACTGGAGCTGACTCTACACGAAAAGCTAAGTAAACTAGAATGTTTATTGTACTCTTCGCTCCTCTCACATTTTCCTTAAAAGACTTTGCCTATTGTGGAGAGTAGCTGGAATTAGGAAGGAGGGGCAGATGACAGAATGATCAAACTGAGTTCTTATTCCTACCATGACTCGATTCAGTAATCCGTTTCCGATTCCGAAAACCAAGCGATCCCTGAGCTTATGTAATATTTCGCGCCATAGATTATATTCGCAAATCATCAGAAATTTAGTACGTGAAATGACTGTACAGCTGTGCGATTACGAATGTTGCACGATGAAAAGGAATGTAGCTCTCCATTAACAACCACTCCAGGTAACTTGAGCGATCTCACATAATTTCTGAACTACAGCTGGCACCTCAGAACTGCTGCAGGTTCCTCTCCTCGACGACACGGATCAAAGTACGCATTCAATTTAGTCGATGGCTGTGTCAAGCTCTCATTGTTTGTATGCATGTGAAACTCGCCAGAGGTAAACATGTTACCACAGTGTTGTCTTCAACAGACGTAACTGAAAGATTCTTCACTACATACCGATATTTATTACAGAATGTCTTTGCAAAATGTTCGGCAAGACTCGTTTCGTTAGTTAAAGCAACAAAACAGTAGCAAAGTTGAAAGTGCCACTGAACACCCAACTTTCAAATGCAGTGCAACTGTAAAGGAAATTGTATACAAGATACAAATACGACCAATTCCGGAGTACTGCTATAGCATTCTGAATCTTTTGGAAGTAGTCATGACGGCAGGCATGGCATTAACACAGAGACAAGCTGCTAAGTTTGCAACATGCCGATACGAGAGAGTAACGCAGATGCTCGAGAAAATTAGATATAAAAGCGATACTCCTATGGGAATACATAAGACAGAACCTACGTAAAATAGCTAAGCTAATCTACGGATTCTATACACTTACAGTTTCATCAGTCGATGTGGTAGCAGAAAATAGCAAAAGGAAACCCGAAGTTTTAAACTTCGCGTTTAAGAAATAGTTCAAGTTGGAGAATCGTACAAACGTACCGTCGTGTAGCCATCCCTCAGACTCCTTTATGGGCGACGAAGTAATAGGCATCCCTGGTAAAGAGAAACAACCTAATCGATTTGATAAAGATTGCTCTAAGGCATTGTCCACTTAATTAGCTTGTATACATAGCGAATATACAATAAATTTCCTTGAGACCGAAAAGCTGCTGTCGACGAATATGCATGGTTTTAGAAACCATCACTCGTGCGAAACTCAACTTGCTGTTTTCCCATCTGATATATTGCCAACCATGGACGTACGGAAAGAAACAGATTCCTTATTAACAGATTTCCGAAAAGTGTTTGAGACAGGGCCGCACTGCAATTTGTTAACAAAGGTACGGGCGTATGGGATAGGTTCGTTGATATGTGAGTGGTTCGGAGACTTCTTAAGTACCAAGACCCAGTACATTATCCTGAACGGCAATATTCATGAGGAAAAGAGTATCGTCAGGAGTGCCCCTGAGACGCTCGGTAGGACCGCTATTATTTTCTGTACACATAATTGATCTAGCGGACAGTGTGGGTGCAGCAATCTGAGATTGTTTACTGATGCTGCCGTGGTGTACGGGAAAGTGTAATCGATGAGCGACTGTAGGAATATACAAGATGACATAGACAAAATTTATAGTAATTTTTCTTTTTATTTATAGACACAATCACATGTTTATGACACAGTCATAACCGGTTTCGGCCATACAATGACCATCTTCAGATGCTAAAACAATACAATAGAAAATTTATATTTAACCACGCTTATTAGTAATCTAACTGAATTTATGCGAAATACATACAGTTCATACCTAAAGGCGGAATACACTGAACACAGGTTCATGCGTTGTCAAACTAGCTATAAAATGTAAAACACCAGTCTTATAAAGATATAAAAAATTGTTAGATTTTGTTCGCTGTCTTTGCGCTAGATGCGCCCGTCCTCTATAAGATAGTCATAATTTTTCAAAAGCCTAAAATACACAAATTTCCTATTAATATTTAGGTCAACATAGGTGCTTCAGCTGAAGATAGAGCCCTCCGGCGGTCGAGTATTGCACTGTGTAGTGCGGGCTGCAGCAGATGTCAACAACCTCTAAGGCGGAGGAGCGTGCCAGCCACCTGCAGCAGAGCCCTACACTCGTCGTCCTGCCCGTGTCGTCCCTGTCGTACCAATGGTCAACAGCATAAACAGGGAACAGCCGGAAATACAGCGCCATAGGGCGCCAGAAATGCACTCTACAAGTGCTACTACTATTTTCATCTACAGCAAAGTTTTCTCCTTGTTCTGAAATGTTATTGTACTGATTTAACGATTTGTTCTGTAATCTTAAATTTTATGTACATTTTACCTAAATATTAATAGTAAATTTGTATATTTTAGGCTTTTGAAAAATCATGACTATCTTATAAAGGACGCGCGCATCTAACGCAGAGACGATGAACAAAATCTGACAAATTTTTGTATCTATATAAGACCGGTGTTTTACATTTTATAGCTAGTTTGACAACGCATGAACCTGTGTTCAGTGTATGCAGCCTTTAGGTATGAACTATATGTATTGCGCATAAATTCAGTTAGATTATTAATAATGGTGGTTAAATTTTGGACTTATTTTTTAGGTTTTAACATAATTTTTTTGTATTGTTTTAGCACCTGAAGATGGCCATTGTATGGCCGAAACCGTTTACGGCTGTGTCATAAACATGTGATTGTGTCTATAAATAAACAAAACATTTTTACAAGAGAATCAATCACGCACTCCATAGACAAAGTGTCGTTTTTACAAAATTGCAGTTAGCTGCAAATGTAGGAAACTCGGAGTTAAGGCAGATGAGTAGGAAAATCAAACCCGTATTGTTCGAAAACAGCAGTAATAGCTGCTCATTAAAATATTGTGTGTAACACTGAAAGGCCATATGAAAAGGGACGAACATGTGAGATTTGTGATATAGAAGGCTACTGGTCAACTTCAGTTTATTTGGAGCGAAGTGTGGTTCATTTGCAAAGGAGATGGCATGGATGATGCTAGTGCACTGGTGCTTGGGATCCTTACCAGGTCGGATCAAAGGAAAACATCAAAGCAATTCACAGGAGATCTCCTAGATTTGCTATCGGTAGGGTTGAGCAACACGTAAGCATTATGGAGATGATTCGGGAACTCAGATCGTAATCCGGCGGAGGTTCGAGTCCTCCCTCGGGCATGGGTGTGTGTGTGTGTCTTGTCCTTAGGATAATTTAGGTTAAGTAGTGTGTAAGCTTAGGGACTGATGACCTTAGCAGTTAAGTCCCATAAGATTTCACATACATTTGACAATTTTGACAGATCGTAATCCCTGAAGGGAAGGCGACGTTCTTTTCGAGGACCACTATTGAGAAAATTTAGAGATACATCATTTGAGGCTGGCTGCAGATCGATTCTACTGCCTCCAATGTACATTACGCATAAAGACAAGAAAGATAAGATTGAAGAAATTAGGGCTTACGCGGAGGCATGTAGACAGTCGTTTTCTCGTCGCTCTATTTGCAAATGGAACATGAAACATAATGGATAGTAGCGGTGCAGGGCGTAAGTGATCTCGACATATCACTTTGGTGAAGTTAAGTGAAAGGTCCGTTAGCCTTAAAGATAGGAAGTTTGGCAGGTAGAGAGTAGCAGATTCTGCGACCACAAGTCTGTGGTAGGAGTAGCGGCGATAGGCAGTTGCACTGGAGGTCAGCAAGTAGGCAACCACCACCGCTGCCTGCAGCAGTTGGCGCAGCTCTGGCCGCGACAGGCGAACGCTGCGGAGTGTTCTCCGGTAGCGCTTCTGCGCAGCGGGTGTGTAGGCGGCGGAGGCGGCGGCGGTGGCCGGTGAGCTGGCGTATAATAACGAGATATAGTGCGGGAGGCGGAGGCGCCGGCACACCCACACTCAGGCGGCTCCTCGTCCTCTTTTTATGTCGGAACGAGGAAGAAGAAGCGGAGGACGTGAAGGAGGAAGAAGTAGCAGCGGCGCGGGCTTCATTGAGGCGAGTCATCAGTATCCATAAGTAATAAGCCGGCGGGTCACCGTATAATGGCGCGTGCCCACCTCCTCCCCCCCCCCCCCCTTCCCCCGCGCGCTTCGGTAGCTGGTTCTGGAGCTCCAGTGTCCGTCCGTCTGTTATTGGGCCCTCTCGGCCGATAACGCGGCGCGGCCGGCCGCCGATCCCCTCCACTCCCGCCCTCCCTCGCTCTGCCTGATTGAAGCCATCATCGGCCGCTATCTGCAGGAAGAGAACGCTCCGTCATAGCGATCGCTTGCGTCCACTGACGACCGTATCTCCCCGAGGCCGCCGCTGCCTGCTACTGTACTGACTCTCAGTCCTACGCTCCCCTGCACAACAGCTAAGCTTGATAACTGGCAGTCAGGAGAGTCACTCTGATCATAGGGCTATACAGGGTGTTACAAAAGGTACGGCCAAACTTTCAGGAAACATTCCTCACACACAAATAAAGAAAAGACGTTATGTGGACATGTGTCCGGAAACGCTTAATTTCCATGTTAGAGCTCATTTTAGTTTCGCCAGTATGTACTGTACTTCCTCGATTCACCGCTAGTTCGCCCATTTGAGGGAAGGTAATGTTGACTTCGGTGCTTGTGTTGACATGCGACTCATTGCTCTACAGTACTAGCATCAAGCACATCAGTACGTAGCATCAACAGGTTAACGTTCATCACGAACGTGGTTTTGCAGTCAGTGCAATGTTTACAAATGCGGAGTTGGCAGATGCCCATTTGATGTATGGATTAGCACGGGGCAATAGCCGTGGCGCGGTACGTTTGTATCGAGACAGATTTCCAGAACGAAGGTGTCCCGACAGGAAGACGTTCGAAGCAATTGATCGGCGTCTTAGGGAGCACGGAACATTCCAGCCTATGACTCGCGAATGGGGAAGACCTAGAACGACGAGGACACTTGCAATGGACGAGGCAATTCTTCGTGCAGTTGGCGATAACCCTAACGTCAGCGCCAGAGAAGTTGCTGCTGTACAAGGTAACGTTGACCACGTCGCTGTATGGAGAGTGCTACGGGAGAACCAGTTGTTTCCGTACCATGTACAGCGTGTGCAAGCACTATCAGCAGCTGACTGGCCTCCACGGGTTCACTTCTGCGAATGGTTCATCCAACAAAGTGTCAATCCTCATTTCAGTGCAAATGTTCTCTTTACGGACGAGGCTTCATTCCAACGTGATCAAATTGCAAATTTTCACAATCAACATGTGTGGGCTGACGAGAATCCGCACGCAATTGTGCAATCACGTCATCAACACAGATTCTCTGTGAACGTTTGGGCAGGCATTGTTGGTGATGTCTTGATTGGGCCCCATTTTCTTCGACCTACGCACAATGGAGCATGTTATCATGATTTCATACGGGATAGTCTACCTGTGCTGCCAGAACATGTGCCTTTACGAGTACGACACAACATGTGGTTCATGCACGATGGAGCTCCTGCACATTTCAGTCGAAGTGTTCGTACGCTTCTCAACAACAGATTCGGTGACCGATGGATTGGTAGAGGCGGACCAATTCCATGGCCTCCACGATCTCCTGACCTCAACCCTCTTGACTTTCATTTATGGGGGCATTTGAAAGCTCTTGTTTACGCAACCCCGGTTCCAAATGTAGAGACTCTTTGTGCTCGTATTGTGGACGGCTGTGATACAATACGCCATTCTCCAGGGTTGGATCAGCTCATCAGGGATTCCATGCGACGGAGGGTGGATGCATGTATCCTCGCTAACGGAGGACATTGTGAACATTTCCTGTAACAAAGTGTACGTTCTGTTGCTGTGTGTTTCCATTCCATGATTAACGTGAGTCCGCAGCTCGTGGTCGTGCGGTAGCGTTCTCGCTTCCCACGCCCGGGTTCCCGGGTTCGATTCCCGGCGGGGTCAGGGATTTTCTCTGCCTCGTGATGACTGGGTGTTGTGTGATGTCCTTAGATTAGTTAGGTTTAAGTAGTTCTAAGTTCTAGGGGACTGATGACCATAGATGTTACGTCCCATAGTGCTAAGAGCCATTTGATTAATGTGATTTGAAAAGAAGTAATAAAATGAGCTCTAACATAGAAAGTAAGCGTTTCCGGACACATGTCCACATAACATATTTTCTTTCTTTGTGTGTGAGGAATGTTCCCTGAAAGTTTGGCCGTACCTTTTTGTAACACCCTGTATTACGACATGTTTAAGATTCGACAAAAATTCTCTTTTTTCGAACTAATTTTTACTCCTTCAATCGCCTTTTACTAACACTTATTAGCACAAAGCGTTTCTGCAGCATTCTGCCAGTATCAGGCGCATACGAGTTACATGTACATTAATCTGAATGAGCCGTGCTGCGGCTCGCGTTGGTGCTGTTTGTAGGTTTCCGCCCTCTGTTGGAGGCCAGACGGTATCGTTTAGTTGGTATGGTTGCGGTTGTTTATCTTCTTCTCGTGCTGACTGACGCCACTCGGTTTCGCAATCACTGCCTGTCCGCTAGTGGCAGCAGCGGCGGTTATCGATATGCAGTTACTGTTGCCATATCTTTGGGGCGACTTCGTTGTTTTTCTGTGTCGTGTGAGTGGGCCAGTTCGGTTGGGGACTCAGGAGGAGCCAGGTCCGCGCAGTGCCAGAACACGCCGGGACCACTTGCGGCACGCATGGACCGCTGGATGGAAGGGCTGCGGTCACGAGGGTGCACGACCTCGTCGTAAACCGGATCCAGCAAGCTTTAAGATGAGTGCCTTTCAATCCAAGTAGAGAAACCTCCACCACTGTGATATCTCGCGGTTCTCCAATGACTTGAGTTCGTGTTGCTCCTTGTAGTGGCCGGCCGCGGTGGCCGAGCGGTTCTAGGCGCTTCAGTCCGAAACCGCGCGACTGCTACTGTCGCAGGTTCGAATCCTGCCTCGGGCATGGATGTGTGTGATGTCCTTAGGTTAGTTAGGTTTAAGTAGTTCTAAGTTCTAGGGGACTGATGACCTCAGATGTTAAGTCCCATAATGCTCAGAGCCATTTGAACCTTGTAGTGTCGCAGAGGCGAAGAGGAAGGCGGATCTGATTAGGTTTCCTCGACTTCTTATTACTATATTGTGCGTTCAACTTGTTACGATTTGTTAACTTCAACCAGTGGCCGGTGGGTGAATCTTCTACTCTGGTGGTAATGGTTCCTTTCTCGTTCTGGGCGCTCTAAACACAGTATCTTGGGGACGAAGTCCAGACCGACGGTTCCGGCTTTGGCGTATTGTTCCATCGTTGCATTTGATTTATCGGACGTCAGGTAGCTTCAGCAAGATTATCATTACTCATTAGTTACACTGCCACTAGTCTGCGTTACCATCTTGTAAAATGAATGCAATTCTTGGCTGCCTGTCTCATTGCTCGCCAAAGTGTTTGTTGCCGGACCCTCTCAGAGGTGGATTTCTGGAGCATCGTCTGGATCAATTGCTTGTTTATTTTAATGAACTTTTGCTATTGTATTCGCTGTTTTACAACAGGTTTCAAATTTTTTTTTATATTACTGCCGTTCGTGGCGTGTTAGTCTTTCAGCTGTGATTGTAGTCATTTGCCTTAAAATTTTAACTTGGTATTTGTATTTTAGCAGTAAGCCTTAAAACCTTATTTACTGCCATTCGTGGCGCCTGATGCCTTCTGCTGTGTTTGTGGCGACTTGCCTGTAATATTTCAATAGCTGTAATTTGTAAGTCGCAGCGAGTTTTAAACAATTCTTAATTTATTGCGATTCCTGGTGTGTAAGACCTTCTGCCCAGATCACAGTGGCTTGCCTTTCAAACATTATCTGTTGTATCTGTATTTAATTGTGATTTGCTAAATTGTAACTCACTGAAAACACTATTATTTACACTGTTGTTTATTCCTTCATTAATAAGGTGTGATACTTTTTATTTATTGTTGAATCTGGAATTACTGGTTTAAAATAAATTGAGTGTAATTGTAAAAGGCAACCAATAGTGACTCATTACGGCCCTGTCCAGAATCTCAACCGAATCCTGCCTTCCCTTGACTACCACCAGGTTTCACTGAAGTGTAATGCTGTTTATTTTATGGTTACTTGTCCGGCATACAGTGCACATTTCTAAACGTAGCTTTCATATTCAGTCGCTTACATTCGAAATGTTGGTGGATTCCATTTAGAACATAGACAATTGAATGTGTTACTGTTAAGTGACGGTGTGTTTATTCTTGTGACCAGAGTGCCAGATAAATACGTATCTAGCAAGAAATGGTTAAATTTCAGTACATAACCTCACTGGCGTACCCGAAAAGTAAATCCTGTCATACCTTAGATTACTTACAATGTAATTATAACACACCTGATAATGGCAGCTTGCTACAGAAACTCGTTGTTCTAATAAGTATTGGTGATATGTGACTGAACCAGTACAAATTATCATAACTTTGTAACACAGTCGTTGACTTCAACCAATTCCATACAATGTGGATAAATTTAAGTAAATTCCTCTTAGTCAAAATTCATTAGTATTATATCACAAATATTTAATCTAATATTCGTGATAATGAACAAACATATTTTTGGAAACAATAGAATTATCTTCGTTGAAGAAATAATACTAGGCAACAGAATTTTCCATTTTTTCGGTTTTCGGTCAGTTGATGTACTCTATTCTTCTCATTTGCAGTGAACGAAATAACGTCGATTTACGTTACCGCGGCGACGGTGATGCGACGAAAACGTAGTATTGCACATCTGGAATGAGGTATATTTCTCCGAGTTTCGTGAGTCAACAATAACATATGGAAGAATGGAAAAGAAAACTGAAGATCTGTTAGTCAACGATCAGTTTTGATTCAGGAAAAGGTAATTTAGGAGAGGCAGTTCTCACATTGCGCCAGATAATCTAAGTAAGACGTATGAAAAATCAAGAGACGTTCATAGGATTTATCGAGCTAGAAAAAAGGCATTCTATGATGTAAAATGGTGCAAGATGTTCTAAACTGCATTTAGCTATAGGGAAAGAAGTGTAGCATACAATGTGTACAAGAACCAAGAGACAGAAATAAGAAAAGATCATGAACGAAGTGCACATATTAAATATGATGTAAGACAAAGATGGAACAGTTGTCCCCTGCTGTTCCATTTCTACATAACTACATTAAAGAAGAAGCGCATGGGAAAAAATGATCAGTAGCGGGATTAAAATTCATAGTGAAAGAACATCAATGATAAGATCCTATGATGCTTTGCTGTCCTTAGTGGAAGCAAAGAAGGATTACAGGATATACGGAACGAATGGAGAAGACTTCTGCGCACACTGTATGGACTCAGGGTAAACCGAGGTTAAAAAAATTGTTCAGATGGCTCTAAGCACTATAGGACTTAACATCTGAGGTCATCAGTCCCCTAGACTTAGAACTACTCAAACCTAACTAACCTAAGGACATCACACACATCCATGCAGGAGGCAGGATTCGAACCTGTGACCGTAGCAGCAGCGCGGTTCCGGACTGAAGCGCATAGAACAGCTCGGCAACAGCGGCCGGTTGAACCGAGGAATGACGAAAGTGATGAGAAGCAACTGAAATAAGATTGGCGATAAAATTACCATGGTAACTGGCGACCACGAAGTAAACAAACTGAAATAATTGTGCTTCCTTGTAAACAAAATACGATGACGTACGACGCAAGGAGGATATAAAAAGCAGACTAGCATGAGCAAAGAGGGCTTTCTAGGTCAAAGGAAGTCTACTAGTACAACCATTGGCTTTAATTCTACGCAGAATTTTCGGACAATATACGTCTGGAGCACAGGATTGTATTTAAGTGAATTATTGGTCCACACACTGTCTTGGGCGCCTTGTCACGGTTCGCGCAGCTCCCCCTGTCGGAGGTTCGAATCCTCCCTGTGGCATGGGTGTGTGTGTTGTCCTTAGAGTAAGTTAGTTTAAGTTACATTAAGTAGTGTGTAAGCCTAGAGACCGATGAACTCAGCAATTTGGTCCCATAGGAGCTTACCACCACCACCACTGTATTATTGGACTGTGGGGGAAACATGATTAAGAAAGGAAACGAAGCGTTTGAGATGTGGTGCCATAGGAGGATGCTGAATATTAGAAAGATCTCCAAAGAATCAGAGAGGATACAAATATGCAGAAAAGACTGACAAAAAGAAGGGTTAGAATGATCCAACAGATAAATGAGGACGGGTGTTAGTGCTACTCTGAGAGGAAGAGTCTGGCACAGGTGAGGAAATCGTGACGGGCCCAACAGAATAACAACACAGAGCAGTTACCTTAGGACCATCTCATAAAAGACAAAAACAGTAGTTCCAATTTAATGGTTGACTGTTTTTCTCTAAATAGGAGTTCTCGAATAGTACCCAAAATGAGCAAACACCGTCACTTTTGTAACTGTGATTCGAGGAGAGACATAAAACTGCTCCTGGACTATATGAATTTGTAATTTAACTGAATTCTTAGTTTAAGTATTCACTGAGTGCTGAATCCACAGAGGAATAGGGAAAGCAACTAATTCGAAGGAGAGTTGCTCCGTGTTATTACTCGCGGATCACGATGTCACAGCTACTAATTTAGCGATAACAGTTCTAACGGACCCTCATCGTCGTGCCTTGAGAATAATCAAGATGCAGCTCAGATTCCTGCCAAAAAAGTACGACTGTCACTGAATCATAATTCATCAATCCCTGTCTTTCACCACATTATATACACATCAAAAAAAGTTTTGCATAATCTCGGTCCCGGGTGTTCTAGAACCTGTAGAGTACATTGGAACAGAATCAACGAAAACATCATTTCCACCCTTTTTATTGCTCATGAAAACCACACAATGCATGTTGTAACACTATACAGCGAGACCTTCAGAGGTGGTAGTCCAGACTGCTGTACACATCGGTACCTCTGATACCCAGCAGCACGTCCTCTTGCATTGATGAATGCCTGTATTCGTCGTGGCACACTATCCACAAGTTCATCAAGGCACTGTTGCCCCAGATTGTTCCATTCCTAAACGGCGATTCAGAGTAGATCCCTCAGAGTGGTTAGCGGGTCACGTCGTCCATAAACAGCCCTTTTCAATCCACCCCAGGCAGGTTTGATAGGGTTCATGTCTGGAGAAAATGAAGGCCACTCTAGTCGAGCGATGTCGTTATGCTGAAGGAAGTCATTCGCAAGAAGTACACGATGGGGGTGTGCATTTGTCGTCGATCAAGACGAATACCTCCCTAATACGCTGCCGATATGGTTGCACTATCGGTCGGACGATGGCATTCACGCATCGTACAGACGTTACGGCGCATTCCACGACCACCGGCAGCTTGCGTCGGCCCCACATAATGCCACCCCAAAACAGTAGGGAACCTCCACTTTGCTGCAGTCACTGGATAGTGTGTCTAAGGCGTTCAGCCTGACCGACTTGCCTCCAAACACGTCTCCGACGATTGTCTCATTGAAGGCATATACGACACTCATCGGTAAAGAGAACGTGATGCCAATCTTGAGCGGTCCATTCGGCGTGTTGTTGGGGCAATCTGTACCGCGCTGCAGGGTGTTGTGGTTTGCAAAGATGGACCCCGCCATGGACGTCGGGAGTGAAGCTGCGCATCATGCAGCCTATTGCGCACAGTTTGAGTAGTAACACGACGTCCTGTGGCTGCACGAAAAGCATTATTCAACATGGTGGCGTTGCTGGCAGGGTTCCTCCGAGCCATAATACGTAGATAGCGGTCATCCAATGCAGTAGTAGCCCTTGAGCGGCCTGAAAGAGGCATGTCATCGACAGCTCCTGTCTCTCTGTATTTCCTCCTTGTCCGAAGAACACCGCTTTGATTCACTCCGAGACGCCTGGACACTTCGCTTGTTGAGAGCCCTTCCTAGCACAAAGTAACAATGCGATCGAACCGCGGCACTGACCGCCTTAGCATGGTTGAACTACAGACAACACGAGACATGTACCTCCTGGAACTGATCGGCTGTAGGACCCCCTCCGTCTAATAGGCGCTGCTCATGCATGGTTGTTTACATCTTTTGGTGGGTATAGCGACAACTCTGAAGAGTCAAAGGGACTGTGTTTGTGATACTTTATCCACAGTCCTCATTTATCTTCAGGAGTTCTGGGAACCGGTGTGATGCAAAACTTTTTTCGGTGTGCGTATAACCTTTCTCGAATCCATTGATTTAGTATCATTCAAGAGTTAAGGCGACATATACCGGAATAGTTCATGCATTAATTACTCATTCGATATGCTGTAATTGTCTGTACATTTGAAGACTATGAAATTTTTAATTTTTTATATATTTATGTTTTATTTCCACTTAGAGCCACAAAGTCCTCCTGTACTCTAGGCCCTCCTCCTCGCCATGTGAACCATGGTCCTTGCCGTACCGAATGTGCAAGTACAGAGAAGGGGGAGGGGGACTTTTGTGGAGAGACCAGAGTAACGCATCATTCCTGAAGGTGGGCAGCAGCCTTTTCAGTAGGTGCAGCAGCAACTGTCTGGAAGGAAGACTGATTTAGCCTTGTAACATTAGTCAGCCTTTCTGAGCCGATATGGCGAACCCCTGAAAGCAAGGGGAATGCACAGAAAACGGAAATGGCATTCTACGAGAATGTTTGATCCCTTAATCTGGAAGAAAAGTTACATACTTCAAAAAGAGGTTGGATAGACTAAAGTAGATATAGTGGAAATTGGTGAAGTGTTGTGACAAGAAGAAAAGGACTTCTGATCAGGTCAGTACAGGGATATCAGCACAAAATCAAATAGGATAATGCAGAAGTAGGCCTAATAATGAATAAGAAAGCAGGAATGAGGGTAAGCTACTATGAACAGCATTGTTAACGCGTTTTCGTAACCAAGACGGGCACGAACCCAAACTCACTACTGTAGTATAAATTTATGTGCCAACTAGTTCCGTAGATGATGAAGAGATTGAAAGAATGTACGATAACATAAAGGAAATTTTTCTGATAGTTTCGGGAGGAGGAAATTTAATTGTGATAAACGAGTGAAATTCGGCTGTAGGAAAAGAAAGAGACAGAAGAATAATAGAACGATATGGACTGGAAAAATGGTATGAAAGACGAAGCCGCCTGGTGGAAATATGCGCAGAGCGTAGTTTAACAATAGCTAACATTTGGTTTAATTATCGTGAAAGAAGGGTCTATACGTGGATGTGACCAAGGGACAATGGAAAGTTGCAGACTGATTATATACTGATAAGAGAGAGGTTTCGAAACCAGGTAACAAACTGTAAGATATTTGCAGCGGAAATGTTATCTTTGATCATAATCTATTGGTTACGAATTGCATATCAAAATTGAAGGAATCAGAAAAGGTGAAACATTAACGAGAGGGGATCTGGCTAAGGATGCAGAGGTCGCTGAGAATTTAATAGGAAAACCTGGACAACAGTGGACTGAAAAGAGACATAGCAGTAAAACAGAAGACGAACGCTTTGAGAGACGAAACGGTGAGGGCAGCATAGGATAAAAATGACAAAAGACAAGGCCTGGTAGAAATCCCTGTATAAGACAGGAGATATTGAATTTAACTGATGAAAAGAGAAAACACTAAAGTGCAGAAAATGAAGCAGGCGAAAAGCAATAGAGGAATGCAAAAGGTTAGATGGGTGAATCGAGTAACAAATAAGGAGGTAGTGTATAGAACTGGGGAGAAAAGAAATTTGTGGCTCAGACTGACTAAGAGGAGGGAACGGTTGATAAGAAACATCATGAGGCATCAAGGAAGTGATTGTGTGGTAATGGAATGAAATAAGAAGAGTAAAAATTGTAGTGGGAGACCAAGCCTTGAGTACTATAACCACGTTCTGATGAAAGTAGGATGTGGTAATTACTCATCGATGAAGAAGCTTTCACAAGATAGCCTAGCACGGGGAGCTTCACTGAACCAGTCTTCGAAGTGAAGACACCAACACCAGCAGAAACAACACACTATTATATTGTTTTCATAATATTAAGCAATTAATGAATTAAGTTGAGCTGTCGTTATCATCATTGCCCTTCGACTGTTCTGAGTTCTCTAGATTATTTATCATTTATGAAGAATTTAATATTCAGCGGCAGACGAAGCGCGTACCGTTGCTGGAGCACTGTCGCCGCCCGCGGTCGCAGAGTGTAACAACAACATCCCGGACTTAACGACGCGCGTAATGCAGACGTCTCGTTAGGATTCCTGTCAGAGACGAGCTCCGCCCAGGTAATGGGCTGTACGCGCCGTCGCCCGCGACATAACTGCTGCAGCGGAATGTGTGCGACGTGCGATGATGCGGCAGCCGCGACAAAGCGGCAAGGAAGTCGTAGGAAACGGAAGCTGAGTGAATCAGCCCGAAGGCCCGTAAACATAGGCCACAAAACGTATTCATTCTTTCCTTTCAGTAGAAGCAGCATCATTATAACTACTGGAAATCCATGATAAGTAGAGAACACCTACACTCCTGGAAATGGAAAAAAGAACACATTGACACCGGTGTGTCAGACCCACCATACTTGCTCCGGACACTGCGAGAGGGCTGTACAAGCAATGATCACACGCACGGCACAGCGGACACACCAGGAACCGCGGTGTTGGCCGTCGAATGGCGCTAGCTGCGCAGCATTTGTGCACCGCCGCCGTCAGTGTCAGCCAGTTTGCCGTGGCATACGGAGCTCCATCGCAGTCTTTAACACTGGTAGCATGCCGCGACAGCGTGGACGTGAACCGTATGTGCAGTTGACGGACTTTGAGCGAGGGCGTACAGTGGGCATGCGGCAGGCCGGGTGGGCGTACCGCCGAATTGCTCAACACGTGGGGCGTGAGGTCTCCACAGTACATCGATGTTGTCGCCAGTGGTCGGCGGAAGGTGCACGTGCCCGTCGACCTGGGACCGGACCACAGCGACGCACGGATGCATGCCAAGACCGTAGGATCCTACGCAGTGCCGTAGGGGACCGCACCGCCACTTCCCAGCAAATTAGGGACACTGTTGCTCCTGGGGTATCGGCGAGGACCATTCGCAACCGTCTCCATGAAGCTGGGCTACGGTCCCGCACACCGTTAGGCCGTCTTTCGCTCACGCCCCAACATCGTGCAGCCCGCCTCCAGTGGTGTCGCGACAGGCGTGAATGGAGGGACGAATGGAGACGTGTCGTCTTCAGCGATGAGAGTCGCTTCTGCCTTGGTGCCAATGATGGTCGTATGCGTGTTTGGCGCCGTGCAGGTGAGCGCCACAATCAGGACTGCATACGACCGAGGCACACAGGGCCAACACCCCGCATCATGGTGTGGGGAGCGATCTCCTACACTGGCCGTACACCACTGGTGATCGTCGAGGGGACACTGAATAGTGCACGGTACATCCAAACCGTCATCGAACCCATCGTTCTACCATTCCTAGACCGGCAAGGGAACTTGCTGTTCCAACAGGACAATGCACGTCCGCATGTATCCCGTGCCACCCAACGTGCTCTAGAAGGTGTAAGTCAACTACCCTGGCCAGCAAGATCTCCGGATCTGTCCCCCATTGAGCATGTTTGGGACTGGATGAAGCGTCGTCTCACGCGGTCTGCACGTCCAGCACGAACGCTGGTCCAACTGAGGCGCCAGGTGGAAATGGCATGGCAAGCCGTTCCACAGGACTACATCCAGCATCTCTACGATCGTCTCCATGGGAGAATAGCAGCCTGCATTGCTGCGAAAGGTGGATATACACTGTACTAGTGCCGACATTGTGCATGCTCTGTTGCCTGTGTCTATGTGCCTGTGGTTCTGTCAGTGTGATCATGTGATGTATCTGACCCCAGGAATGTGTCAATAAAGTTTCCCCTTCCTGGGACAATGAATTCACGGTGTTCTTATTTCAATTTCCAGGAGTGTATATACATCCAGGAGCACTGAGAATAGAGTATCCACAGGGAAGAAATGTACAAACGCAAACTTTGCAAATGAGTACAGTGAGATCCGACAAGCAAGTTTGGTGCCAATGCGTATGCCCACAGGACTTGGAGTGGCGCTGCAACCGGGCAGGAGAAGCTGCTTAAACGGCGCCTAGTGGACGAGTCATACACCTGAAGATCATATCCCGACTCGAGGACGATGTTAATATGCGCAGAATGGCAGGCAGACGCGTTACACGGCGTTAAGCCAGTCTGAGAGGGGCCAGATCATCGGCGTGGATACCGGAGGCTGTTTGACACGCCGTGTAGCTCGCCATGTCGATCGTTTGGGTGATCCGTCAGACGATGCTGGCAACAGTGGACACGAGATGGGGACCACGTGCTGCGCTATTTTCAATGTCCCTGAGTGTATGAAACCTGGCGGCAGATTAAAACTGTGTGCCAGAACGAGACTCGAAACTGAGGCCCTTACCTTTCGGAGGCAAGTGCTCCGTCGAGTGAGCCATCAAGCGTGATTTGCGATCCGTTCTTACAGCTCAACTTCCGCCAAACCTCATCCACCACCTTCCAAACTTCTCAGGCCGTCTGCAGTGTACCTTACAGGAGTAGCACTTCTGGAAGAAAGATTACTGTAGAACAGAGCTTTCCAAACTTTTTCCCACGGCAACACCATTCTAATATACACAGTTTCGCGAGACACCCTTAACTAGTGTGAATAAAAGAAATCATATATCGGTAGTAACAAATATATTTTAAGGAAATACTAGTTCTTATATTCATTTTATAAGTACAGTATAATTATACATTAAACAACTTTTCTCGGATAGAAAACTTTAATGACTCGAGCGGGCTTGGCGAGCATTACATATCAGTCCTATATTGGATCGGATCTAGGACGAATTAGATGTATTTCTTCGTCTAACTTTCTCTGCACCTGCGTGAAGCAAAGCCTTTTTCGCAACTACAAGATAACTAACTTCTTGAACCGTATCAAAGGTCTTAAATTTCTTTAGTAAAACTATTTCTCTACTATCACACAGTGTGGTGTAGGACATCCTTCTTATTGAGTATTCCTCACTACACATCGTTACATTTGTGTTCTTGCTAGTGCATTATGGTGCGGTGAAACACAAGTTGAGACGCACTATTCGATTGTTGTTCTGTATCTACTGAAGTTTCAGACACATTGCTTGATTGTTGCTGAGCATCTTATGTTACATTAGCTGCCAAAAGTCTCTTTCACACAACAAATTCACCCACTTTTTATGAATTCTGTATCACATCATTTTTAAAGAAGTAAAATGATGACATATGTCACTAAGGAATCAAACAAACAGACTAAAGAAAAAATGTACAATCTTCTCCAACTACTGCTGCTCGGCAAGCTTCTGAAGACCGATATGTAGCATCAGTATGCAGCAGTAGAGGAGAGATATCTGGTGTTATAATTGATAGTTATATGCTCTAAATAGTGAAATTAAACATACCGATCACTCGTTCAACGATCTATGGCTACGCTGAACAGAGAGAAGAATTTTTTGTTTTATTTTGTCACAAGTGTTTCATTTGTTTTACATTCAGTGATCAGTAGTCTCGCGAAACCCAGTTTGGAAAGCTCTGTTGTAGAGAACTGGTTTAGCCACATCCTAGGGGACTGTTTATAGAATGAATCTTTCGCTCTGCAGCGGAGCATTCTTTAATTTGAAACTCCTTGGCAGATAAGAATTTATTGTTTGCCGGACCTGGACTTGAAACTTGGATCTGTACCGCTTCCGGGCAAGTGCCCTGCCGGTAGAGCATTTACCTGTTAAGGAAAAGGTTCCAGCTTCGAGTCCCTGTCTAGCAAACGGTTGTCGTCTGCCAGGAAGATTCAAATCAGCGCCCACTCCGTTGCAGGGTAAAGAATTCATTCTGAAAACTTACGTAGATATTTGCTAAAAGTGCCGAGAATTTTTGCTTTAGAATCTTCACCTTAATAGCTAATGTGACCTACGCATTCTACGGCAAAAAAGATGCGCAACGAAGGAATTATTAGCACGGGACGGAAATCAGTAGATTAGATGTACACATACATTCAAACAAATGCTTGGAAATTCAGAAAAATTTGACGTTGAGCAAGTGATTAATGCGTTGGTCTACCGCCGGCCGCGGTGGCCATGCGGTTGTAGGCGCTGTAGTCCGGAACCGCGCGACTGCTACGGTTGCAGGTTCGAATCCTGCCTCAGGCATGGATGTGTGTGATGTCCTTAGGTTAGTTAGGTTTAAGTAGTTCTAAGTTCTATGGGACTGATGATCTCAGATGTTAAGTCACATAGTGCTCAGAGCCATTTGAAGCCGTTGGTCTACCTCTAGTCCTTAAACAAGCAGTTACTCAGTATGGCATTGATTGATAAAGTTGATGGATGTCTTCCTGATTGATTCTGTGCCACATATTGTCTAATTGGCGTGTTAGATCATCAAAATACCGAATTGATTGGAGGGCCCCTTATGTAATGCTCCAAACGTTGTCAACTGGGAGAGGCCGAGTCACTTTGCTGGCCAAGGAAGAGTTTGGAAAACAGCAAGACAAGCAGCAGAAGTTCTCGCCGTGTGTGGACGCGCATTATCTTGCTTAAAGTAAGCTCAGGATGGCTTGCCAAGAAGGACAACAAAATGGGGCATAGAATATGGTCAATATACCGCTGTGATGTAAGGGTAGCGCGGATGACAACCGAAGGGGTTCTCCTATGAAAACAAGTGCCACCCTAGACCATAATTCCTGGCTGTCGGTCGATAGGCTGGTATCCCACTGCTGTTCGTGGCGTCTCCAGACACGTCTTCGGCCTGGAATATCACTGATTAGAGTACAGTTGTGTTCAGTGATGAGTCCCGCTACGAACTGAGACCCTATGGCAAGCTAGGTAGTCATAGGCGCCTGCAGACAACTGACGTTGAAGATGTGTCAGGTGGTTACTTATCTGCAGGTACCTGGGGTTACTTCATAGGTTTTCTGTGTAAAAGCACATCTATAAAATTCCCAATAAACGTGGGCGGGTCCCACAGAGGATAAAGCCGAACTGGGGTCGCTTAGACCGACACTTTTCCACTGTAATCACAGATGTATCGAAGATGTTCTCCTCCATAATCATGTTACAGGAGGGAGCAAAACTTCTGGGCTGAAAAAGTGTAAGCACCCTCTGATGCTTCAAATCACTATCAGATTCCGTCGAATGGTTTTGGACGGTGCCTAGTGGTTCCACCCCATACACGAAAACAAAAACTGCGGTCACATTGCGTTACAAAGGGGTGAAATCATGTTCAAGGTGTTGTTACCCCATAAAGTCCTCAGAGAGGGTTGAAGCGTCAGGGAGATCTCAGCATTATCAAAGACTGTTAGGAAAGTACACTACTTGCCATTAAAATTGCTACACCAAGAAGATATGCAGATGATAAACGGGTATTCATTGGACAAATATATTATACTAGAACTGACATTTTCACGCAATTTGGGTGCATGTATCCTGAGAAATCAGTACCCAGAACAACCACCTCTGGCCGTAATAACGGGCTTGTTACGTATGGGCATTGAGGCATTGGATGGCGTATACAGGTACAGCTGCTCATGCAGCTTCAGCACGGTACCACAGTTCATCAAAAGTAGTGACTGGCGTATTGTGACGAGCCAATTGCTCGGCCACCATTGACCAGACGTTTTCAATCGGTGAGAGATCTGGAGAATGTGCTGGCCAGGGCAGCAGTCGAACATTTTCTGTATCCAGAAATGCCCGTACAGGACCTGCAACATGCGGTCGTGCATTATCCTGCTGAAATGTTGGGTTTCGCAGGGATCGAATGAAGGGTAGAGCCACGGGTCGTAACACATCTGAAATGTAGCGTCCACTGTTCAAAGTGCCGTCAATGCGTACAAGAGTTGACCGAGACGTGTAACCAATGGCACCCCATACTATCACGCCGGGTGATACGCCAGTATGGTGATGACGAATACACGCTTCCAATGTGCGTTCACCGCGATGTCGCCAAACACGGATGCGACCATCAGGATGCTGTAAACAGAACCTGGATTCATCCGAAAAAATGACGTTTTGCCATTCGTGCACCAACGTTCGTCGTTGAGTACACCATCGCAGGCTCTCCTGTCTGTGATGCAGCGTCAAGGGTAACCGCAGCCATGGTCTCCGAGCTGATAGTCCATGCTGCTGCATAAAGAATTGTTCGTGCCGATGGTTGTTGTCTTGCTAACGTCCCATCTGTTGACTCAGGCATCGAGACGTGGCTGCTCGTTCCGTTACAGCCACGCGGATGAGATGCCTGTCATCTCGACTGCTAGTGATACGAGGCCATTGGGATCCAGCACGGCGTTCCGTATTACCCCTCTGAACCCACCGATTCCATATTCTGCTAACAGTCATTGGATCACGACCAACGCAGCAGCAGTGTCGCGATACGAGAAACCGCAGTCGCGATAGGCTCCAATTCGAACTTTATCAAAGTCGGAAACGTGATGGTACGCATTTCTGCTCATTACACGAGGCGTCACAACAAAGTTTCACCAGGCAACGCCGGTCAACTGCTATTTGTGTATGTGAAATCGGTTGGAAACTTACCCCATGTCAGCATTTTTTAGGTGTCGCCACCGGCGCCAACCTTGTGTGAATGCTCTGAAAAGCTAATCATTTGCATATCACAGCATCTTCTTCCTGCCGGTTAAATTTCGCGTCTGTAGCACGTCATCTTCGTGGTGTAGCAATTTTAATGGCCAGTAATGTATTACTGTTGCTCACCGTAGGACCTACAGTCGTTATCGGCCGCGTAACGTGTGGAATCAATCTCCCAAAAAAAGTGATGGTTTCATTTACACCATTTATGCCGCCTCCAGAGGGCTTTTCGTATCGGCTCTGAGCGGTGCTGGGTCTCAAATGTTTTCCTCGGTCACCCATAAGAGAACCGAGTAATTTCAGCGCCGGCCGTCTTTCTGATCACTATCACAGAGGTGTAGAAAGGTCGTGTGAAATATGTGTAACAGGGGCTGTGACGACGTTTCCATTGTGTGACACTTCTACCGTGGCGTTGAGCGGAATGGGGGTGAAATTTTTGGGCTTGTGACATCGTTGACCCACTGCACATGTTACATGTACTTCTGAGTTCTCTTTCTCTCATGCGTCGACACCTTGCTGTGAGAAGCGTAGTCGATCCTGAGGGTAACGTCGCAAGGAGCTGCACTTTTACGTCATTACAGAGGTAGGCTGTGCCGGCCGAAGTGGCCGTGCGGTTAAAGGCGCTGCAGTCTGGAACCGCAAGATCGCTACGGTCGCAGGTTCGAATCCTGCCTCGGGCATGGATGTTTGTGATGTCCTTAGGTTAGTTAGGTTTAACTAGTTCTAAGTTCTAGGGGACTAATGACCTCAGCAGTTGAGTCCCATAGTGCTCAGAGCCATTTGAACCATTTAGAGGTAGGCTGTAGGCGCCTTCGAGCCAACTTTCGCATTTCTGAGGAGGTGATAGAAACCGGTTGATGGCGGTGCAGAGACTCGTAAGGGTGTTCTTTGTCCCAAAGAGACTACTACAGGGCATTGATTAGTGGTATAGGGGAGAAAGGTACTCAACCCTATCTCGTAAGTCGAAACGAGGTTGGCGACCCTGATTTAGCGTAACACAGTAGGTGGGCCAGGAATTATCCAGGTCCACCAACAAACGTTTCCGAGAATGTCTACAGACTAATACGACGCGCAGCTAATCTCGCTCACCGCACGGCACTAAAGTCGTCGGCACATGTACCATGCATCCGAACGTTGAGCGTTGAGCGTGCTGAGTTTCTGACGTCGTAGCGTGGAATAGCACGTTCGGGACTCTTTCCGAAAGTGCAGAGCAATATCTAGCATTTCAGATATTCTGAGCGTGTGTCTGAGCGTTGATCAGTCAGGTGGCACATCGCCACCTACGTCACACGCACGCCATCTGCCTTCGGCACGGAGTTGTGAAGCGCCATATTGCCATTCTTTTCAAGCCTATACATGTATACACAGCTACGATTAAATCTTTTAGCAAGTGGCAACAGGTTAATATGGGCTACGAACTGCGTGTTGTCAGTTCAGCGTAATGAATAGTGACACTCATATCTAAACAAACTGAGAAAGATGTCGGTGGTTCGCGTCTCTCCCTACCCTACAACTTTTTCCCTGACATTCGCGTTTGTAATAGGTTCTGATGCTTTCTTATTAGTTTAATGTAAGTATATACTATAATATTTGATGTTATTTACATATGAGTTCACCTTTCTTTGAGGAGTGAGTTTGTTCGCTTGCCTTAATCCACAGGACAGCTTGCTCTACTTGTATAAAGATATTTTGCTCCTTTTTCTTTTATGTTTCGTAATTAACATGTTGCAAAGATTCAGATTCTACTAATAGGCAGGAACAGTGATCAAGTAAGGATGACCTTGGGGTTTCACTATAATGTGGGAATGATGAAATAATGTTTATCTTATGTGTAGAGCTATTGGAAATTTGTATTGAACTTTTTGTAATGGAACGTTTGTAATTAAACGTGGTACGTACATTCCTTTTCGTCTTAAAACATGTACATGGATATTGAAGTTTTTATTTATGTATATTACATATAGAACAACGTGACTAGCATATGGACAATGGAGGAAATGTGCGTTTTAATAGAGCTAACGTGGAAATTTTACGTGCGCCCGTTTAGCAAACAGTGTGATTTACGATCTAGAAACATCCCGCAACTACCGCTGGAGTGCGTTATGATCGCGATCGCGTGTACCAAGTTGGGGCCGACGTACCGTACGCACAAGTCGCATCGTGCCTGAGCGTTCACCAGCACGTTGAACTCAGCACGCTCAACGTTGACGTTCGACATCATGGTCTGGTCCCTTTAATCCCACAAACCAACCAACGTCACGGTCAGTGTGCCGACGGCTTAAGAGTTCGGTCTTTCTCGGCCGCGACAGCGAAAAGAGTTCGCCAGGCACTACGGGAGCTCCGAGACAACGGAAGGGAAGGAACGTTTCACAAGGACACACGAGAACAGCACGGTTCGCAGCCGTTCACCGGTCGCTGCTGTTAAGTGTGGCCGTCTCGTATTTCAGAGGACAGCGAGCGGTGTGTCGCGACCCTAACGCCGCTTTCACACTATACGGTTTTGACCGTACGGCAAAAAGCCGTACGAGTTTTAGCCGTGCCTGTGTTGCTTTCACATTACACGGCTTTTTGACGTGACCAGTTGTTGGTGTCTATTCAGTTTGCTTAATGTGTGTATCAAGATGAACCGTAAACGAGTTGTTGCTTTGTGGTTGCTTCATCGTCGCCGCAAAAGAAAAGGTCGTCTTTTGTGGGTACACCCCATTAACCAGAGAAGAGACGAAGTGGGTTTATTTTATACACTCTTTGAAGATTTGAGGAACGACGGAAATAAATTCTTTAACTATTTCCGAATGTCTATTACCTCGTTTGACGAATTACATAGAAAACTAAAGGATGTGTTACAACGACAAAACACACAATTCCGCAATTGCATCCAACCTGTTCAAATGCTGGCTATCACGTTAAGGTAATTTAATACATAAAAACTAGTTCTGTTTATTTACTTATTTATTTGTGTTTTACATTTTTATTACGCTCAGATTATGAAGTAGAAAAGTCAATATCAATATCAGCAGTTGAAACCAAAGAGTTTGTAGCAGGACTGACTGTACTGTCACTTTGTGGCGACAGGCTCTCTGCAAAAACGTTGTAGAACTGCGTTGTTGATGGTGGGCCTTCATGGCTACTTGTGGAAGGCGAAGGGTATGGTGGTGGCACTTTATTAATTCGTTGATAAGAACTGCGACCTTGAGAAGTCTGTAATGGTTGTTCGAGAAAAGTAGTTGGGTTTGGTGCAGCTGGAGGAGGACGAATCTGATGCGTATGGTAAGAGGATATTGGAGCAGCATTTTCCATAGGTGAATAAGAATAAGCTTGAAATCTATTATTATAGGGCATGGGAGGTGTGTAATGGGTAAATGGAGGAGGTTGAGCTGTCAATATATTTCTCCTTTCATATATATTTTCTATAACTTTGAGGACTCCCATCTGAAACTGAAGATAATCCTGTTCATCAAATTTTTCCAGATGAGGCTTCAGACTAAGTAAAAATGACATTTTGCTGCAAGGTTTGTCTTCTTCCAGAGCTCGTAATATTTTCATTTCGATTGCATCAGGTTTTCTATGTTTTCTGTTTGTATGGCACTCGCTTTTGGATGTTTGTTGTGTGGGTGCTGTATCAAATGGCCCAGAAACATTCTCAGTATTTTCGACGGAGCCCTGCGTTTCTATATCTTCTTCCAGTCTGGCGGTGCGTTCCGATTGAAAACTGTCCTCCGTCTCTCGAGCATCATACAGCTTTTTTAGAAACTGCAGCTGATCAGAATATACATACTTTTTCATTTTCTTTGCTGCTGAGCCACTTTTTTTCGCAGCTTGAATTTTTATGTTTGACTTCACAAAGGAGTCTCGTAGATTGGTCCACCTCCGTATTACTTCTATACCTACATCAAAAGAAAACAAAACTGTATGAAAACATTTTAATTTTGTATAGAAAAAAGCAAAACTGTAACAAAAAATGTCCACTGCAAACTAAATGTCACTGATTTTTTTTCGTTTTGTTCAGGTATCTGGCAAGCGGTTGTTCCTTCACTGACTTACATTTCCAGTACAGAATTGGGATTTCTACAGCAAGTAAAGTGGTTAATGATGTATGCACAGCAATTTGGTCATCACTGCGGGAAGAATGTATACAAAGACCGACCAAAGAGGTATGGGAATCAATAGCGGCTGGATTTGAACGTACTGCTAATTTCCCCCACTGCTTAGGAGCGGTGGATGGAAAACATATCCGTCTTACTGCCCCATTTAATAGCGGATCAATGTACTTCAATTACAAAGAATACTTTTCTGTGGTTCTGATGGCTGTAGCGGATTCCAACTACAGGTTCATTTATGTCGACGTAGGAAGTTATGGCAAAGACTGTGACTCTTCAGTGTTCAGACGGTCCAGTTTATGGAAGTCAATAGAAAGTAATTCCCTGGAATTTCCAGACGTCCAATGTCTGCCTGGTACGGAAGGTCCAAAAGTACCCTACTTCTTCGTGGGAGACGCAGCATTTGGCCTACACACGC
The DNA here is from genome assembly GCF_021461385.2 of Schistocerca piceifrons. NCBI lineage: Eukaryota > Metazoa > Arthropoda > Insecta > Orthoptera > Acrididae > Schistocerca > Schistocerca piceifrons. The sequence goes on from NC_060145.1 coordinate 168,355,625, forward strand.
ATTTGCTCCGGCCTTTTGGGGGAACAAACTTGACAGTTGAGAAACGTGTATTTAATTACCGTTTGTGCAGAGCAAGGAGGTATGTGGAATGTGCTTTTGGCATCCTCACCAATAAGTGGCGGTTGTTTCACCGACCTTTAAATGTTCATCCAGATTTTGCAGTAAAAATGGTTAAAGCTTGCATTGTTTTACACAATTTTGTACGTCAGAGAGATGGATTTATAATTGAAGACACCACATCCTTCACTGGTTTGGAAGACTTAGCCCAAGATGCCAACATAAGAGGAGGACTGACAGCCAACGCCATAAGGAACACTCTTTGTAAATATTTTATGACAAATGCTGGAAGCGTGTCATGGCAGATGTCAAAGATATAAATTAACAAGCCTTTTCCTTTTTGTAGATTGTTTGTGAAAGCCTGCGACTGTATAGTAAATAGTTTTCTTTATAAATAAATTACTGCTACCACTCACGTTTTTAATCGTTTTGTTTATATTTTGTACGACGCGTTTCGGGAAATAATTCCGATCTTCAAGTGCGTTTTTTTCTCTAAGTTTTCATTATGTGTAGTGTTTTTTTATTTGTGAGGTCTTGTGCGTGTTTCTCTTATAAATTACAGTAAAGAAAACAGAATGCAAGACCTGACACATAAAAAGACACCACACATGATGAAAACTTAGAGAAAAACGCACTTAAGGATGGGAATTATTTCCCGAAACGCGTCGTGCAAAATATAAACAAAACAAAAAAAACGTGACTGGTAGCAGTAATTTACTTATAAACAAACGATTTACTTTTAGAATAAAATTTATAACGTTAAATAAAAACTGTTTAAAACGTATTAAATGTAATATTAATATATTAAATAAATACTTACCAAACGCATTTTTATCTTTGTCTTCCATCTCATCAAAATCTTGCTTCAGTGCTACGCAAACTTCCCGCCAAGCATTCTTTGTAGCAATACGATCTCTATACGCATCTAGAGTTTTGTCCCACAGAACAGGTCTTACTTCCACCAAGGTTATCAAAAGTTCAGTATCAATTTCATCCATTCTTCTACACTTTTCAGTAAACAAGAATAAACACAAATGAATAAAACGACACTACAACGAACTAGTCGACGCCGTACGGCTCAAAACCGTCCAGTGTGAAAGCATGCACTTAGTCACGTAGGCCACTGTTGTCGAACTTGCCGTACGGCGACCGTCTGTTGTAGTGGCAAGACACGGCTGCAGCACGGCACGGCAGCGGCATTTTGCCGTCGCCGTATAATGTGAAAGGCGCCATACATTTCTTCACACCTACAGCCGTACGGCTTTTTGCCGTACGGTCAAAACCGTATAGTGTGAAAGCGGCGTAAGAGGATCAGGAAGCTAGCCACATGTGGCGCCATCTGGCCGCGCACCTGCATCTCACCTGGCGACAACAGCAACCGCTGTCGTCCGGCGCACGGCCCTTTTGGGAACAAGCCACATCGTGTTTCAGCGCCCTCTTACTATTCCTGCCTTCTGCTACCCTTCGGTACACCACAGATAAATTCGGTGCGTCTCAAAGACAGCTCTTGCCTGCTGGTTTGTCAAAAACTAAATAAAACATTTTCAGTCACATGTAAAATCAGCCAAGGGTTCAGCCATCTACCTAGAAGCTAAATTATAATGGTGGGATCAAACCATATGATAATACAGTGTTGCGTCACATTTAATTTTGTCCTTTTCAAAACTGGTTCTCTAGAATCAAAGCAGTGTTCCTACTTTGGAACAGATTCAAAACTGTGGGATATGGAAATCAACCAACATGGAATTGAAAGTCAGCTCAAGTCACTCGGTGGACGAAACGACAGACTACACGAAGGAATGACCATTAGGGTCCGTATGTATGGAACCTGGTTGTCATGGGAAGGCAGGATTCGGTTACGATTGTGGACAGGGCCTTAATCAGTTACTACTGGTTGCCTTTAACAGTTACCCATAATTTATTTTAAACTAGTAACTCCAGACTCAACAATAAATAAAATTACCTCACGTTATTAATGAAAGAATAAACAACTGCGTAAATAATAGTGTATACAGTGAGTTACAATTTAGCAAATCACCATTAAATACAGATACGGCAGATAATGTCTTAAAAGCAAGCCACTGTGATCAGGGCAGAAGGCCTTACACGCCATGGAAATAATTTAAGAATTGTTTAAAACTCGCTGCAACTTACAAATTACAGGAACTGAAATATCAAAGGCAAGTTTCCACAAACCCAGCAGAAGGCATCAGACACTAGGAATGGCAGTAAATAAGGTTTTAAGGCTTACTACTAAAATACAAATACCAAATTAGTAATTTAAAGCAAATGACCACAATCACGGCGGCCGGCCAGTGTTGCCGAGCGGTTCTAGGCGCTTCAGTCTTGAACCGTGCGACCGCAACGGTCGCAGGTTCGAATCCTGCCTCCGGCATGGATGTCTGTGATGTCCTTAGGTTAGTAAGGTTTAAGTAGTTCTAAGTTCTAGGGGACTGATGATCTCAGATGTTAAGTCCCATAGTGCTCAGAGCCATTTGAATCACAATCACGGCTGAAGGCCTTACACACCAGGAACGGGAATAACATAAAAAATTTAGAAACCTGCTGTAAGGCAGCAAATACAATAGCAAAGGCTAATTAAAAAACAAGCAAATGGTCAACGGGTGAAATAAGATGACGGTAAACTTTGTAACACAACTCTTAACATCCACTGAACTCCACACTGCTAGATTTATTCCAGAAGGTGACCAGAACTATTAACTAGACATATATAACCTTTAATGTAGGCATTACAAGGTATTGTAATAAATAATACAATAACAAAACTCAAGGACCAGTACATAAGTTCCTTAAAGGGTACTGAGGCACATTATACCCACAGATGGCATGGGCTGAAGGAGCTTTACACTGAACTACTGGCCGTCAGACTTCCCTTTAGAACACACATGTCTTACAAGAACCAAGGGGCCACAAATGGTGCTCCAGGAATCGATCTCTGAGAAGGTCCTGCAACAAACACTTTGGTGAGCAATGAGATGGGCAGCCAAGTGTTGCATTCACTTCACAAGTTGGTAACTCAGACTAGTGGCAGTCTAACGAATGACTAATGATAATCTTGCTGAAGCTATCTGACGTCCGATAAACCCAATGCCACGATGGAACAATACGCCAAAGCCGGAACCGGCGGTCTGCACTACGTCCCAAGAATACTATGTTTAGAGCGCCCGCAAAGAGAAAGGGATCACTACTACCAGAGTAGAAGAATTACCAATCGGCCTACAATCAAGAAAGCTGTGAAAACTACCAGCCTTACCGGACAGCAGCGGCAAGGCGAGGAAACGTACACTGTCATTACATACACTAACCCCGATGGCAGGTAACTGTGGAATTAGCGGTGACCAGGCAAGAAAAATTACCGCTGGTTGAACTTAACAAATTGTAACAAGTTGAACGCAGTAAATACTAAGCTAATCAGATCTCCTTTCCCCAAGCACTCCACTCGCTGATCTTCGTCTCGGCGATACTGCGAGCAGCAACACGAACCCAAGTCATTGGAGAATCGCAAGATATCACAATGGTGAAGGTTTCTCAACTAGGGCTGAAATGCACTCATCTTAAAGCCTGCAGGATCCGGTTTACGACGAGGTCGTGCACCCTCGTGACCACAGCCCTTCCATCCGGCAGTCCATGCGTGCCGCCAGTGGTCCCGGCGTGTTCTTGCACTGTGCGGACCTGGCTCCTCCTGAGTCTCCAACCAAACTGACCCACTCACACGACCGGAAAAACAACGACGTCGCCCCAAAGATATGGCAACAGTTACTACATATCGATAACCGCCACTGCTGCCACTAGAGGACAGGCAACGCTTGCGAACCAGAGTGGCGCCAGTCAACACGAGAAGAAGACAAACAACCGCAGCCATGCCCACGAAACGATGCCGTCTGGCCCCCAACAGAGGGTAGAAACCTACAAACAGCACGAACGCGAGCAGCAGCACTGCTCAGTGTAATTTGTGGAAGAACTGGACTTTCTTCTTGCTGCAGTATCTTATAAGCGTCTAGAACAACGAAGTGTTTCTCGTTATCAGAAAAAATGTGTAAGCCCTTCCGGCCAGTAAGTGTTAGCCTATCATAGGACAGATGCACCGTACAACACTGTTGGCTATTACAACTCCAGAGCCATAAAAGCGGCATGCAACCACCGTCAGTCTAGACGCTTGGGTATGCAAAAGATTAGTATTTCAGCGAAACCACACAAATTAGGTTCAAGTAAGGCTGTCTACTTTCTGTATACGAGGAAGGATTACGCCCACATTTTTCTTCCAGTTGTCAAATTTAAATCTTGTTTGTCAAAAGATCGTGTTATACACTCCTGGAAATTGAAATAAGAACACCGTGAATTCATTGTCCCAGGAAGGGGAAACTTTATTGACACATTCCTGGGGTCAGATACATCACATGATTACACTGACAGAACCACAGGCACATAGACACAGGCAACAGAGCATGCACAATGTCGGCACTAGTACAGTGTATATCCACCTTTCGCAGCCATGCAGGCTGCTATTCTCCCATGGAGACGATCGTAGAGATGCTGGATGTAGTCCTGTGGAACGGCTTGCCATGCCATTTCCACCTGGCGCCTCAGTTGGACCAGCGTTCGTGCTGGACGTGCAGACCGCGTGAGACGACGCTTCATCCAGTCCCAAACATGCTCAATGGGGGACAGATCCGGAGATCTTGCTGGCCAGGGTAGTTGACTTACACCTTCTAGAGCACGTTGGGTGGCACGGGATACATGCGGACGTACATTGTCCTGTTGGAACAGCAAGTTCCCTTGCCGGTCTAGGAATGGTAGAACGATGGGTTCGATGACGGTTTGGATGTACCGTGCACTATTCAGTGTCCCCTCGACGATCACCAGTGGTGTACGGCCAGTGTAGGAGATCGCTCCCCACACCATGATGCCGGGTGTTGGCCCTGTGTGCCTCGGTCGTATGCAGTCCTGATTGTGGCGCTCACCTGCACGGCGCCAAACACGCATACGACCATCATTGGCACCAAGGCAGAAGCGACTCTCATCGCTGAAGACGACACGTCTCCATTCGTCCCTCCATTCACGCCTGTCGCGACACCACTGGAGGCGGGCTGCACGATGTTGGGGCGTGAGCGGAAGACGGCCTAACGGTGTGCGGGACCGTAGCCCAGCTTCATGGAGACGGTTGCGAATGGTCCTCGCCGATACCCCAGGAGCAACAGTGTCCCTAATTTGCTGGGAAGTGGCGGTGCGGTCCCATACGGCACTGCGTAGGATCCTACAGTCTTGGCGTGCATCCGTGCGTCGCTGCGGTCCGGTCCCAGGTCGACGGGCACGTGCACCTTCCGCCGACCACTGGCGACAACATCGATGTACTGTGGAGACCTCACGCCCCACGTGTTGAGCAATTCGGCGGTACGTCCACCCGGCCTCCCGCATACCCACTATACGCCCTCGCTCAAAGTCCGTCAACTGCACATACGGTTCACGTCCACGCTGTCGCGGCATGCTACCAGTGTTATAGACTGCGATGGAGCTCCGTATGCCACGGCAAACTGGCTGACACTGACGGCGGCGGTGCACAAATGCTGCGCAGCTAGCGCCATTCGACGGCCAACACCGCGGTTCCTGGTGTGTCCGCTGTGCCGTGCGTGTGATCATTGCTTGTACAGCCCTCTCGCAGTGTCCGGAGCAAGTATGGTGGGTCTGACACACCGGTGTCAATGTGTTCTTTTTTCCATTTCCAGGAGTGTATATTGCGCGAGAAGGAGTAACGGCCAACAGTAAGTTTCAGAATTTGAAAGCGGCAAGATCGTGGCCTATCGAGACTGCCATCTACCGTTCTACAATATTATTTGCCGAGTGTCCTATAGCTGCCACGCGTTTATAGTATCGATGGGTTCTGGACGATCATGCTCAGCACCATGCTAGGCATTGTACCACGTGACTAGCGCCCGAGACGACATGCTGTTCGCTGGGCTGTGGAGGATCTTACAGGCACGTTGCATTACTGTAGTTAGGAACTGTGCTTCTTTGCAGAAAGACAGGCACTCTGAGACAAAGAAAAAAAAACTGCACGAAGGAGTTCTGCAAACTGGTCACACATTGATGTTCGTACAGGCATCGACGGAAAATGCAAAATTGCACAGTAACTACGCATCGCAGACAGGCGCACGACCTGTATACTCAGATATCCACATTTTGGATGGGACATATAGACGAGCTCAAAGAAGCGGGTTGAAGTAGTCATCGAATCGGCAGACATTTGAATAGGAGCGATGCCACTATTTCACGATGATGGAAAGAATCTGTGAATTATGGAGAACACATCTAAGGAAGTGATGGACCTAGATATGTGACAGAACTTGAGGATCGAGTATTTGTCAGAAAGGCACTCAGAGCCTCGGATTCATCATCATCGTCGTTGATCCGAGTTGCCACTGGTGCTTCAGTGACGACAAGGAACATCAACAGGTGCCTCACAGATAGAGTGGTGAGCCCACTACGCCCCTTGCGCCGACTACCATTGACCTCTGTACACCAATAAGCCTTTTACAAAGGTGTCGGGAACATTGGGCCAGGAATCTGACTGAACAGAATAGAGTTGTTTTCAGTGAGGAGTCCCGCTTCGAACTGGGCCCCGGTGGTGACGTCTGTTTCTACAGGCGCCCTGGACAGTGGTGGAATATCGATCTGACTGGCACCCATCATATGGCTCCACAACCGATTTCGTTTCATAGAAGGACCCCTTTGGTTGTGATCCACGCACTCTTACAGCATAACGGTTCTCGCCGATATTCAACGCCCAGTTTTGTTGCCCTTCATGGCAAGCCATCTTAGGCTTAAATTTCAGCAAGACACTGCCCGCTAGCACACAACGAGAGTTCCTATTGCTTGTCTTCGTGCTGTCTTGGCCAGAAGGGGAGCCACATCTCTCCTAAACTGAAAACGTCTGGAACAGTATAGACAAGGCCCTCTTATCAGTTCGGAATTTTGAAGATCTAAAACTCCATTTGTCACGATTTGCCTCAGGAGGGCATCCAAAAACTCCATAAATCAGTGCCAAGCCACATAACTGCCTGCGTAAGAACCAGAGGTGGCCCAACGCGTTATTGACTTCCTCACTTTGTGACACTCTTTCCCTTGAACACATCAACCAATTTTTCTGAAATTATGTCTCAACATGTACATTACATCTACCGATTTTGGTGGTAATTTTTTTTTGGCATGTTCAATTGGACAGCAAAGCCGTCTGACTCACCAAGGACTGACAGCTCGGAGACCATTTTTGAGGGTTCAGCTGATGCAGTAGCAGAGAGGTGTTCTGATAGCAGTGCTCCAAAGACAACAATTAACACAGGAATGACGCCATATCTTCTCTTCCAGAAAGTCTGGTTCTACGTACAGCTTCATGATGGACATATCGGTGTGTGTAGTCTTAGAGGATCACCATCGGCAATTGGTGTGATGCTGTGCGATTGCATGCAGCCATTGCATTTGTGACGTGTTCTGACTGGTGGCTGTATCCTGTTTTCGATGTTTTCTTCACCTTATCTTTCAGAAGACAGCACATGACTGCATGCTGCCCGTGCTGTCTTGACCTACCTCGTTACAGAGTGTTTCGACGGTTGTCCTGGCGAGCACGCTCTCCAGACCCCATTGAAATGTCTGGCCATTGGTTACCGATAAACTGGCAACTGTGATTGATAAGCGCGTGGAATAACGTACCTGTATCAATCACTCACGCTCAGTTTGACTCTCGCCTAGCTGGATTAGATCTGTTCTTGCTATCAGAGAGCTCTGTGCCCTACATGTCGCACCCTCATACCCCCAAATCACGAATAAATTTAACCATTCAAAATAAGCTTTATTCTATCTGTCGATCGCTGTTTTGTATTTCAAAATTACTGGTTTCGGGAAATTTCACCCATAATCAGATCATATGTCGTAGTTACAAAGCAGCCTGTCGTAATGGAGCATTTACAATACGGTAGGTAATTCCCTTGTGACGAATATTTCGAGTTCCGATAAATTTAATCATGTATTCTTCCTTCTGTAATATACACGCAGGGTAAGTGAAGTTTCATTATTTCTATCTTTCCTGATGTTGCTATTTTAATGATCACTAATGTAGAAATAAGTAATGGAGGAATTCAGAATCAGTTCGATGCCATTGTACATGAAATGACCATATAAATCCAGCCGAAGAGAAGACATATGTCAGTCAGGTTTGTTATGGGGATCTTAAAGCACTGAGGTTCACTCAGTAAAACGGTCGTTTGTTGATCCCTGTCTTTACAATTGCTTGCGTGTTGTTCTATAATGTGCGAGTTGTATTACTGGAAGGCAGAGTACTCAAGGAATCACCACGGTTTCAGTTAGCAGCTTGAGAGGATCAGAGAAATGTTCCGAAAAACAAAAAGCATCAAAACTGAGGAAACGTTTTATCATTTACATCAAAGCAGCGCCGATAGTATTTAACAGTCTTCCCACGTTTCATCATTTAGACCAAAGTAGTGCCAACAGTATTTAACTGTCTTCCCATTCATTATTCAAGTTAAAGTAGGGTGCAAGGCTAGTAACATGATACTGGTTAATGGCGGAAGATAGTACATGTAACTGGGAGAAAGCAGGCTGGCCTGTACGTTTCTGATAACCGTCCACCATACGAAGTAGCAGTCAACCAGTATGTCAAATTACGTATTCAGTTGTGGGGACTTCAATACTTGAATTGACAAGCAACACTAGAGAGCAAGAGAAAGAAAATAGCATGAATTATTGTTCGTAAAGTGTCATCTGTCTTATCAGAGCTTTAGTTAGTGTAATTTCTTCTACTTACTCGTTGCAAGAAGTCTCGCATATCCGTCAGTCTTTGTTTCAGTGACAAAATTACTGGTTGCTACAATATAGCTACCAAAAGATATTAAACGGTGTATTGTTTTCTTATTTTCGTAGTGAATGTCATTTCTGACAAACTTACACCTTAATTGGATCCACAAAAACTGCCAGAAACTACTAAAAATATGTTTTATGGCCAAAAATTAAGTGGCAACGATTATTGTGATAAAGAGACACGAATAAAATCTTCTCGGTTTTGACTTTTCAGAATACCTTTCACCTCGCATGCTTCCAGCTTGCTAACAAACTTCTTAGACTTACATAGCGATTGGAAAAAAATAGTAAAACTCAGCACAGAGATTCTTCACTAAATCATTAAATCATCTGCTCTTATACTACACCACGTCACTAAAAAACCAGCTGTAGCTGGGCTGGGCTCATACTGCCAAATTCCTAGTACATTTGTCTCAGTATTGTAATCACTGAAATAACATTACATACCCTCTCAACCCGTGAGGTTTCATTTCAATTTCTTCTCTCCTTCTTGGTGGTTTACTTTTTTGTCAGGCAGTGTATGTTGTTCCGATTTAAAGGAATTACGGGTGACAATTGAGGTGAAAAGTCGTCCCTTGGAACCACGGCTTTCTGTAGTAAAAATCCCACAAAAGCCTTAACAAAGCTATTGGTGAGGTGTCGAGCTACTTCAACTACCATTGCTTATGAAATAACTGTAAGATTGATAGACTTTTAGAGAGAAAACCGTTTTGATCTGAAGAGAAGAGAGAGATGATCTCAAAGAATGGAAGCAGAGAAACATGAAGCGGCAAGTACTCAGTCACACTATGGCATCCGATGTATGCTGTATCCGCGCCCTGGGAAACAGAACAATGCAACAAATGAGCAATAGAAGGATTATAACGAAGGGCATCAAACTGAAGTCGAAGAATGCATCTCCTGTCTTTGTGAGACTTCCTCTCAGGCTCTCAGAAGAGTCCAAGTGACCCCAAGCTACGAATAAATAAGGCACACCTGTCTTCTACTGGGACCTTCTAGTGTGCAGTATTCCACATTTCTTACTGTGACCATACATGGTCTGTGCCGGTATGTTGATGATCTGCTCTCTATTTTAGATAAGGAGAAAACCAGCATTTAAAATGTAATATTACGTTTGCTATCTTACCTAAAATATTACAGGAAAGTTATAGAGTTTCCCATTAGAACAGGAGTCTCATAAAGGGATGGTCTCCTGCTTTCTCTTCAACTGTATGCGTAATTGAATTATCAAAGAATGGACTGAAGCATAGATACAGCAAAGATAACCTCAATGTATCCAGTGTATCGTGGCTAGCTTTCGACGATAACCTCACCTTACTAGAAGATCAATATCCAGAATACAATATCCAGAAAACAGGTGTGGCCATAAGTCATGCCCGATGGCTCCCCACACCATAACGCCAGCAATAATAACGCCGTGTCTCTCCAAAACACTGGAAATACAGGGTGATTCAAAAAGAATACCACAACTTTAGGAATTTAAAACTCTGCAACGACAAAAGGCAGAGCTAAGCACTATCTGTCGGCGAATTAAGGGAGCTATAAAGTTTCATTTAGTTGTACATTTGTTCGCTTGAGGCGCTGTTGACTAGGCGTCAGCGTCAGTTGATGCTAAGATGGCGACCGCTCAACAGAAAGCTTTTTGTGTTATTGAGTACGGCAGAAGTGAATCGACGACAGTTGTTCAGCGTGCATTTCGAATGAAGTACGGTGTTGAACCTCCTGATAGGTGGTGTATTAAACGTTGGTATAAACAGTTTACAGAGAATGGGTGTTTGTGCAAAGGGAAAAGTTCTGGACGGCCGAGAACGAGTGATGAAAATGTAGCACGCATCCAGCAAGCATTTGTTCGCAGCCCACTAAAATCGACTCGCAGAGCTAACAGAGAGCTGCAAATTCCACAATCAACTGTATGGAGAGTCCTACGAAAAAGATTAGTTATGAAACCTGAACGTCAACTACCCGAGGCAGCCCGTGACAGAGCACTTCATCACTGGCCTCCAAGAAGCCCTGATCCTAGCCCCTGCGATTTTTTCTTATGGGGGTATGTTAAGGATATGGTGTTTCGGCCACCTCTCCCAGCCACCATTGATGATTTGAAAAGAGAAATAAGAGCAGCTATCCAAACTGTTACGCCTGATATGCTACAGAGAGCGTGGAACGAGTTGGAGTATCGGGTTGATATTGCTCGTGTGTCTGGAGGGGGCCATATTGAACATCTCTGAACTTGTTTTTGAGTGCAAAAAACCTTTTTAAATACTCTTTGTAATGATGTATAACAGAAGGTTATATTATGTTTCTTTCATTAAATACACGTTTTTAAAGTTGTGGTATTCTTTTTGAATCACCCTGTATAGTGTCTCCGTTCAGGTCGCCCCTGTACTCGCCTACGATGGTCATTCAGGATAGCACAAATCCGCAATTCATCGCTGAGCACAATATGACGTCATTCATCAGCAGTCCACACTCTCTGCCCACGGCACCAAGCAAAGCGCTGCCACTCGAGTTGTGGTGTTAACGGAAGCCTACGCATGGACGGTAATTCGTTGGCCCAGCTGCTGTTGGTCACCGATCAACGGTGCGGGATGACAGAGGATGTTTCAGGTAGTCCGTTACTTGTTCCATGATGCCAGGAGCAAATTTCTTATGGACAATACCGCGTTAATACATTGTGATATTCAGGCGTGGTCGACTTTAACGTTGACGAGTCCACTTTCCTTCACGTTCCTATGCAGTCCAGCATCTGGCCACCATCACATCCGAAAGTACGACAAACGTGAATATCGCACGATTCAAGCAACCGGCGAAATGGAGGCCATTGGTTGGTTGGTTTGGGGAAGGAGACCAGACAGCGTGGTCATCGGTCTCATCGGATTAGGGAAGGATTGTGAAGGAAGTCGGCCGTGCCCTATCAGAGGAACCATCTCGGCATTTGCCTGGAGCGATTTAGGGAAATCACGGAAAACCTAAATCAGGATGGCCGGACGCGGGATTGAACCGTCGTCCTCCCGAATGCGAGTCCAGTGTCTAACCACTGCGCCACCCCGCTCGGTAATGGAGGCCATTATGAGGCCCCTTTCAAACTTGTCAGGCGCTGATAACGTTGCCTCAGAAGAATACGTGGCACTTTCGTGCTCTTCAAGGTTATCACTCAACATCTGATCTTGCCCTCACCTCTTACATACCCTACCAAGCTTGGTAACAACGCTAAGAACGGACAACACTGGTGCACCCTGGTGGCCGTTCTACGCGTCATAGAGAACTGAAACTTGAATAATTTACATATTCACTGATGGTGTCTACGTGGACGAAGTTACAATGACATACGACGACTGTGCGGCTGGTACCGGCGGAGGTTCGAGTCCTCCCTCGGGCATGGGTACGTGTGTTTGTCCTTAGGATAATTTAGGTTAAGTGGTGTGTAAGCTTAGGGACTGCTGACCTTCGCAGTTAAGTCCCATAAGATTTCACACACATTTGAACATTTCTGAACATACGATGTCTTCTGGTTGCTTCACTCTTTTTGTCAGGCAGTGCATAAGCCTCATCGAAACAGTTATAGTACATATTTACCTCCATGTCTGAAGATAACTGTTCTGCCTAAGTACTACAGTTTCCACGATTTATCTACGTCTTGTCACTCGATGCTTTTCGCCTGACACGCATTCTCAAAGCTCTAAAGCAGATTTAAGTACAGTCTTTTACATGGTCTTACAGAGTGTCCTAATGACAAACAGGAGATGAGAAAGGATTTTGTGGTGTCACCGCCAGACACCACACTTGCTAGGTGGTAGCCTTCAAATCGGCCGCGGTCCGTTAGTATACGTCGGACCCGCGTGTGGCCACTGTCAGTGATTGCAGACCGAGCGCCACCACACGGCAGGTCTAGTGAGACGTCCTAGCACTCGCCCCAGTTGTCCAGCCAACGTTCATAGCAATGGTTCACAGACAAATACGCTCTCATTTGCCGAGACGATAGTTAGCATAGCCTTCAGCTACGTCATTTGCTACGACCTAGCAAGGCGCCATTACCAGTTTATATTGACGTTATAACATGTACCGTCAAGAGCGATGTACACCAATTGTGGATTAAAGTCAAGTATTCTACCAGTTACCTCCTGTTTTGCTAGTCTTATTTCTCTGACCTAGTTCCAGACCTCACGCCAATCTACGTGAGCTTAAAAGCGTGCATTTCGGCCTCCTCTAGCAACACGGTGTTGGCTCTTCTGCCAACACTTCAGATTTCTCAGGCTGTTTCATAACAATCTACTTTGGCAACGTATACAGATAAATGAACATACTTTTGTTGTTGACTGAGGACAGTGCACTCAACAACAGTGCATCGGTATTTACTATATTTGCAGGCTACTAATTATAGCTATTCGTAGTAGTATGTTTTTAGGTTGGTTAGTACCTACAAGCACCTGTGGCAAAAGCAAGTCATTAATGTTTATTTCCCCTGGGCAGCATGTCAAGTGTATAAGTGTGGACATGTGGATGCAAAAGGTTAGTTAACACTGACAGGTGCAGTCCACTTAGTCGTGCAGTTACAACTCTGCAGAAAACATCAGGTAGTAATTTAAGTGACGTGTTTTTGGGAAGATTGTTAGGCCCAGAGAAAAACAACTAACACGCTGAAGTGGGTACACACTAAAGTATCAATGATCAAAATGTCTGCCCTTATACCCACAACATCATGTACCTTTACCTATACGTGTACTCTGCAACGCACCGTCTGGTGTGAGGCGGAGCTGAACGTAATTTGGTGAGTGTTGGTATCAGCCAAATATTGCGAAGAAAAATAATGACAAAAACAAAATTTTGCAAAAAAAATTGTCATCCGCATTTGTAATGGCTGAAAGCGAACCTTCAGTAACAACAAAATTGGATTAATTAAAAATTCACTGTGCGAAAATGAAGTTTCTCAGCTACATAGCAGATACACAAGACAAAGATCGAAAACGAAATACATAAATAGGAACAGATTAGGATAAACAGCTAAAAATGGAAATATGTGAAATATAGAAGAAATGGGAAGAACACACCAGCAGGATAGTTACTGATCACCACAAATATTATACCGTTTTAAAAAGAAACAGGACGAAAACCTTAGGACAGCTTTGGAAAGCTGTTGACGATTTGAACAGGAGCAGTTCGTACTTGCAGAGAAATAAAGGAGATTATCTCTTCCGTACGAACGAAAGTGCTAAAGGAATACTTAAGAGCGAGTTCATTTTCATCGTTCTTTGAGTGTTCCCAAATTCCTTTTTCTTGCAGCGTTTCTACTCTTTCATATTTACAAAGAAGATTTGGACTTTGAACTATATGCAAATGAATAACACACTATAAGGAAAGTATCGCTTCTCAGGTAGGATAAAAAGCTTTTAATGTAGCAATGCGTCGCTTCGCATCTGTTGAAGTTAAGTTATTTTGGTTTTAAAAAATGCCGTTTCACATGCTGCAGTGAAGTACTGTTTTCCACTGTAATTAACGTATTGTAACTGAGACACTGAGTGCTGTTCGATCTCGTTTAAAAATTCATTACTGGCGTATCCGATGCGGGTGTATACTGGGTCTGTGTGGATGATTGATACGACCGGAAATTGTTACCGGAACGCTTGGAAAGAACCGTGCACTCTCAACAGGATTTAGTTTGATATTAGCAATATGTCACTCCATCAATTTATAATCACGCCATACCGAAAGAAGCTCCATTAATGAATGAAATATCGCGTGGTACGGGGCAAAGCGCTGGATAAATTTTCCGCCTCACCAGATACAAATTTTATGCGCGTTCTCTGGAACATTTGTTCCGGAAAACAATGTAATTATAAGGACCTCGTGCTAAATTTGTACCTTGTAACGCTTGTTTTTGTTTTTTCTGACAGCGGTGTCGTTCCAACCCACGTTAGTCACATGTGCTAATTACCATCGTCAATAAAACTGTAAGAGCTCTGTAGAAAAACAGGATAGGGTTTTTAATGCTCACAGGTTCCTAGTCGACGTTCAGTGAAAAAGACGACGTTTAACAAAATTAAGAAGTTTCTCATAAATGGAAAAAGTTATTCATCACCTTCATGTTCTATATGATTTGTGTATTTTTAACCAAACCACCTGCCTCAATACTCTTATGGTCTAAGAAAAACGCTACGTACAGCAACTGTGTAACGGAAGCAGAAAATACACCATTGCAGTGCAGCCAAGTAGAGCGTGCTGTCTCTTCAATATAAAACTGTACTACGCGGCTTTTGTACACTTTACAGTCTATTAACGTCCATCGACAGGTAATTTCAAGTTTAAATCGTGCACGAATAGTAACTTGAAGGCAAAAAGTATTGTCACCATGGGAAATTGCACGCAGAGGCGACATGGAACACGACGGCCTCATTCAAACATTCATCCGCAGTCGTCAGATACAATTCACTCAATATTTGCATCGCAGCGGTCAGCTGTTCGTAATCGTAATCCTAAGGTACGTCGTTGAATCGATACCCTTTACATTTGCATGACTTACTGTGTTACCGAGGTTGAACGGAATTTTTTTAGTACTGCCACTTTTCATTGTTCAGGATCAGTTACAACTTTTCACATCAAGTAGATCATCATCGGATTTCCATTCCAGTTGTCTGGGTATGGTTAACGATCGCTGTCCACTTCCATCTGCCCAAACCATTCTTCTATCCAGACTGCAACCCAGCTACCTCATCTCGTAACTATTTCCTTCTTCACTTGGTCAAGCCATCTATTCTTTGATCTTTCTAACGGCCTTCTACCAATTACATCTGAGTGTAGTCATTGTTTTGCTATCCTTCTCTCTTCCATTCGTTTCACACGGCCAAACCATCTCAGAGTGGTGCTTGCCACATTTTATTTCAAATATGTGTAGGTCAAGCTTCTTTCTTTTTTATCGTTTCTTACCATGTCAATCAAGAAAAGGAAAATAAAGCTGGACGAGTCACAGCTGCAAACAGTATACCAGTACAGATATGTTAGGTGTATCGTTTCAAGCGATTACAAGATACATCATGAGATCAATGAACGAACTAAAAAATAAGTTTAGTGCTATCATGCATGTCATCACCGAGTTCACCCAAATTTGCTGATTATGTAGGGCTTGACCAGAAATAAAAGTGACGCAAGTAGGAGCTCCAAATGGCCAAGATGTTAGGAAAAAATAATACATTCGCAATTTTTCAGGTATCGGTTGGCGTTGTGGAGAGAGTACAGAGAAGGAATCCGGGGATCACTGGGTCGACACTGTATGGGGAAATTTTTTATTGTCTAATTTTACTTTACTCATACTGTATTTAAACCGAAATAATACTCGATAAATTGCATTTTCGAAAGAGGCGCGAAAGAAACTGCAAAGGAAAATTTGGTGCATCAGTATGGGGCAAAATATTGGAATGTTGTCATTAGATCAGCGAACTCCGAAAAACGTACAACAATCTTATACAAAAATTCTGTAATGATGTGAAGATGCGTTACGTGCAGGAGAACTACTTTCGTCTGTTAACTGATTCGTGGGGAGTACGTATAAATTTAGAATTACACAACGAGATTTTTCAAGAATGAGAAGGACTCCATCATGCAGAATTACAGTCATTCCCGCAACGTTCACTTTCTAGCGCAACCCTCGGATACCTGTCTTTAACTTCAGGTTAAAAAATAGATCAAAAAGCTTTAAAACTGCTCTGGTTCATCGAAAGAGATAAAGAAATCACACCTGGGAAAACTGCATCAAGATACATTCCATTGCCAATATTTGGTAAAATCATGTATCATGCATGGTTTCCTGCCACAGTGTGCGCTTGGAGAGAACCTTTTATGAATGTCAACCAAATTCTTTTTTCTTTAGAAACTTTAAAACATAATGTAATTGTAAAACAAAGGCGATGACGTGCGCAAGAAGCCACAAAACTACTGCTTCCCCTATTTTTACGATGAATATTTCATGCCCAAATTGAAAATATTAATAAAAACAATATACTAAACATTATTTCGCTTTACTTCTGCGTAAACAACATAAAAATTGGAAATAAAAAAAATCGTTCAGAGACTCGAACACAGAGCCCGCACCGAGCGAGGTGGCGCAGTGATTAGCACACTGAACTCGCATTCGGAAGGATGATGGTTCAAACCCGCCCCTGGTCATCCTGATTTAGGTTTACCGTGTTTTCCCTAAATGGCCTCAGGCAAATGCCGGGATGGTTCCTTTGAAAGGGCACCGAGTCTTCCTTCCCTAACTCGATGCCACCGCTGACCTCGCTGTTCGGATTTTTTTTTTTTTTAATTTGTGGTTACTTCCTATGCGACCAAACTGCTGAGGTCATCGGTCCCTAGGCTTACACACTACTTAATCTAACTTAAACTAACTTACGCTAAGGACAACACACACACACCCTTGTCCGACGGAGGAGTCGAACCTCCGACAGTGGGAGCCGCGTGAACCGTGGCAAGGCGCCGAGACCACGCGGCTACCCCGCGCGGCTCGCTGTTCGGTCCCTTTCCCAAATGACTCATGACTCAACAGACCCGCACTAGGTATATTACATTTTTCTAAACGGTTGGCGTTCTGGAACTCCCACTTCTGTAGTTTCATTTCTGGCGAAGCGCAACATATAACATAAATTCGGAAGAAATCAATGATGACGAATGGCGTGGTCCCCTCGCAAACCATTTTATGATTGCCAATGTCCTTCTAACAACTGTACTAGACGGTAAATGTTGAAAGTAAGGTGGAGTGATAGGATAAGGAATGAAGAGGTTCTCTGTAGAATCGACGAAGCAAGGAACGTATGGGAAACACTGACAAGAAGACGGGACAGGATGGTAGGACATGTGTGAAGACATCGGGAATAACTTCCATGGTACTAGAGGAAGCTGTAGGGGGAAAAACTATAGAGGAAGACGGTGATTCGAATACATCCAACAAATAATTGAAGACGTAGGGTGCAAGTGTTACTGTGAAATGAAGAGAGTTCAGGGGAAAATTCGAGGCGGACTGCATCAAACCAGTCAGTATCATCTGCAAACAGTCTATGACAGCTTTACAGATTATGTCCCAAACCCTTTACACAGACTAGAAACAGCAGAGGGTTTATAACACTTCTTTTGGGAATGGCAGATATTACCTCTATTTCACCAGATGACTTCTAGCCAATTACTGGAACCCGTGACCTTTCTGAAAGGAAATCAAAAATCTAATCGCACAACTACGACGACACTGCACAGCCACGCGACTTTATTAGAGGTCACTTGTAAGGAACAGAGTTAAATATGGAATTAATTTGAGATTCCCTGTCGATAGCACGTGAGCCGTGGCGCCATTGAGTTAGTAGACTGTTCTGTCTGGCGCCACTGGCTCACGTGTAGTATCGACTATCCCTCTTGCTGCCCTATTTCCAATATCTATGAGGAAGACTTGGTTCAAATGGTTCCGATGGCTCTAAGCACTATGGGACTTAAATCTGAGGTCATCAGTCCCCTGAACTTAGAACTACTAGAACCTAATTAATCTAAGGACACCACACACATCCATACCCGAGGCAGGATTCGAACCTGCGACCGCAGCAGCAGCGCGGTTCCGGACTGAAGCGCCTAGAACCGCTCGGTCACAACGGCCAGCTAGGAAGAGTTTGAGCGAGGATACCGGTGTACATCATCGGGGTCAGCGTCGACTACAAGCAGCAGGCCGACATCCCGTCGGTTGGTTGGCAATATCGTGTCGGACTACCGCTCGTGGCTTGGCTGTCCTCTTCTGCCTGGCTTTCATCGGCACCACTCAATAGCCGCTGCTACGCACCGTGGATCCATGGAACTGCTTGCTGATAAAGGGGAGTAACATTTTGCATTCCTCGTGGTGATTTGTTTCTTATCTATCGGCCCGCCTTATTTTTTTCTGGTTTGTACTCGACCCTTAATGTTCCAATTAATGAGCTCTTGATCGTTAATACAGCCGGAACAATTGTACTAAGGCACAGGTTGTCGTTAATCAAAATAGGGACTTTGTGGTTAGATTTAACTATTAACCGGTTCAATTCTGTGATTGTAATCGCATTTCTCAGTTATTAGTTATAATCTGATCAACCTGTTGTACTAAGCTGTTCGTTCCCGTGTTTGAAAGACCGGGTATTCTTGCTGGATCTTGTGGTTCCGTCGAGTGAGTTCTCTTGTAATAAGTGTTCACAAGTGATGTTTTAAGACGTTCCTTCGCAGTGATCATAATAACTGACAATCACTTTAACCTTGAAAATATTAACAGCCAACTGTCAGCAGGACTTAAGTCAATTGTCGGAAGGGACGTGTTGGGGTCCAGTCGCACCTTGGTTGCCGATTGAAATTAAAAGGTTGCTTGCTTTGAAGTAAGCCTTATCACTGTCATAATGTTTGCTAATCTGTTTAAGCTTTAAGTACAGGTACGCATCTTAACCCCGAACCTTTCGACATACAGCTTTCAAATTAAAAGTTAAGTCATTCGTTTTAAGTAAGTGAATCACTCTTGTCATCAATGGCGCTCATTTAGTTTACATGTGTTGCAGAACGGCATTTAATCAGACAGGCTGTGTCCAGCGCAGTAGTAAACACCGCTGTTCCACCCGATAACGGGCGAGCTCCAGATCCGGCCGCCTTGTAATCATTGTCATATTGTTTCTGTTTTGGAATCTACACTCCTGGAAATTGAAATAAGAACACCGTGAATTCATTGTCCCAGGAAGGGGAAACTTTATTGACACATTCCTGGGGTCAGATACATCACATGATCACACTGACAGAACCACAGGCACATAGACACAGGCAACAGAGCATGCACAATGTCGGCACTAGTACAGTGTATATCCACCTTTCGCAGCAATGCAGGCTGCTATTCTCCCATGGAGACGATCGTAGAGATGCTGGATGTAGTCCTGTGGAACGGCTTGCCATGCCATTTCCACCTGGCGCCTCAGTTGGACCAGCGTTCGTGCTGGACGTGCAGACCGCGTGAGACGACGCTTCATCCAGTCCCAAACATGCTCAATGGGGGACAGATCCGGAGATCTTGCTGGCCAGGGTAGTTGACTTACACCTTCTAGAGCACGTTGGGTGGCACGGGATACATGCGGACGTGCATTGTCCTGTTGGAACAGCAAGTTCCCTTGCCGGTCTAGGAATGGTAGAACGATGGGTTCGATGACGGTTTGGATGTACCGTGCACTATTCAGTGTCCCCTCGACGATCACCAGTGGTGTACGGCCAGTGTAGGAGATCGCTCCCCACACCATGATGCCGGGTGTTGGCCCTGTGTGCCTCGGTCGTATGCAGTCCTGATTGTGGCGCTCACCTGCACGGCGCCAAACACGCATACGACCATCATTGGCACCAAGGCAGAAGCGACTCTCATCGCTGAAGACGACACGTCTCCATTCGTCCCTCCATTCACGCCTGTCGCGACACCACTGGAGGCGGGCTGCACGATGTTGGGGCGTGAGCGGAAGACGGCCTAACTGTGTGCGGGACCGTAGCCCAGCTTCATGGAGACGGTTGCGAATGGTCGTCGCCGATACCCCAGGAGCAACAGTGTCCCTAATTTGCTGGGAAGTGGCGGTGCGGTCCCCTACGGCACTGCGTAGGATCCTACGGTCTTGGCGTGCATCCGTGCGTCGCTGCGGTCCGGTCCCAGGTCGACGGGCACGTGCACCTTCCGCCGACCACTGGCGACAACATCGATGTACTGTGGAGACCTCACGCCCCACGTGTTGAGGAATTCGGCGGTACGTCCACCCGGCCTCCCGCATGCCCACTATACGCCCTCGCTCAAAGTCCGTCAACTGCACATACGGTTCACGTCCACGCTGTCGCGGCATGCTACCAGTGTTAAAGACTGCGATGGAGCTCCGTATGCCACGGCAAACTGGCTGACACTGACGGCGGCGATGCACAAATGCTGCGCAGCTAGCGCCATTCGACGGCCAACACCGCGGTTCCTGGTGTGTCCGCTGTGCCGTGCGTGTGATCATTGCTTGTACAGCCCTCTCGCAGTGTCCGAAGCAAGTATGGTGGGTCTGACACACCGGTGTCAATGTGTTCTTTTTTCCATTTCCAGGAGTGTAGAACTTTAGATTTCTTTTGCAAAGATTAAAAGCTTATTCAACTTAGGATTTAAGGTCAAAAGAATTTTGCAAATTTGTTCATGTTGTTAAAAAAATGTATGGTTAAATGTTTCAATTGCCTGTAAAAGACAGTTTACATATTTTTAAATAAACAGGTTTTGTGAAAAGAAAGTTATATTGGTGGGTCCTCCCTTCCAGATTTTCCTTAATTCCAGTAAGTACCATGTATCAGTACGCATTAATTCTTGTGAATAAATAGCTAGTTGAGCACAATAACGATATTTTCTGCATCAGTACTGATTATGTGTCAATAGATAGTTCTCTTCGAGGTATTTCGTAATGTTCGAACACAGTATATGTTACAAACTCCTACTTCAAAATGATAACCGTGAAACGTGTTCATAAACCAGCGGATTACTTCTATTTCCTTTGCTGTGTATTGGCTTGACCCTTGTAGGTATCCAGACACGGCTCTTGGGCCGAGCGAGTTGTTGCATACGATTACTAAAAATTGAGCTATTTCATCAGCATAGACAGAAAGAGGCCTAACTGGTATACATTATGGATCAGAAGACTGGCCGTTGCCGAGTAACTTATGTTTGTTCGAAACACCGAGCGTATTTACCTCTAATTTCCTACGATCTTGATTCGAATTATGAAGTATTTACTGTATCGTCTTTGGTGAAGGAATTCAGAAAAACTGTTTTTAGCAACTACGCTTTAGTGGCCCTGTAACATTACTATGTAGTGAAGGTATTTATTGTATCTTGTTGCTGGTTAGTAGCCTACAAGTTAACGACCGTAACATACAGATTACGGCTCGTAGCTACGTCGAAAAGAATACAACAGAACTCTCCGAAGCTCTTTTGGAGGAAATTTATAGAATTTTAATCGTCCCAGACAGCATACTCCCGTCTCTTTAGGATCAGTTTGGCCTCTAAGCATCTGTTACGAATAGCAGTATAAGCTACAAAGAGCGGTGGTTGATCAGGACAGCCCCTGGGTTGAATCCTGGATCACTGACTCTGTTTCTGTTCGTCACATGTAAAGCACATGTCTGTCACTTGATGTTCGTCGTAGAAGATTGTGGAAGTGACCAAACATCTGTGCACGTCTTACGAAGCTTCAGTATGAAGGTGGGTCAGTCATATTTTGGAGCAGTATCATGTCTGGATGTTGGTCGCCGCTCATCACAGTCAAGGGTAATTTGAGTGCTGTGCGGTGACGGAGCAGGATTCTGTTGCCTATTATTATGTCCTACAATAAGATGGCGATGGTTTCGTACTTCAAGACGACAGTGCACGAGTACATCGCGCCCCACTCGTGAAAATCTTCCTCCAGGATGCAGGAATGAATCGTATGCAACAGCCTGCCGTACATGCTAATATGTGCCCAACTGAGCTTGGTTGGACCAACTGAAACATAAATTACATCGACACAGGAACCCTCCCCACAATCTGTGTGACTTAAGGTGGACTGTCAGCAAACACTGGGACATAGGTCCTACGAGAAGGGCGACCTATCAACCACCTTGAGGACATAGTGCCGAGGATGATTAATCTGTGCATATAGATGTGGAACCACACGATACTGAGTGTTACCCGGCAGCAGAGTTTGCTTCAACAGACGTGCGCCGTCGAAAAATCTGCTTTTATTTTTGTTGTTGTTTTGCTTTTATTTCGCTGTGAAGTTTACTTAGCTCAGAAAATACCCTGTCTGACAAAAATGTTAATACGCCGAGAATGGAAGGAGGAAAGAAAATATAACTACACGGACTGAGAATTTATATGATGTTATTTCAATGATTACAGTGTCAGAATAAAGTTTCAAAGAATTTGGCAGTATGTGCCCACTTATTAGTGTGACGTTTACACCCCATCTGGTCTGTGTGCATGAACTGATTCGGTTTGGAAAAGAGTGTCAATAAAATCGTTGTATCCACCGTTGAGGCCCACAAGTTTTGTACCTGGTTCTATATATGCTGATTCCTGGATCCTGACACTGGGACGGAGTTAAGATCCCAGCTGGATCCACAAATTTTCTGTCGAGATTAGAATTCGGTATTAGCTCAATACCGCGCGGACAGTTCACAGAGAGGTGTAGCACGTGTGTACAAGCATCGTCCTGCTGAAAAATGTCTCAAAGATACGTCGCGTTAGAAGTAACTCATGAGAGTGCAGAATGTCCATGACGTACCGTTGTGCCGGCAGAGTTCTCTCAGTCACTACCGACCGCTATCTCCCCCACCACCAGGATGGGCGAGAGCCTCTATAAAACGTTAGAAGAACGAGACCTCTCCATTTCTCGCTGATTACGGTTCAAAATGGTTCAAATGGTTCTGAGTGCTATGAGACTTAACTCCTAACTAAGCTAAGGACATCACACACATCCATGCCGGTTGCAGGATTCGAACCTGCGACCGTAGCGGTGGTGCGGTTCCAGACTGTAGCGCCTAGAACCGCTCGGCCACCCAGACCGGCCTGATAACGGTCACACGGGATAGTGCAGGACGGCGATCCACCACTGAAGACGTTGTGACGCCATTCACCTATAGTCCATGCTTCCCGGACACGGCGCCACTCTGAACGCAGCCGGTTGCGAGTGGTGTAAACATAGACCTACGAATGGGGCGGGAATTCCTTAGTCTGGCTGCTATTAACATCTGACCAATGTAGCGGAATGACACAGAACGTTGCAGAGAATCCATTACTTGTTCCCGGGTGGCAGGCGCAGATGTGAAAGGTTACCATATACTAAGTGTACAATACGCCGATCCTCCTTTATCTTTTTTAGACTTGGTCGACCGGAACCTTTACAACGTCTATGCCTGGAATGAAAGGTTCGCAGGAGAGCTTCTGTAAAGTTTGGAAGGTAGGAGACGAGGTACTGGCAGAAGTAAAGCTGTGAGGACGTGGCGTGAGTCGTGCTTGGGTAGCTCAGTTGATAGAGCACTTGCCTGCGAAAGGCAAAGGTCCCGAGTTCGAGTCTAGGCCGGCACACAGTTTTAATCTGCCAGGAAGTTTCATATCAGCGACTATGCCTGCCTTCTTGTTCCCACACAGTCCGACATCAGACTACTGTCACATCCGAATATGCCACAATTCTCGGCGCTGCACAAATTGACTAGTAGGTCAAACAAAAACATACAATGACGCTCCTTTCATCTACATCTACATCATACTCCGCAAGCCACCTAACGGTCTGTCGCGGATGGTACTGTTTATACCACTAATGGAGCCCTCCAACCCTGTCCCACTCACGAAAAGCGCGTGGGAGGTTCGATTGCCTGTAAGCCTTTGTATTGGCTCTAATTTCTCAAATTTTCTCCCCGTGGCCATTATGCGAGGGGTATGTGAGAGTAAGTAATACGTTGCCCGAATCTTCCCGGAAAGTGCTCGCTCGAAATTTCAATAGTAAATCTGTCCGTGATGTTCAATGCCTCTCTTGTAACGTCTGCCAATGGAGTTCATTGAGCCACTCAGTAAGGCTCTCATGCCGACTAAATGATTCCGTGACGAAACGTGCCGCTCTTTTCGTATTTATCAGCAGTACGTTATTTTATTTACGCTCATGGTCAACTGCCAGATACTGCACCATTCATCAGTTCTCTGGAGCTACTATGTTCTGACGGTGCTACTTTGTTATAGACAACCGCATCACCTGCGAACAGCCTTGAGAGCATCCGACGGTTTCTACTACATCATTTATATACGTATTGTAAACAGTAATAGTCCTATCACACTTCCTTGGGATACTCCAGAAAATAAATCTGTTGATTTTCTTCTGTTAAGAGCGACGTGTTGAATTTTGTCTGCAAGGAAGTCCCTTTTTTTTCACTAAACAGCAGAGCGTGGCGTTGTCGAATACCTTCCTGAAATCAAGGAACACAGCATCAACTTGAGCGCCATTGTCTACAGCTCCCTGGTTTTCATGGAGGAACAGAGCGAGCTAAGTTTCCCAGGGACTGTTTGCGGAATCTCTGTCGATTTTGGATGGGAGAGTTTCCTTCTCCAAGGACAATTCTTGAGCATAAAACATGTTCCATAATTCTACAACGTTAATGACATAGGTCTGAAATTGTATGCATCTGTCCTACGGCCCTTCCTAAAAACGGGAATTACCTGCGATTTCTTCCGATCGCCAGGTACCCTTCGTTGCTCAAGCGATTCACGATAAATTACTGCTAGAAGGGGAGCAGTTTCTTTCGCATAATCTTATAGGTATCTCATCTGGACCTGACGTCTTTCCATGACTAAGCAATCGTAGTTGTTTTTCTATTCGCGATCGATTATCTCAATATTTGCCACTTCGCCGTTCATACGACGATTGAAAGGGTTACCATCTTCTGCAGTGAAACAATTTCGGAAGACCGAATTCAGTTTTCCGGCCTCCCCTCTGTTATCTTCCGTTTCGGTGCCAGTATAGTCACTGAGTGAATGAACAAATGATTGTGATCCATTTATTGATTTTATATACGACCAAAACCTCTTAGTGTTTTTACACTGCTGATAACGTTCTCTCAAACGATTACGTGGCATCTCCGCGTTCTTCACAGTGATCACTCAACATCTGCCGCTGTTCATGTTTCTTATATCCTTAGCAGGTTTGGTGAAAACACCAAACACATAGAACACTAATGCACACTTGCAGCCGTTCGACCTGTCACAGAGAATTGCATCTCTAATCATTTTCATACCTGACCTTGATGTGTATGCGTACGAAGATGGATGTAACAAATCTGGCCACGTCTTCTGGGTACTTCATTTTTTTATTGTCAGGCACTGTATATTAACACTACCTGTAGTAATTGTGTCTATTTTACAATCATTAATCGACGATTTTGGTAATCAAATCGCCATTATTAAATCTGATACATTTATTGCAACCCAGATATTGAGTATTGGAGAGTTCTGCATCTTGGAACACTTTTCTAATTTTAGTCTCTAGCCAGCCTTGTAATAGAAGTTAAATGAATTTTCTTACTGCACTTGGAAACGATAGCATTCACTTTATGTGCGCTGCGGTCTCTTTCTGAAATTACGAAAATTACCCCTGAAAAGTAATGAGCCTTGTGCAGCTCGTGTTCGTACGGTTTATTGTTTAACACCTTGCCTTTGCGGTAGTGCCGTCTCATTTCTTATTCGATTTACTGGCGTCACTAATTTGCTGGCTTGCCTGCCCGTGAGAGGCAGTAGCAGCGCTTATCGATTAGAGCACGGTCGTATTATCTTTGGAGCGACCGTTGGTATTTCCGGGTCGGCGTGTGTCTGGAGTTCAGTCGGAACGCAGCGCCAGCGAGGTCCGGACAGGCAGTACTCGCCGACTGCTTGCGACACACATGAACTGTCCGACGGAAGGAGACTGGAGCGGGAATGACCGTTGGTTGGTCGTCTCATAGAGCGACGTGTATTTGGTCTTTTGACCGTTTCTGGGCCTCTTCAGTTGCTCATCTTGCCGGACGTGGGTCGGTTTCTTCCTTGTGCAGAGATGTTGGGTGGCCAGTGGGCAAGAGTTACCTCTGTATGGATGGTTCCGAGCCAGGGTGCCCGGGTCGTCGTGTCTCTGAGTTCCAAACGGACATCAATGGAGCCGGGATGGAGCTGCAGTGAGTTCCGGACAGCCATGACTCGCCCCACCGTTGCCGACACACATTGCTTGAGTGGGGATGACCTTGGTTTAATCGTTCGGTCCGTCCTTTCATCGGACGACGTGTATTTGGTCGCCGACCGCTTCTGGCCCCTTTCAATTGGTCTTATGAAGGGAACTGGTTAGGTTGTTGGTTGGCTATTCAGGCGTACCTAGGTCGTGTTGCCATCCGATTATTTAGTATTAAGCTTGTCTGCCTGTCTCACCTAAACTTATATTAGTTTCTTCCCCAGGCCGACCTTGGAACACTTCTGAGCATCACTGTTCTGTTGTTTTGGACTGCGATTTTCTTTTAGTCTCAAATACTGTGCGAGACCTTCAGCAGCGTATTAATTCAGTTTATTTTAATGTACGGTATGTGGCCTTCAGCCGAACTTCTACGTGATATTTTTTAAGATAAGTCCATCAGCCGTCTCAAATTAAAATTTGAATAATCATTTGAAGATTTGAGAATTTTCCTTTCTATCTCTATTTTTTTATCCAGACCTTAAGCCTTGAGTTGTTCCATGTTCAGTATATGGCCTTCAGCCGAACTTTGTGTGAAATATTTTAAGATAAGGCCTTCAGGAGTCTTACATTAAAATTTGAAAGGTCATTCGTTTAAAACCTTTTAAAATCTTCTTACTGAAATTCTTGTTATACAGGCATTAAGCCCTCAGTTCTTCTATTTTGTAACTAAGGCCTTCAGCCGTGTGCGTTTCTTAAGGCAATTTTAATATCTTGTGTTCTGGACTTCAGCTATAATGCTTCTGGATTCCTTTAAGGGTATGTGCGATTGTTTTAGCAAAGTAAAGTTTGTATGCTTGTCCAACTAACAGCTACTGATTTTGGGACTCTCTCCGTTCTGTCCTGCGAAACCAGATTTCAAGTAAGAGTTTTTTTTTCCGAACGTGAATAACTGTTCCTAGGTACAGCATGGTCATGTACCTAGCAACAAATATTCGACGACATTTAAAAACGGTGCAGTCGAGAAAATCTTTTCAGTACTGTATTTAACATTCATTGCGTTGCTTTATTACCCTGCTAAATACCAATGAACAGTAACGGAAATAAAATTAAACAGAAGTTATTGACAACTAACACAAATTTTGATTTTCAAGACAGGGAAAATTGTTAAGACATTAAAGAAACTCAGTTCATCTGAAAACATAGCGTGTTCCGTTTCAAGGTACAACATGCTGCATGACTGATGAAGTGTGGCTTAACCTTCCGGACAATAGATAACTCATTTTAAACATATATAGAACTTTGCCCACCCTAAAACGCTGTAACTGAAGAATTAGCATCCCCAGAATAGCTTTAATATCTTATACAGCACTCAAATAGGTGGAACTCTTTATATTTACAAACGTTGCTCAGAACAAAACCTCATACCTCACAAGATGATGATGATGATGTTTTGGTTTGTGGGGCGCTCAAGTGCGCGATCATCAGCGCCCGTACACATTCCCATTCTGTACATATTCCACTCTAGCCACTTTCATGAATGATGATGGGATGATAACGACAACACAAACACGCAGTCCCCGGACAGAGAACATCCCCAACCCAGCTGGGAATCGAACCCGGGACCCCGTGATGGCGATGGCGCTTGACCGGCCGTGGATACGTCAGTCATTGTAACTACTTAACGGAGTGACTGAGGCATCAACGGCGGGTCAAGCACCATCGCCGTCATCCAGACGGTGCGAACTCTGACGAAGGCCCGTAATTAAAAGGCTGAAATCGGTCTGACGTTAACATCAACTCCGATCAACACTGCATTTACGTAATTTTATCACAATAAGATCGCTGTTCTCTGACAATATTATATAAAATTACAAATGTAGGTTATCCATGGCTTCCCAAACGTCGATTAAGGTGCATGCAGGGATGAGAAGAACTCGACGGATTGAAACTAATGTGCTTAAACTTGGTAACTGGAAACTGTATCTGTCCAACCTTTCTCTAGGAATGTGAAAACAAATGCTTTTGAATTCCTGTTACAGTGTCGTCGATGTACTCTGACCTAGAATAGCCTTTGTAACCCTACGTTTGAAGGCGAACATTGACTGTGGAAATTACTTACGATATGTGTGATGCAATTACTGTAAACGGAATCTGACTGTAGGTAATAAAAATTTAATAAAAAGGACATCTGTCAAATATATAATACATGGAATTGCTTCCTCAACAAACAAGCACATGAAATGGCTTACTATTGAGTACAGGAACTGTGCCCTGTTAGAAATTGCACCTATTGAATTATATGAAAATTTTGAAAACGAAAACAGTTTCTAATTCCATCTCATGAAGTTAGTTTAGGCCTTACAATTGCTTCTTATCTTTGTAACGGATAATCCAGCTCTGTTCTATAATAAGAGACGCTAAACTGCGGGATGTTGAATTAAATCACTGCGTAGTGAATTGTGTTTTCTTTAGCATTAATCTGCTTTTGTAAATGAGAATTAGTTTATCTTTCTTCGAACGCAGCTCACTTTCCACGCAATAGCGCAAGGTGTGGCAGCGCAGTAATCTTCATTCAAACTGTAAAGTTACGTTTCACTGAATTATTTGCAAAGGAATGAAAGGTTGTATTGAAATTGAAGTGGTATTCCGATATCCATTACAACACAACAGTGAATCTCATTAACATGAAACTTTGATCTTCCCTTAGCTTTGGTATGCACCGTGGAAACTAATTCCTATGAACAATATTTGAGTTATGTAAAATTTACTGTTTACTTTTCAAATGAAATGCTTTTAATTAAAAGCGGAGGGTGACGAATAATAATTTTTGAACACATAACTGGTAATTCGTCCTTGATACCAAAACATAGATACTCTTAAACACAATGGAATTTTTACACTACAATACTTCGCAATGCAGCAAATAAGAAATATTTTCATTCTACCTTTTTCTAAATGTCATTCCTGTATGAAATCACCTCAAAATCCTTCTCTATCCTCAATTACACCAAGTAGCTTCTCAAATAAAATTCATTCTCTACACGGGCCGTCCGTCATCATAACTCCTCTCTCAACGACGACTCAACATTTACTGTCTCCGCAACCGACTCACTGACTCGTTCGTTATCTACTAATAGTACAACCTATAGAAACCAAAGAGCACGTATTACTCTTATGTTTAGGCGCCCAAAGACACTCATACGGCAAGCTTTAAAAAAAATAAATAAAAATCTACAATTTTTTTTTATGTATATACCTTTTACGATTTCTCCCACCAGTCTCGCCCAATCAGGTCTTGTGCATAATCTCTAATCTTCGTTCCTGTGACTGAGGAAGTCGCGATGAGAGGTACACTTAGCATGGAAGGTCAAGGCCCCTATAATGTCACTCCCTAAACACAGCAACTACCAAAACAATAAATTAACAATTTATTCAAGACTACATCTGTAAAACAGCTAAGAGACAATGAACACGCGGCCATCTTTAAGACAATGCCAAAATCACAGATAGCTTGCTTCTTAAGCAAGGCAGCAAATTATAATTACCAAGACTGACTTAAAGAGATGAGCCACAAAGAATTCAATGGTTAAAGGAACAATAAACTACAATCTGGAGGTGATTTAAAGAAATGTGACGCAGGTAATTATTTTTAAAAGGCAATAATTTGCAATATGAAAGTGATTTATGAAACGCACACCAGTTCATTAAGTACCCAAATAACACAAGCAGCAGAACAAGTTACCAATTAATACAATTCATTCCCAAGCAAATTAAAAAAAAACCTTATTTTTTAAAAAATGTACATGAAACACGTTAAAAGTTACCAAACGGGCAGTGACGCCAGGCTGTCCTGGGCAAAAGGCGACTCGACGTAAAATGCCGGAAGCAGCAGACTAGCCGTCCAAACAACACCTAAACGCCGAGGCCCAACTGGGAGTCACTTCCCATTAGACGTCACGTCACAGCTTCCGTGCACCAAAGCGTAACGTGGCGCCGCTCCCACACACCCGAACCCGCAGAAAACTGGAACACAAACAGATCGCAGAAGACACCGCAAACACCAACCAAACATCAATTAATATAAGTTAAGAGATCAATAAATAACAATGTAAATGAAGAAGCAATTGCTCTAGTACTGAGTGCATTCAAATAAATGCCCGTATATAAAGGAATTACGTATAAATGACTAACTTTACAGAACACGAGACTTTACTACTGAGTGAGTGCTTTCAAATAAATGCATGTATATAAGTGACCCAAATTTTACAGCAATATACAAGGCACGTGGACTTGATGGCAATCAAAATACACTGAAAAGTCATACAGACAATATAAAAGTTTCTGGATACTGTCCCAAAAAGCCAAAACATATAACACACACACCTCCTTGCTAATCAGCTTCTTAATAGTAATCCAGCCAGCGGATTTTTAAAAGGAATTAGTAACTGCTGGTCTCCATGCGGTCACACACTTTGCCGGCTGCTCGTACTTCAACAACGCGTACATTAGGGCAACCAAGCAACAAGTACACTCTCTGGAACGCAAATGGTTCAACGAAACAAAGGCACCAAAATCACTTACATCTTAGATGTAGAGCGTTGTTCGAGATGGTATCCAGGGATGGGTCTCTCCGAGAAAGCAGGCACCAAGGCAATGTGACGAACGGCGCCCAGAGTTTACATCAGGCAGGTCCACCACCAACTCGCGACCATCTTACGAGGTAGAACTGTAATGTTATGTGTGCCTCACTGCTTTTTTTCTTTAAGTAATTTGTGCCTGATTTTATTCAGGATCTCAGTAATGTATGTAAATACCGTAAATGTAAGAGTGATTCAAAAAGTACTTGAAGTGAAGTGAAGCGCAGCTGGACAGCAAGATACTCTGTAGCGCGCAATACCCTCAAAGATGGTATTAGAGACCTATGCGTATGGACTCTAAAAAGAAAGACAATCGATTTTGTTAAAAAAAAAGACTGTTAAGCTGTATCTTGTGGAAAGAGGACGTGTTGCCAGGCTGTCGCTCAGAACGTATTGTTACATTTAATGAAAATTGATATTTTAGTGATAAAACCGAGTGAAGTATGCGTAAGAGTTGCCAAACATTTACGTATACAAATTTTCTGGAAGTGAAGAATAGAAATATCATGTTTTCGGAAAAGGAGGTGAACTTCATTGTCGTCGCCGTCTATCAATCGTCAGAATTGTAAGTGTACAAAGTTCACTAAAATACAGGAAAAGAAATGCATTCTCTATAGTTTTCATTCAATAAGTACCAACCTCTCATAATTTCTTAATTACAGTTATTGGATTATGTTCTTGTGCAATAGTATGGTGCTGAATTCCACTGATCAATTTTGATGTAGCAGTACGCGTACTTTGAAGGAAGTTTGTGTGCCAAGCAATCTCCTTTTCTCACGAAAAGCAGATTGCTGTTTGATCTTACAGTGGTCCCTTAGGTATGAAAAGCTACGAAAACTTTTGCTCAAAGCTATCCACAATACGGCCAAGTAACTAACAGAGTCGTATTTTCAACCTTAAAGAGCAATAACTTCCTCCAAATTGCAATACGTCAACAACTGGTGCAGAAGCTGATCATTCAAGGAGTCAGCATCCAAAATTCAGGTACCAGTTACGACTTAAAGTAAAAATCTCAATCAAAAATCAATCTCTCCCTCTCTCCAAACACATATATAAATATTCATATTTAACAAAAGTCATTTTATAGACCCGGCGTGCCGATGCTGGCCGAGCACTCAAGCACGTCCAACAGCGAGTCCAACACTAACTGGCGCGAGTGCGAAACACCTGC
This sequence comes from Schistocerca piceifrons, assembly GCF_021461385.2. Classification (NCBI taxonomy): domain Eukaryota; kingdom Metazoa; phylum Arthropoda; class Insecta; order Orthoptera; family Acrididae; genus Schistocerca; species Schistocerca piceifrons. Next base: position 168,388,066 of record NC_060145.1, read on the forward strand.
GAGTTCACAACAGGGGCAAAGATCCTAGTACAGCTGGGTAATCGATAGTGTCGTGCCGAAGAGCTGGTGTCCAGAAAAGGTGCACCACGGCTGAGTTCCTTTCTTACAAATGGAAGGAAGATTAGAAAACAACATTATCTGCACAGATATCATTGGCGACAAGGCACCAACTTTGGAGGCAAGTGTAGGAAATTGAGTGGGTCTTCTTGAAAAATGCATTTCATCATTGGTCTTTCAGTATTAAGGACGGAAAAATAAAGTAAGACGTTGTAGCAAAATGAGACTTGAAGTTCCACATCTCCCGACTACGAAAACAGTTCTTTAGCCACAGCGTCATCTTGTTTGCTCGTGCCCTACCAGGTGTTCGGCGAAAATCGTAAGTTAGTTTAGGAGGGAACCTTCGCTCCATCAGCTAAAGATTCGTGTTTGCTTCACCGTCTCCAGTTTGCACACCAACTTCAGATGTAGATCCACAAGTTTTCTGGAGAAGTTCACTCCGGAGGGCCAGAGCAACAGATTCCCTCGATGCTGCGTCTGACAGAGCACGTGCTCGGCGTCAAACGAGGCGGCACAAGACGCTGCGAGTCGGCGCCGGGGGTCACATGCTTGTGCGTGTATGTGTGTGTGAGTGCGTGGGCGGCGGTGTGAAGGCGCGGGGTGCATAATGCGACCGCGCCGCAAGCTGACACACTCGCCCCCGCTTCATCACGGCTGGCGCCAGGCCCGTTCCGACCCGTCACGAGGCAGTCGTCAGCCTGAGCCGCTTTATGAGCTGCTGCGGACGCAGTCACTGGCGCCAGTGCGGGGGAACTCTTCCCTGCTTCCCTGCCGGCTCCTACCTCTCTCTCTCTCAAGGGAACAGGTGGCACGACAGGCTACAGTGTCGCCTAACCACTCATTCCCCAACTCCGAGCTGCCGCCCGGCTTGAGATAAATGGGAGAACCTGTGTGCTTATCTGGCACCTGCGCGTGACTCATCTCTCAGCAAGGACGACATTAGCAGCGGTAATAAGGTGGAAGCGGGAAAAGAGATTTGCATATCTCATAACTTGCTCCTTCAGAGATACAAACTAGTAAACAACATCTACATGGCACAAAAAACTGTCTAGCACGTCACTAGACACTCTAACAGAAGAAACACCCATTGGAATGGAAGACAAATTGAAAGCAAGTTCATCACAATCAATGTTTTTGCAGAGATTGCAGGTGTATCATTCATGATTTAAATGCGAAAAAATGCACGAGTTACTCATTTTTTCATGCTTAGCACAATGCGTTTCGAGAATTTATTCTCATTTTCAAGTGCATGTGTTTAGATTTTTTTTTGTGTGTGTTCGCATGTGTCATTTTCTGTCTCTCTCGCACTGTTGTTGTCTGCCAAACTGCTGGAGAAAGAAACAGTGAGATATGAAGGTAACGACAGATAAATACAAAATGCTTCAAAAACAGCGGTTGCAGCAACCCAATTACAGAAACCTTAATAAACAACCCCTTGTTGTAAAAAAAGTATGAAAATTAGTCACCCTAACAGTGACTGCAGCTACTGACGACAAATTTTACACTCGTGATAATTTGATCTACAGGAATGTCATGTGAATAATAATATTTATTATGAAATAGAATGAAAGAATCTGATAATATACGCAACAAAAACATCACAGAAAGAATTGCAAAATAATTAATAACGAAGGGTAAAGCCCAGATGATAAATTGGCCAAAGATAACATTTACCATAGAAGAGAGTTGCAGCGTCGAAAAGGAAGTTCGATGTGACTGCAATGTAGCTCGGAAATGGAAATGTTAGCTACATCTACATCTACATCTACATCTACATTTATACTCCGCAAGCCACCCAACGGTGTGTGGCGGAGGGCACTTTACGTGCCACTGTCATTACCTCCCTTTCCTGTTCCAATCGCGTATGGTTCGCGGGAAGAACGACTGTCTGAAAGCCTCCGTGCGCGCTCTAATCTCTCTAATTTTACATTCGTGATCTCTTCGGGAGGTATAAGTAGGGGGAAGCAATATATTCGATACCTCATCCAGAAACGCACCCTCTCGAAACCTGGCGAGCAAGCTACACCGCGATGCAGAGTGCCTCTCTTGCAGAGTCTGCCACTTGAGTTCGTTAAACATCTCCGTAACGCTATCACGGTTACCAAATAACCCTGTGACGAAACGTGCCGCTCTTCTTTGGATCTTCTCTATCTCCTCCGTCAACCCGATCTGGTACGGATCCCACACTGATGAGCAATACTCAAGTATATGTCTAACGAGTGTTTTGTAAGCCACCTCCTTTGTTGATGGACTACGTTTTCTAAGGACTCTCCCAATGAATCTCAACCTGGTACCCGCCTTACCAACAATTAATTTTACATGATCATTCCACTTCAAACCGTTCCGCACGCGTACTCCCAGATATTTTACAGAAGTAACTGCTACCAGTGTTTGTTCCGCTATCATATAATCATACAATAAAGGATCCTTCTTTCTATGTATTCTCAATACATTACATTTGTCTATGTTAAGGGTCAGTTGCCACTCCCTGCACCAAGTGCCTATCCGCTGCAGATCTTCCTGCATTTCGCTACAATTTTCTAATGCTGCAACTTCTCTGTATACTACAGCATCATCCGCGAATAGCCGTATGGGACTTCCGACACTATCTACTGGGTCATTTATATATATTGTGAAAAGCAATGGTCCCATAACACTCCCCTGTGGTACGCCAGAGGTTACTTTAACGTCTGTAGACGTCTCTCCATTGATAACAACATGCTGTGTTCTGTTTGCTAAAAACTCTTCAATCCAGCCACACAGCTGGTCTGATATTCCGTAGGCTCTTACTTTGTTTATCAGGCGACAGTGCGGAACTGTATCGAACGCCTTCCGGAAGTCAAGAAAAATAGCATCTACCTGGGAGCCTGTATCTAATATTTTCTGGGTCTTTTGAACAAATAAAGCGAGTTGGGTCTCACACGATCGCTGTTTCCGGAATCCATGTTGATTCCTACATAGTAGATTCTGGGTTTCCAAAAACGACATGATACTCGAGCAAAAAACATGTTCTAAAATTCTACAACAGATCGACGTCAGAGATATAGGTCTATAGTTTTGCGCATCTGCTCGACGACCCTTCTTGAAGACTGGGACTACCTGTGCTCTTTTCCAATCATTTGGAACGTTCCGTTCCTCTAGAGACTTGCGGTACACGGCTGTTAGAAGGGGGCCAAGTTCTTTCGCGTACTCTGTGTAGAATCGAATTGGTATCCCGTCAGGTCCAGTGGACTTTCCTCTGTTGAGTGATTCCAGTTGCTTTTCTATTCCTTGGACACTTATTTCGATGTCAGCCATTTTTTCGTTTGTGCGAGGACTTAGAGAAGGAACTGCAGTGCGGTCTTCCTCTGTGAAACAGCTTTGGAAAAAGGTGTTCAGTATTTCAGCTTTACGCGTGTCATCCTCTGTTTCAATGCCATCATCATCCCGGAGTGTCTGGATATGCTGTTTCGAGCCACTTACTGATTTAACCTAAGACCAGAACTTCCTAGGATTTTCTGTCAAGTCGGTACATAGAATTTTACTTTCGAATTCACTGAACGCTTCACGCATAGCCCTCCTTACACTATCTTTGACATCGTTTAGCTTCTGTTTGTCTGAGAGGTTTTCGCTGCGTTTAAACTTGCAGTGAAGCTCTCTCTGCTTTCGCAGTAGTTTCCTAACTTTGTTGTTGAACCACGGTGGGTTTTTCCCGTCCCTCACAGTTTTACTCGGCACGTACCTGTCTAAAACGCATTTTACGATTGCCTTGAACTTTTTCCATAAACACTCAACATTGTCAGTGTCGGAACAGAAATTTTCGTTTTGATCTGTTAGGTAGTCTGAAATCTGCCTTCCATTACTCTTGCTAAACAGATAAACCTTCCTCCCTTTTTTTATATTCCTACTAACTTCCATATTCAGGGATGCTGCAACGGCCTACAGTTGCTATCTAGTCACTCTCTAGTACTATTGCGATCGTAGCATGCATGTAAACGTTACTAGATTGCTTTAAGCTAATTGGAAGTTTGAGAGTTTTGCGATATAGACTGAAGCATTATTCAGAAGTCATACTAAAGCAAAGTCATCTTTACCGTTAGCAAGATAACGGGATGCGAAGATTCGCGACTAAATTAAATCGTGTGGCATTTGTGATGGGACTTAGCCTTCGTGATACTGAATAAGCACGAACATTCAGGGACATTGAAAAGGAAAGATCGCCGACAGAAAAACAATAATTAATCTCTAGTAGGTAACATACAAATGCCAACACGAAGAACGAACAATTGCGCCGAGTTGTCAGAAGTTGTCGTCAAAGACAGGATTACTGATGCAAACGGAAGCAATTCCCCGAGTGAGAAATGGGTGTGCGTGCTCAGTGTAGGGACAATTAATTACAAGGAACAATAAAATTGGATTCAAACTTAATTCTTCGTGTCGCCTACATAATTGAATAGACATTATCAGGTGCATTAGTAAAAATGAATTGACTATTAGAGTATTATGAAGTGCAAAGTCAATTTATAATTATTTAACAGTGAACAGTCATCGATTTGTCCCAAGATTACGACGCATTCTGAACATGCTTAAGTATACGTTATCTCTGGAATTACGTCGTGTATCTATTGAACACGCGACGTAGCGATGTCTTGCCGACGGAATAACAATATAACAACTTAACATTCTCGCGATTCCATAATGTGGCCACGACTTGGGTGATGGATTGAAGATTCAAGACTTTATATTATTAATATTCAACATCCATTACCTAACCGGGCATGATAAAAGGAAGAACTGCGGTTAGCCAGTTCGCGCAAGCCGAAAAATCTGTCGCGTAATCACAACAGAAGAAAACTGGTGGTCACAATTTCAGGTCAATCCAGTCATCACGTCATCGCGGGGTGCAATTGCCGCGTTTATCACTGAAGAAGCAAGAGCGGCTTACACATTCTGACGCGCTACTCTATCGAAATATTGACATTAATCATGAAAGACGGTATCTGAGATCTGACCAAACAAAGCGAGGAGTTCGTGTTTTCCTACTAGTTACAGGGTGGCGTTGTCGTGAGTGACGGACGCCATTCCGGGTCATACCGACTGGGACAATCATCACAGAAAACAACATATACAACTGAACAGATATGCAACAAAACGATTCCTCAGTTAAATCAAAGGACACTAGCACATTTCTTACTGACAGCATTTGAGAAGAAATACGTCACCTGGATGAAGCCTAAAACCCCCATACTAAGACCCCAACCTACAGTACAAAAGAGAGGATGTCCAGTAAGACCCTTAGATAATACTGTGAACAGCCCTGCATACAAACTGTCTCAGAAACGGAATCAGTTCCCAAAAAAGTATCTTATATATCAGACACACGTACTGTAAAAAACAGTACCACACTAGTAAGAGAAATAAACATTCCAAATGGTAACCATTTTATATCACGAAGCATCCCTGTTAAGGAAGCTATTGCAGTAACAAAAACCGACTTGCTGAGGCACAAGAAGTTTTCACAAAATGAATTTATTGAAGTTATAGAGTTACTAGAACTAATCTTCAACTACAGTTACATAGCATTCAGTGGTAACGTTTATCAAAAACCAGAAGGGCTAGCCATGGGCTTCAAGCGTACCTGTTACAATAATAAACATTCTCATAAACCACCAACAGCAGAAAATAGTCAGCAGCCAGGAACCCTGTTTACATAACATAGTCTGCTCCACCTTAAACAATAAAAATGAAAATTTCTTAGTGTTAGGAATACACAAAATCACATGTAAAACTTCGATACACTGAAAACATCAACTGTTACACACACAAAAATTTCACAAAATTAGCTACAGTAGCACAAATTAAAAACATTTGACACTAAAAAACGTAAAAGAACATCTCAAGAAAGATGTAGGAGTTAATATCAATCATTGTGTCCAACACTATCTGCAATGAAATTATGTCTGTTTGAGTGACAGTTATGTCTAGATTTGAGCAGACCAGAATACGTTTCAAAGTACAGTTTCCTTCAAGGACGCATTCTTCGACCGAAAGGAAATCTTATTTTAATATTTTGCTCCTGTATCTAGGATCTCTACGTCTGGCATCCAGGGTAACTCCCCAAGAACTGTCTTGATGAAATTCACTTGATCTGAGACGCGAAGCAATCATCAGGCTCTGAAAGCTCTTTTGTTGGTCCGCGTTGGCGTAAAACAATATGGGATTGTGGATCCTCGTTGATGTACAACGGTTTTGTTTAATTTCTTCTCCAAACTAGCTTCAAGAAAAATGTCGCCATCAGTGTTTTTCTTCACCACCTCGAAAAACCTCATACAGTGATTGTAATGGAGAAGCTGGAAAGTTTTCCACACCGCAAAGAGCAAGGACAAAAAAATTCTCAGTGACAAAGTAGATAGCGAATCATTCAATTCTTTCAACAGTTTCTCTTGCATATGATAAATGTAATAATTTCCATACACGTGTACATTATCCCATGGATTCTATTCAACATCTACAACAGAACAGAAACGTAATCGATCACTCAGTAGACAATAATGTCAATAATGGCAAAATAAATTTATAATTGACAACTTTATGTACTCATATATAATGCAATCCTCAGAAAATATAACAACTGTGACTGTATACAAACTCTTCGTGAAACCATACCGTCGTAACATCTCTTCAAAAAAATGGTTCAAATGGCACTGAGCACTATGGGTCTTAACATCTATGGTCATCAGTCCCCTAGAACTTAGAACTACTTAAACCTAACTAACCTAAGGACATCACACAACACCCAGTCATCACGAGGCAGAGTAAATCCCTGACCCCGCCGGGAATCGAACCCGGGAACCCGGGCGTGGGAAGCGAGAACGCTACCGTAACATCTCTGTGGCATGCTTTGATCACCAAAACGAGCAGTGTAAGTCACGATTTGTGTGTGTGTAATATTGTGTGTAGTGAAGGACTCACAAAACTGGCAAGAGCTGCAGAGAAACAGATACACTATCTCTAACATTAGCACGTAAAAAACATTCCCAGATTCATCTGTTCGATTTTCCTAGTGCAATCTAATCTCAAAAACACAACAATAATGCAAGAGTGGAAGACAATCACAAATTCGAACATTACAAAAGATATTTATGTAAACAAATCCACCTGAAAATGAGAATAAATTATCGAAACTCACTGTGGTATGCATGAAATAGTAAGTAACTGGTGCAGTTTTTCATTATTTAAATCATGAAAGCAAGTTACCTAGAAAATTAAAACACCAGACACAGATTTAAATACTCGCCAATCAGACATTACTTTGATACGGTGTAGCTCCACCTCTACCTTGATAATCATCTCAATTTGACGATGAAGAGAATCCTTCGGTAAGCCTCTTCCGGTATGCCATTTCCAGGCGAAGCCACTCGTTCACGAGTGGTCCCTGCACAGCTACCAGTCCACGGGGATATTGATTGATACATTTCATGCGTTGTTGCAAACAGTCCCACAAATTCTCTGTGACTGAGACCGAGTGATTTAGTGGGCCAGTCCATGTTCAATAGTATGCTTGAATGTTCGTTATGACAGAAAGAGATGCATACAATGCTGTGAACACGACTGTAGTCTCCCTGAAAGAGTGAACTGTCCATACCATACTCTTCATGAAGATTGTAGCGTTTCTCGTATTTATTAGGGTAGCTGACCACAAGTCATTAGATTGTTAGTTGTCCCAACATCCCATTCCTCAACACGTAACTAGGAATGTACAGAAGCCCTGGCTTGGGTGAAACGTCCAACAACATTAAATCCTTGAACATGTGAAAAGGATAATTGACTAAACTGTCTGTTTGTGGACAAAAATGTTCATATGATTCCGTTTTTTTTTAATTCACCTCATTAATAGTTGAAAGTCGGAAGAATATCTGTGCCAAGGAGTGATTATATTGCTCTAAATTCGTGTGATAACCTTCAGATTAATGAAACACCACTCAACCCTGTAAATTAGCAGATTGCTCATCACATTTTAAAATTATCATCCGGATGCCTTCATGAAATAAGTCCTGTCGTGGGACAAAACTGAAAGACATATTCCGAAATCTTTTGTACATACAGAATGCGCCTCGTAATCGTTAGTTATCTTTTCTAACATTTCTGAGGCGGCAGGTGTCAAGGACCTGGGACTGTTAAGGTGGTGAGCCATAAAGAAACAATACTTCTCATAACATTTACTCGCCTCAGTGGCGTTCAAACAATATTTAAAATAAACAACAAGTGAACTTTTGAGAAAGATAATGTTTAAATTTACCCAGAATTACTTTACCTTCTCCCAAAAAAGGCATATTGGATCTACCACGGGATTATTAACGAATCATCCATTTAGAATGACTCTTCAAGTTAATCTCTGAAGCAGTGAAGGAAATTTTTAAAAGTTTGCACATAGGAGTATTAAATCTCGTTAACGTTGAGATAATTCTTGAAGGAATTTACAAGTTTCACAACAGTTTTCCGTTATTCAGTATTTGAGTTAATAAAATTCCCAGATCATATGTAAACAATGAAGGCATTAAACAGTACTAAATCATAATTCAAAGAACTGAAAACAAATACATCTGGTTAATAATCAGGCAGTGACGTGAAGGTTCTACCTTCGCACAGACATCACTTTGTCCTTTTACATAACTCAGCTTAGGCACTCCAAAACATATACAGGGTAAAAATTGAAGCCACGGGGTGACAACAACAGAAATGAAGTGCAGATCACATGTAAGAAGATCTCATAAGGCCCTTTCAGGCCAAGTAAATTAGAATTAAAATAATGACAATGATTCCAGAAGAGCTTCTGTAAAGTTTGGAAGGTAGGAGACGAGATACTGGCAGAAGTAAAGCTGTGGGTACCGGACGTGAGTCGTGCTTCGGTAGCTCAGTTGGTAGAGCACTTGCCCGCGAAAGGCAAAGGTCCCGAGTTCGAGTCTCGGTCGGGCACACAGTTTTAATCTGCCAGGAAGTTTCAATGACAATGATATTTCTAGCAATTTAACACACTTAAAGCAGTAAAGGAGTTTTGCTATTTGGGGAGCAAAATAACTGATGATGGCCGAAGTAGAGAGGATATAAAATGTAGACTGGCAATGGCAAGGAAAGCGTTTCTGAAGAAGAGAAATTTGTTAACATCGAGTATAGATTTAAGTGTCAGGAAGTCGTTTCTGAAAGTTTATGAATGTAGTGTAGACATGTATGGAAGTGAAACATGGACGATAAATAGTTTGGACAAAAAGAGAATAGAAGCTTTTGAAATGTGGTGCTACAGAAGAATTCTGAAGATTAGATGGGTAGATCACATAACTAATGAGGAGGCACTGCATAGAATTGGGGAGAAGAGGAGTTTGTGGCACAACTCGACGAGAAGAAGGGACCGGTTGGTAGGACATGTTCTGAGGCATCAAGGGATCACAAATTTAGCATTGGAGGGCAGCGTGGAGGGTAAAAATCAAAGAGGGAGACCAAGAGATGAATACACTAAGCAGATTCAGAAGGATGTAGGTTGCAGTAAGTAGTGCGAGATGAAGAAGCTTGCACAGGATAGAGTTGCATGGAGAGCTGCAGTAAACCAGTCTCAGGACTGAAGAAAACAACAACAACACATAAGTGTTTAAAAAGGGAGCATATCATTCGGAAAGATTAATCGTTCATAACAGTTTTAACACATGGGCCTTTAAAAAGGAGACACACAAATTAAAATTACTTGTTATTATTTCTTCATTTTGTTGTATATTGTCACAATATTCCTTATACCTTGTTATATTTTTTTATTTCTTATCACTGCGTTAATTGGCAGACCAATGGGCATTATTATTTCTAGCAAGCTTTCATGTATGTGTTCTCGCAGTTGTGGTAAGGTTGTATGAATTGCTCTGATTTGTATAGAATAAGTTTTTTTGTGTCTCATATGTGTGTTTAAATTGTACAGATTTGTGGGCTGTGCAAGCTTAATTTTTTTACGTTATGTATTTTAATATTATGCTTGGCACTCTTGGGGCCTCCTAGCTTTCTTCGAAACTTCAGTTAACTCATTTTAATGGTTTCTGTATCCTGCACCGATTGGAAGGTATCAGTCTGTTAGTGAATGCTTCTTGTCATTCTGCAATGTGGTATTGGACTTTAATAAAGTGCTCCTATAACGTTTTGAGATATATCGTAATATTAATTCTTTGGTATACTGTTAAAAGATAGTTTATAAATTATGAACACTCGCAGTTCAACTCAGCGCTACTACTCCTTATTACGTAAAATTCTGGCAGCAGAGGGTGATTGTGGGTGTGAGGGATTGGGAATATTAGCTAGAATTAATTTAGAGTTTATTTTTGGTATAACTGTATGGGTGACTTAAAGTGGCAGATACTACTCAGTTTGGTGTAATGATTCAGAGTGGGCAGAACGGAGATAACCAGGGCGATGGACCTATTCCAGGTCAAGTGAACTATGCCTTGGAAAATATGAATGCATATGTCACAGGATGCGCAGAACTGGAATGGTGCATCGACTCGGTGAGGTACATGATCGCTCATTGGGTCGGCCCACCAGATTTGTAGCTCCTACACGTGAGTGCAGCCATCTCATGTTTACAGTTAGTCGTGTCATAGCTTCAGTAGTTATATGAACAGACCCATTAGTGTGCGTAGCATGAGGGAAGACTTGATGAATCTATCTTTTTGTTAAAAAATCAAGTGAAATCTTAGGAACGTAAAGATTTCAGTTGTTGGTACGAATAGTCTCTGGCTGGTTAGAACAGGTGCCATTTGAGGCTACGGCAAAAAGGCATCACCTGATGCAGAAATGTTCATTGATTTAGTTTTTGTGTTTGCTGGCTACTAGCGAGACCGTATAAATGAGTTTAACTCGCTTAATCTACGTAAGTCGGTTAAACTCCAAGGGGGAGATGAAAATGCTAGCGATTATCTAATATCTGAAAGGAATGTTTGGAATCTTGGACTCTGCTGAAGTGGTATACACCGGTGTGTTCCTTGAGCTAAGCAAATCCGAGAGCGATGAAAACCTCAATCATGTAAGTATTGCTCAGAGTTACAAAGCCCACATCATTGAAGCCCGGAGAGTAGATGTTTCTTAAAAAGTTTGGTGTGGTGAAGTCATGGGCAAGCGCTGACCCGTTTCAGAGGCTCTATACTAATAATGCAGTTTATCACTCCATTTGCCTGGTTGGTAATCCATCCGAAAAACAGAAGTATTTCCAGAGCCTATGTCTTCAAGACTAATGATATCTTAACGAGATTAAGATGGAAGAGGAGAATTAATTTCGTTCATTTATTTTTGTCAATCTCTTCGGCTATCATGCTGATTCTTAATTGCACCACTTTGTTGAAACTGAGGCTTTTGGTTTTCCAAATTGTTGTTTCTCTGTAACTAAAAGAGTTATGCGAACTGTGGGCAGCGTTCCTGTTACTATATGGCCCATGGAAGTTTTCCAGCCTCATACCTACGCCAGGCCCTCAAAGATAATGGCATAGAGGATATGCTGTCGTAAGACTTCACTGACTCACGGCAATTTGAAATGCGACCTGAACAGAGTAAAGGTGTGCCGAACCGTGGAAACACGGTACGCCCAGTGCTGTTTGCTAGAAAGCAGTCCGTTCTTGGGAGTTAGTGGAAAGCACAAATAGTGTTGGAACGTCCCCTTAGAAAAATTCATGAATGACTGTGCTGATAAACCTCTTACGTTATTTGATTTTCAAACAGCTAAACAAAACTGAAAGTACTCAGACATTTCTCTCTTTACTTATTCTGATCATCACTAAACTGACACACAATATTTTTAGCGCAACGCAGTCTGACTTTTAATAATCCCTACAAAAGAATGGCCCTGACTAACAATAACCTATACCTTTCATGAATCACTTACCTCACAAAAATCTTCGTTACTCGAACTACTGCAATACAGCGAGCGCCAGTACTGCCAGCTAAATAAAAGATTCTAACTACTGAAGGCACTAACTACTGATAGGTATAGTTAGCAAATGAAAGATTTTGATAGAGAACAAACAATGTATTTACCTTAATAGTGTTCAAAAGTCATTATATATATATATATATATATATATATATATATATATATCAGTTCATGACATCCAGTCTCACAAATTTACTGTCTCTGATGGACACACGTCCAGATCATCTGCTCTCAAAACTCCGCCATCTCTCTCCCCACATCCAACACTGCTGGCGGCTTACCTCCAACTGCGCAATGCTACGCGCTGTTAACAGCCAACTGCCCAACACTACAATAGCGAATATTACAACAATGCTAACCAGCCACAGACTGCACACAGCACAGCCAGTGATTTTCATACGGAGCACTACGTGGCGTTACCAATATAAAAACCTAAACGGCCTACTTACAGTGTCAGCACCTTGGGCCTTGAGCTGTTTCAGTGTGTTGGCATACAGTGCGTCTGAAATTTTCTGGTATAAGTTGTGCTGGCGGTATTGTGCGTGTAGGAGAGAGCAGACTATGTTATTAGTGTGTACATAAATTCAAAGTCTGTGCTAGGGTGACTGTTTATTACAGCGTGTTTTAAGCATCTTCTCTAAAATTTCTCCTATCTCTGAGCTTTTAACTGTAGTTATTTTGGCCCATTGCGCGGCGGTACCCAGTGAACTGAATTATATTACTGTACATGTTGACAGCTGGTGCAAGCATGTCTAACTACCGCAAACCCTTAGCATATTTTGGTACCTTTAATATAGTGTTCTTGTAATTAGCGCTCTTTTCCTTTTGCAACAATTGAGCTATGAACCTTGCTTATTCTTGGCAATGTTGTTGCTCGTAATCTCGTTTTGTGTACAAGATCTAAAACTTTTTTGAGAAGTACTTGAAAATGTTTTGTGGTACTCTAATTTGGATGCAGTATCTTTATTTTGAATCTGGTATGTATATTTAAATTCTACTTATTTCGTTGGTTGTCACAGTGTATTTTTATTACATTATTTGTTGTAATAATATGACTGGTATCCGTTTGGTCCATTACCTACTTCTGAACTTTCATTAAATTATTCGAATGGGCTTTGTATCTTGCCCTAATTTAAGAGTATCAAACTGTTACTGAATATTTCTTTTCATTCTATCATTTGGTATTGGATTTTAGTGTACTGCTCGTATACGTTTTTCACATATATTGTGATATCAGCAGAGTACCTGGCGTTGCCCATGTATGCATTTATTCCAATCTTCTATCAGTCCATCTCCTACTTCCCCTTCACCCCATCTCTCTTTCCACCTCCTCCACCCTCCACTCTCTGCCATTTCCCCCTCCCCCCTGCGTCCATCTCCACCTCCCCATCTGTCAATCTGCTACTCTCCCCCCTCTGTCCATCCGCTCCTTCCTCTCTGCCCATCTCCTCCTCCCACCTTTAATGCCATTTCTTCCTCCCCCCTCTCTTTGTTCATCTCCTACCCCCTATCCCTGGTCGCCTCCTCTCACCTCTCTTCGTCCATTTCCCCTCGAATCTTCATCTCCACCTTTCCCTTGTCTGTCCGTCTCCTCCTTATCGCTTCTGTCCACAGCTCGTAGTCTACTGGCTAGCATTGCTGTCTCTGGATCATGGGGTCCTGAGTTCGATTCCCGGCCAGGTTGGGGATTTTCTCTGCTCTGGAACCGGGTGTTTGTGCTGTCCTCATCGTTTCATGATCATCATCATTATCATCCGTCGTATTGACTGGGCTGGACTGTGAACAAATTGGTCTTTGTAAAAATTGTGACTTTGTACGGGGGCAGTTGAGTGCCCCACAAACCAAGCATCAGCCTTACTTCTTCTCTCTCCACTTTATAATGGTCACCCAACACGAGGCTGATGGTTCTTACCCCTACAGTATTTCTTTCCAGATTATAACTAATATGTACACCAAATGTGGTTGAAGTCGTTCTGGGGGTTGAGGATGATCTTATTACCCACGTAAATCACTGTATGCCAAATATATTTAACGAGTTTATACGTATATTTCGCCTGTATCTAGACAAATTTCGCCTTACAATTTCCTTTTCCAGCATCTCAATATTTATGACGTGGTATCTTCTAAACTATGTGCTGCACTGTGATATAATTTTGCAGGTATGTCCAGTGGTGTATATTTCTAAAATGGGTTGCGAATAGAATTGGTAGTAAGGGAGTAACATATTAAAAGGTCTTGTACGTCTTGTACGATGCAGCAATTTTTCACGGTTCTCACTGTTTATAAAGTCATATCTCCCTAGCTATGTGTCATACAGCGATATAATTTTGCTGTTACTTACTGTGGTATATCTGAATATCGTCTGCGAAATGCGTCGCCAAGTCAGTTAGTAGTAAAGAACCAATAAATTAAAAAGTTATGCTTCATGCGGCAATTTCACAGCATGAAAAGCGAAAAAGTAGTAAGCAATAGTTTGTTTTCTTCCTTTCATCTACATCTACATCTACAAGATTACTCTGCAATTCACATTTAAGTGCTTGGTAGAGGGTTCATCGAACCACAATCGTACTATCTCCCTACCATTCCAGTCCCGAACAGCGAGCGGGAAAAACGAACACCTAAAACTTTCTGTTTGAGCTCTGATTTCTCTTATTTTATTTTGATGATCATTCCTACCTCAACAAAATATTCTCGCATTCGGTAGAGAAAGTTAGTGACTGAAATTTCGTAAATAGATCTCGCCGCGACGTAAAACGTCTTTGTTTTAAAGACTTCCATCCCAACTCGCGTATCATATCTGCCACACTCTCTCCCCTATTACGTGATAATACAAAACGAGCTGCCCTTTTTTGCACCCTTTCGATGTCCTCCGTCAATCCCGCCTGGTAAGGATCCCACACCGCGCAGCAATATTCTAACAGAGGACGAACGAGTGTAGTGTAAGCTGTCTCTTTAGTGGACTTGTTGCATGTTCTATGTGTCCTGCCAATGAAACGCAACCTTTGGCTCGCCTTCCCCACAATATTATCTATGTGGTCTTTCCAACTGAAGTTGTTCGTAATTTTAACACCCAGGTACTTAGTTGAATTGATTGACAGCCTCGAGAATTGTACTATTTATCGAGTAATCGAATTCTAACGGATTTGTGTGTGTGTGTGTGTGTGTGTGTGTGTGTGTGTGTCTGAAGTATTGTGATACGTCTCTGCCACCTTCGCAGTTTTACAAGTAAAGTGAGAAAGTTATTCTGGCTTTTACGACTGTATAATCCTACTAATCCAAATAAGACTCAGATAGTATTTGTAAATTGACAAATTGTGAAACTATATAATGTGGAGGCGTTGCTATTTACATAGTAACTAAGATTATCATGTGACATGAACTGTGAACGGGTCAACTGAATCCGATTCGTGACTGTTAAGTGCATCTGTCGTCCGTTTGACATTTCACTTTGTTGCAGCTACACATAGCCCCTGGGAAAAGATGGTCTAGAATGTGACTTTGGGTCTCATTATGTCAAAGTGAAGATCAAAAACGGGTCTGCCGCAGCCCAGGTTACCAAAAGGAACTGTGAGATAGTGAAGTCAGATGTAAAATATCAGTATAAGAAGAAAGAAGATACTGTTAAGTGCTGTTATAACACATATTTACAATTAGCTAATACACTAGACCCATTAGAACTAAAAGCTGCTGAGGAGTACATTGAAAGTATTGTAAACAAAATGCAAACTGCAATCACACACAGGCACTAAAAGAAATTAGAAGTTATGCAACTAAAACTGCATCAGCAGTAGGACAACAAACCATCCAATAAATTGCAGTTTTATGAAAGAGTCATTGACCACACTGATATCACCTTCAGTGGAAAGGAACAATATCTACTTAAGAAAGGGCTAAAGCACAATGTAAAACCCAGATTAAGTAACAATAACCTAAAAAACTTCATCATACACACTAAAAAAGCAACTGATTTAGCTGACCTAAATAACACTGAGCAGACTGTCCTAGCACACAACATAAATAAAATCATTCAGAAAAGCATAAGTAACCATAATGAAATCCCCAAAGCAGTTTATCAAGCGAGAAAGCTAGTTATCAGCATAAACATGGAACAAAATAATAACAGTGTCATGATTCTGACAGCTGAAAAAAGCAATTCTGTAGTAATTATGAACAAAGATGAATACATCAATAAAACACTAACTTTCATTTCTGAAAGCAACATTACAGAGCTGAAGCAAGATCCAACTATAAAAATCCAAAGCAAAATCAGAAAAATGGTTCATAAATACAATTTCCTCTTCGCAGAAAAACAAGCAAAAATATGCATTTTAATGAATACCACAGCCCCAAGATTGAGAGCTCAACCTAAGACCCATAAACCCCAAGTACCATTGAGGCCTATTGTTAATTATAGGAATACACCTGCTTCCAAAGTCTCCCAATTACCGAAAAAAATTGTGAAACATTACTATACATTTGATAAATCATACTTAGTTAAGAACAAAGTTGAATTAGCAACTAAAATTAAAGACATAAATATTTCTGCAGGTGCCAGGTTTGCCCCTTTCGATGTAACTAACCTATTTAAAACTGAAGAAACAATAGACATAATTTTTGAAAACTTAATAAAACATAAAAAATTGTCAATTGCAGAAATATCAGAAGTCAAGGACATGTTGCGCTTATATCGTCTCACAGTTACTTTATATTTAATGGGAAAGTTTACCAACAGAATGAGCGTCTTGCAATGGGCAGTAGCATATCAAGTTTTCTGGCAGACATATTTCTCAATCATCTGGAAAGTAAGTTCTTTAACCAAAACAATAAATTCAAAAGTAAAATAATATATTACTGGAGATATGTTGATGATACCTTGCTTCTGTTTGATGGAACCAAAGATGAGATCGAAGAACTACTAGCAGTATTCAGTTCCGTCCACAAAGACATACAGTTCACAATAGAACATGAGGACAACAAAGGCCTAAATTTCCTGGCCCTTAAAATCACCAACCATCAAAAAAACATAAGTTCAGCATACACAGAAAACGCACATACACAGACATAACACTGGACAACTCATCATGCCATCCGACAACACAGAAACATGCTGCATTTAGGGTACTCTCTCTTGATCTAGAAGAAAACATCCTCAAGAATGAGATAGATACAATAAAGAGCATTGCCATTAGCAATGT
This sequence comes from Schistocerca piceifrons, assembly GCF_021461385.2. Lineage (NCBI taxonomy): Eukaryota > Metazoa > Arthropoda > Insecta > Orthoptera > Acrididae > Schistocerca > Schistocerca piceifrons. The sequence goes on from NC_060145.1 coordinate 168,405,253, forward strand.
AGCAATGGCTACACAGACAACTCAATTGACAATTTAGACAGACAAATACAAAAAAGCAAAACAACGAATGGCAACACTATGAAAGAAGAGAAAATATTCGCCGGTATTCCATGCCTGGGCCCCATATCACAAAAAATAGCTAACCTTTCCAAAGTAACAAATGTAACAGTTTCATTCTCAGCTAATAATAAATTAGTAAGCTTACTCATCCATAATATAAAATCAAATACGCAAACATACAACAACAGTGGAGTGCACGAAGTATCATGCCCCAGTTGTCCTGCCTACTAAATAGGGAAAACAGGCACAAACTTCAAAACCCGTTTTCAGGAACATGTAAATACTTTCAGGCTCAACTACTTTGAAAAACCAGTCATTGCACAACTTATGTTGGAAATGAAACATGTCATCAACAATCTATTACATAATGAAGCCAATGGTAAGAGCCTAAATCTTTCAGATGAACTGGAGATATTCCTCCACAAAATCAAAAAACCAGAATCAATGTTATATGAACGAACAGATTTCGCAAGTCACAGCTATATCAGTTATTTTAAAGACCTATTCTTAAGTTATTTCCTAAATATGTCAATCGTTTAATAATTATACCCTTAGCACTATGAAAAATTCACCTTTGTGAATGTGCCTTTTGAATGAAGTGACATGTTTGAAAACGATGGAGTAAAAAAGTATGCTGTTGCTAAAACGTTAAAAACGCTTTTCTTGGATTATTTCGTAAGTGTAAACCTTTCATCTTTTCCACTATTTCGCACATATTTTCTGCGTCTGACTTACGAAATTCGTAACCCAACATCAAACCGTTTTGGTGACAGGAATATTCATTTCATCTCATTCGAGATAAAAAATAAAGCATGTATTAAGACGAATTACACCTGAAGAAGGACCTGCAGGATCCGAAACGCAACGTGTACTGAATAAAACACGAAAAATATTGACTGAAGGCTTTTTTTTTAATTCGTACCTCCAGTGTATTGAGTACAGTCACGTTTCAAGCAGCAAAATATGGATACAATTAAACTAAATTTGTTGATGGGAAGAGCAGAGACCATAGAGATTCACTCAGTGGCGGAGGCGGAAGTCAGTCTAGTACGCCACAGGGTCATGGTTCTCAATCTCCTTCTTCTCAAATGGGGACTTCCCCCACCAGTGACAGAGCCTTCTGATATTCTTTCAGTTGGCTCTGCAAGTACTGGATGCTTGTATAAGCGATCCCATGGTATCATGAACAAAGATATTAGTTCTGCTTAGTTTAATTTGCGACTAAGATTACTTTCATTTAATCCAGTTGTTGTGGGAAGGCAAGCATTACATTATCCTCCTTTCATTGACACTCTCTTAGAATGTCGTATGGTTGTATGAAATGTTGAATCATACACTTTGTTCTGATACAGGAGCCTCGAAGTGTGGTGTGTGTGTGTGTGTGTGTGTGTGTGTGTGCTCTTGCCTAAAACGTTAAGATATCATGAACGATATTATTGATTATGTGGTTCGACTTTGAAAATCCACGTGCTGAATCACGATTTTCCAATATCTTGATGAAAATAAGTTGCTTCAGCCGGTGTAATTTTTGCCCGTTGGCATCCCACGTATTCCACACTTTTTGCTATTGTTAATGATGTTCAAACTGTAGCTCGCAAGGCAGCGAGTCTGTTGAGTGCCCATATGTGGGGGAATTTCTGTCCATTTTCCGATTTTTGAGTTTCTTGAAAAATAGTGTACATTTTGATCTTCGGCTCACCATGTGTCTTGAATCCGGTTAATAGGAGTAACTGCTCCAAACTGAATTATAGGACGTGTACTCGTGAGTATTGTGTGTAAAATTTCTCTTAGTTTCTGGTTTTCGTTCCCTTTTATGTGATGGACGTGGATGTGTCTCACCAGGCCCGATGCATGCCCCTGAAGTTCCCCATTGTCCTCTGATCTTCCTGAAAGATAGAAATCTGCAACTTTTGTTGGGTTCCTGAATGTGTCTGCATGAAAGTGAGTTATTTGCTCCGTTTATATTGACTCTCACTTCCTGTAATCGGTGTGTGTGTGTGTGTGTGTGATTATGTTTTATCTATGTTAGTGATGTTCCTTAAGTGTATGTTAATGACTCGCTTATGGAATAGTTTTGTTATGGAATTCATATATTTGTGAACTGGGTACTCTTCTTGTTCCTGTAAGTATATAATGACATGTAGAGAGATGTTCGCTGACGTATGTTGATGCGAGTCCTTATACGTGATTCCCTCATTGATGCACATCATGATTTATGAGTCTCACTGAGCCTTACTGCAGCTCATATTGCACATTCTCATTTCCCAGTCACCCCAAATGCAGCAGCAAAGTAATGATGCCCATGACGCCTATATATGTACCTTGAATTGGAGAAAGAATTTTACTTTGGAAGAAATTTAGTGAACTTAACGTAGAGTCCATGGCGTCTTCTTCTTTCTCCCCCACTCGTCAATCGAAGAAAAGTGACTAATTCTAGTTACCCGTTGCGCTTAAAAACAGTAGTACTTACTTTAAGTACTGGGTCAGTTCAGTAGTGTAAACTTAATTAGTGTCATTGGCATGCGGAATTATCGGTGTGACGTATACGAACGTAAATGCTACCCTTGGTGGTTACAGAGAAATGATCAAATATACATAATCACCATCCGAAAGATTGCTATAGAAAACATTTTTCAGCTGGAACGAAGAATTCTGGAATATGTAAATTTGTAATGAGCGTCACCTTCGCGATTCACAGCAGTGTTTCGGCAACGGTATTACATTCTGAGGGTCACAGAACAATTGTGCATCGAGGACACTAATGTTTACTTGTTAAATTCCAGTGAACATGAAAATGGATGTATGTACTGCTTTATTAATTGCGCCGTACAGCTGCAGCACAACAGATAAATCAGTACCTTGACTTTTACATATTGCATGTTTAGGCACTTTATTTCCTGCAGAGAGGTGGAATATACTCAGACTGAAAAGTCAAAATAGCTTCTGCAACACGAAGCCAATAAGCTCTGAAGATTCAACGTCGATTGACAAAGTGAAACAACTTTGAGGTGGGTATCACTCCATTTACAACGCTGCTTGCTCTCATTTACAGAATATATTCTGTCATCTAAAATGAAAACAATCAGAAAACTGTCTCATTATGATCCACTATTTCACGGCGAATAGAAAAAGTAGAATAAAAAGAGACTACTCCCACTGAAGGAAAAGTAGAATGAAAAGAGACTACTCCCACTGAAACTTCCATTACATTAAATTAACTTCACTGTTTATAATCAGTGAAATTAAAAAGTCCCGTGATACATTTCTGGAATCAAACAAGTTCCTAAGAGTGGATGACATTGGAAAGCAATATATAGTGCACGGAAAATTTCAGAATTATGTGACAAGGACGTAAGTGGGAAACAAAGTTCTAGTTGAAGAGTTATGGACTCATGGGTGCATCCTGTTTGTGCAATGAACTGCTTACAGTTATTCTTTGCGATCTGGTAGTCATAACAGATTCAGTCTGTTGGACTGTTAACAGATGCAACTGAAGAAATCAGAAGATATTTCTGACGTCATATGGGGAAGTTTAAGATGGTTGTCGCAAATAAACAAGTCGAAAATCACAAAGTTCGTTTGGCTTCCTACAGATGTCTTCGTTGCTGCTACCATACAAGAGGTGGTAAATTGCCGTCAGCTGCATCGTAAGTTCGAAAATTGTGAAAATAGGTCTATGTAGAGACAAAATGTGCATCTAGTATATCTGTCACTTGTGTGTTGCGATTTTATTGTTATCTATAGGATACCGTACTCTCTCAAGTGACAGAACACTTTGCCTGTTACAGTCGTACTTTTGATTTGGAACACGGTATGTCGTCAGTGTGGATGACTCTCCTGATACTTAAGAACATAAACAAAATAATGAACTGCTTATTCGCACAATTACTATCCAACTATTCTCGGTTACATTTTTAAACTTTTGAAACAATGGAATCATAACCTGCTGTTAAAAGATATTTTTTTTATATAAAGCAAGTAAATTCACTGTTCAGTTTTCCTAATATTAATAACAGAAGTTTATCATTCTGGCGCGCTACTTCCGAACACAGCAGCCAATCGCGGGGGAGGACCACCATTTAGACGGTCTTTCTCGCAGTAGCGGTACCGAACAAACCATCTGTCATCGGTACCTACAGGACATTACGTCATCTCCCCACTGCGGCCTTCTCACCTACTCTAAGATGAGCTTCTTGTAGCTGAATATGATGGTCGAAAAGCCAGAAATACATTACTAGTCATTAAAATTGCTGCACCACGAAAATGACATGCTACAGACGTGAAATTTAACCGACAGGAAGAAGGTGCTGTGATACGCAAATGATTAGCTTTTCAGAGCATTCACACAAGACTGGCGCCGGTGGCAACACCTACAACGTGCTGACATGAGGAAACTTTCCAACCGATTTCTAGTACACAAACAGCAATCGACCGGCGTTGCCTGGTGAAACGTCTTTGTGACACCTCGTGTAAGGAGGAGAAATGCGTACCATCATGTTTCCGACTTTAACAAAGGTCGGATTGAAGCCTATCGCGATTGCGGTTTATCGTATCTCGACATTGCTGCTCGCGTTGGTCGAGATCCAATTTTAGCAGAATATGGAATCGGTGGGTTCGGGAGGGTAATATGGAACGCCGTGCTGGATCCCAACGGCCTCTTATCACTAGCAGTCGAGATGACAGGCATCTTATCCGCTTGGCTGTAATGGATCGTGCAGCCACGTCTCGATCCCTGAGTCAACAGATGGGGTCGTTTGCAAGGCAACAACGATCTGCACGAACAGTTCGACGACGTTTGCAGCAGCATGGACTATCTGCTCGGAGACCATGGCTGCGGTTACCCTTGACGCTGCATCACAGACAGGAGCGTCTGCGATGGTGTACTCAACGACGAACCCTGGGTGCACGAATGGCAAAACGTCCTTTTTTCGGATGTTCTGTTAATAGCATCATGACGGTCGCATCCGTGTTTGGTGACATCGCGGTGAACGCACATTGGAAGCGTGTATTCGTCATCGCCAGCCACACTGGCGTGTCACCTGGCGTGATGGTATGGGGTGCCATTGGTTACACGTCTCGGTCACCTCTTGTTCACATAGACGGCACTTTGAACAGTAGACGTTACATTTCAGATGTGTTACGACCCGTGTCTCTACCCTTCATTCGATCCCTGCGAAACCCTACATTTCAGCAGGACAATGCACGACCGCATGTTGCAGGTCCTGTACGGGCCTTTCTGGATACAGAAAAGGTTCGACTGTTGCCCTGGCCAGCACATTCTCCAGATCTCTCACCAATTGGAAACGTCTGGTCAATGGTGACCTAGCAACTGGCTCGTCACAATACGCCAATCACTACTCTTGATGAAGCGTGGTATCGTGTTGAAGCAGCATGGGCAGCTGTACCTGTACAAGCCATCTATCCTCTGTTTGATTCAATGCCCAGGCGTGTCAAGGCCATTATTAGGGCCAGAGGTGGTTGTTCTGGGTACTGATTTCTCAGGATCTATGCACCCAAATTACGTGAAACACATGTCAGTTCTAGTGTAATATATTTGTCCAATGAATACCCGTTTATCGCCTATATTTCTTCTTGGTGTAGCAATTTTAATAGCCAGTAGTGTATTACATCTTGCACGAGCTCCACCGGACCCATGGATGCCCACCCGAATTTTCCCAAGAGGATAGGAAGCGGTCGCCAGCTCGTCTCCATCCCGCAGTACAGGTGTCATGGAGTTGTTCCCCTATAAGACGACGTTTTCGCGCCCTCGTATCGGCATGATGAAGAAGTTACCGGGATTCATCAGACCATGCAACGCTCTGCCACTGTGCCAACGTCCAGTGCCGATGATCACGTAACCATTTGAGTCGTAGTTGCCGATGTCATTGTGTTAACATTAGCACAAGTGTGGGTCGTCGGCTGCGGAGGCCGATCGTTATCAGCGTTCGGTGCACTTTGTATTCAGACACACTTTTACTCTGCCCGGCACTAAAGTCTGATGTTAGTTTCACCACAGTTCGCCACCAGCCCTCTTCTATCTGTCTGCCCAGCATACGACATCCGACATCTGTAATAAGGGGTGGCCGCCCAAGTCCACGATGCCTGGACATGGTTTCGTCTTGGTTTTGCCCTACAAGTCGTGCAGTTTTCGAAATGCTCGTGCCGAGCCTCCAGGTCATCACAATCTGCCCTCGGTCAAATGACGCGTCTTTCCCATTCTACACACGGACAGCACACTCACTGATACTACATGCAGCGTGCTTGTGTCTGACTATCAGTCATTCCTCGCCACGTAACGGTGCTATCGCTTGGAAGGGTTTATACCGACAGTACGTCGGTCGTCATAATATAAATTCACTGGCTGATATGTATAGTCTTTCTGGAGGAATCAGACTCGGAACCGTTGAGGAAATGCTTTTCTAAGTTTTGACCGAATACTCTCTTTCAAATTCTGAAGGTGGCAGGGGTAAAATACAGGGAGCGAAAGGCTATTTACAATTTGTACAGAAACCAGATGGCAGTTATAAGAGTCCAGGGGCAAGAAAGGGAAGCAGTGGTTGGGAAGGGAGTGAGACAGAGCTGTAGCCTCTCCCCGTGTTATTCAATCTGTATATTGAGCAAGCAGTAAAGGAAACAAAAGAAAAATTCGGAGTTGGAATTAAAATCCATGGAGAAGAAATAACTGATGATGGTCGAAGCAGAGAGGATATAAAATGTAGACTAGCAATGGCAAGGAAAGCGTTTCTGAAGAAGAGAAATTTGTTAACATCGAGTATAGATTTAAGTGTCAGGATGTCTTTTCTGAAAGTATTTGTATGGAGTGTAGCCGTGCATGGAAGTGAAACGTGGACGATAAATAGTTTAGACAAGAAGAGAATAGAAGCTTTCGAAATGTGGTGCTACAGAAGAATGTTGAAGATTAGATGGGTAGATCAAATAACTAATGAGGAGGTATTGAATACAATTGGGGAAGAGGAGTTTGTGGCACAGCTTGACTAGAAGAAGGGTTCGGTTGGTAGGGCGTATTATGAGGCATCGAGGGATCACCAATTTAGTTCAAGTGGTTCAAATGGCTCTGAGCACTATGGGACTCAACTTCTGAGGTCATTAGTCCCCTAGAACTTAGAACTAGTTAAACCTAACTAACCTAAGGACATCACAAACATCGATGCTGCGGTGTAACGACGTATTAGTTTTCGTTTGATATATGACCATGTGCAGACTTCGTCACCTACGTCAGTTACAACCCACTTCAAAAATGATTCATATTCTTTTTAAATTGTCATAGAATGGTTCTTGAACGAAACTGTAAAACATCAGTTGAGTCGTGTGCAGAGAATTACATCACTTGGGCCAATTGGTTTTCGTAACTTTTTCGAATTTAAATTTCGTTTGTTTCTCCTCAGAAAATTATATCGACACACGTTATCTTGATGTAATCGATATCAGAATCACACATTAAATAAACTTTTTAGATTCAAAGTTTCGGCCAACGCTGTCTGAATCAATAATCTTGTCAAATATATTATTAATCCGTTCACATAACTCTTCATAAATAAATCTTCAAGACACGTGTTTCAACTTTAGTAGCATACACTATTTTATTAGCTTCCTACACATACAGATGTGAACTTGAGCGTTGACAGACAGTGACTAACTTTTCAATAAGATTAAGATCTATATGATGTCATTGTTGTACAAAAAGAGTGTAAAACTTCATTTTTAATTTTTAGAAGCACGACGCAACAACTCGGTTCCAGGATCTTCTGTTGCTCCTTGGCTGTCGACCCGCGACGTATAGCGGCCAGCAATTTCCTCTCTGGTCGCGGCAACGAAGATGCTGTCCCCGTTCGTTGCGCCGACCTCTCCGTACATGAAACACATAAAAAAATACAAACTTTTAGATAATTCACATTTATTACAAATAATAAGAAAACACATAAACAAAACTAAATTAAACTTATAGTCACCTGCAAACTGGGCTGACTTTGGTGGATGGGTGACGCTTAATTTCGTCCCACTACATACCCCACCCACAAGCTCAGTTTGTCAGGTTTTAACCGGAATTAAAACTGTTCAATATACAATATTTAACTGTTAATACCTTTTCCTCACATTTTACGTAACCTAGAGTCCTTGCTATTAGATAGATTTAATCCTTTTAATACGATATCGTTGTGACTATTTGTCATTTACTCTTAATTGTGCTCTTATGGTAATTCGTAACCGAATATAGGGAGATTGCTCCTCTTCAGTTAATAGTTGCTAATAAATACTAATTTAGTACGTTCTTTAACGTTGTACATTAGGACAGAGCGTTCAAATGGTGATAGATTAGTTTCAGTTTCATTTATTTACTAGAGTTATTCTTTCCAAGAATGTATATTACTAATAAGTTTCTCACAATAACTAATAGTACTATTTACTTTACGTCATCCTCTTCCCTAATGCCTTATTTATGCCTGAGGTCAAGAAGAAATCAAGCAAAACTTTCTTTGGAATCTCGGCACGGCTTTCTTTACCTTCGGACACCTTGTTGGGTAATGGCCATTTATTTAGGAGAAACAAGCGAGAGAGCCCCATTTGGTGTGTTCTATATTAACACTATTACAAACCTCTATTAAAGGTACTCTGCTATGTTCTCGTGAGCCATATAGCTCTGGACGCCCATGGTCCCTAAAACTATTAACCATCCCCTTTGGTTCCTACTATCCGAGTAAATTTAAAATACGCAAAATTCCTTTAGACCTAAGAGCAAAATTTCCTCCATATAAATCCCCCTTTTGGTTATCTTTCTCTTTTTGAAGTACCAGTAGATTATTGTAGAACACATGTTTAAGCTTTCTGTCATTTATTTAAAATAACACGTAATTATCACGAAAAACTTCACATGAATAAACTATGAACGCTCTTCCGTGTGTAACATATACTAAATATTAACTTATTTAGGAATGAAGGGTTTCATTTGATCAACACTATATAATCCTTTAATTACACCTGATGAAGGTTCCATAAGAAGTAATGCTTTGGGATGTACAATCTTATGTACAACATATGGACCTTCAGAGATAAAGAAGAATTTTCTACATTCCTTACCGATCTTAGAACTTTTAGGATGAAATCGTACTAACACAAGATCTCCTACCTGAAATGAGGGTTCTATAGCCTGTTGCTTATAACTTTTAATTCTCCGTTCGGCATTTTTTTTTACAATCTGTTCGCAAACTTTTTCGTCTGGAATGCATTGTTGGATCTCATTTACTGGTGGCCAAGGTAGAGCAGCTAGTAAAGGCTCACCTATAATTCGTAGAATAACATTTTTCTTTCCTTTACATAATACGGTAATCCAATAATTAGGACTCGCATTAGATGACTTTCAATCATTGGGTCTCCAATTAATTTAGCGCGGTTTAATTTCCATTCAAAATAATTCCTATAACCTCTCCACCGTTTAGAATATGGAGGAGGGGCTAACAACTCTAAAGCTAAGTGTTGTTGTTTTCGTCTTGACCAATAATTTTGTTTAAACTGCTTAACAAAATCATCCCAATCCCTGAATTCAGTTCTATGCAGTACTGCCCATTCCGCAGCTTCTGCTTCTAAATGTCCTATTACAAATTGAATGCGTTTTTCATTACTCCATTTAGAAGATAATGATGTTTCAAAAGCTTTTATAAAGATTATAGGATGAAGTTCGCCTCCTGGTTTGAATACAGGAAATCGACTTGCTACATTTGAATTTGTCGTTATGTCATCCAGACATTCTGCGAGAGAAATAGTCGGATTTTGTTTAGATTGCAGAGACGGAGTTGCATCGGATTGGCTTGCCGTGATTGCTTTATTCATATTGTTGTCGTCCGAGCTAGCAAATTCGATGCGACTGTTGTCTCTGATTATGTTATTACCTCTGCTACCTGAAATGTTCTCGTTATTATCTAATTCCGATAACCGTTTAGTAATTTCCTGTATCCGCATTTCTGTATTGGATACTCGATTAGCTAATATCGATTCTTCACTGTGCTCACGATGTGAACGCTCTGTACCTTCATCAATGTTATTATCTTTGGCAGTCTCAAGATTACTGCATATTTCAGTAATTAAAAATTTCATGTTTTCGATTTCGGTATGGTCCTTTTCTACTTGATGAGTTAATGTCTCTAATTCTACATTATCTATTGAAGAAATCTCTACAGGTTTGGTAGAGACCTCTTTAATAGATTTCAATAATTCTCTGCGAACAGTTTCTGTTTGCATAGAAAATTCATCTCGTAACATATCGTTATTTTTCTGTATTTCATTTACAACTAAGATATTGACACTATCTAGTCTCTCGGATAAGTCAGTAATATCGTGTCGCATGCGAGCTTTTTCCTCGCGCGATTCCTGGATATGTTCTTCTAACCTTTTACAATTATCAGCAATCTTATTACTAAGTCCTACTAATTTTTCCTGCATTTCAACTTTAGAAGACTCTATTTTATCCCTTAATTCTCGACTGGTTTCATTAAGATATTCCTGCAACCTGTCTGTTGATTTTGTTAGCTCCCCTTTAAGTCTAGCAGTAGATTCCTCGTTAGACTGTTTTAATTCCTGTTTTAGTTCCTCTTTCAATCTAGCAGTAGATTCCTCGTTAGACTGTTTTAATCTAGCCATAGATTCTTCGTTAGACTGTTTTAATCTAGCCATAGATTCTTCGTTAGACTGTTTTAATCTAGCCATAGATTCTTCGTTAGACTGTTTTAATTCCTGTTTTAGTTCCTCTTTTAATCTAGCAGCAGATTCCTCGTTAGATTGTTTTAATTTAGCGATCGCCCTAAAAAGGGCTCTCATGCTCCTATCGGACATAGATTGCTCTTCGTCTGACATTTCACTTCCCGACATTATTGTAAGATATTAACTATTTACACATGCAGGCTTGGAATCAACAATCCTATAAAGCACACTCCCTATGTACAACACTCCACTTCCAACTTGAAACAAACTCACCGGACACTTAATATTGTAATTTGTAGTTCTCGATGATCAGAGTGCTGCTATGGGGCTGCAGAAGAAACAGCCGTCGATGCAGCCGCTGAGATGCTGCGACCCCGCTTCCGCAACCGGCAGGACGCTGAGTCGAACACCGGAAACGTCGCTAGCTGCAACCACGCCCGGCACCGCCGTAGACAGGCGAAGCCCTCAGCAACACCTCTAATACCAGCCGGAGGAACGCCCCGCAGCTGACGTACTGGGCCTATTAGTTTAGGGAGAAAAAGGGTTGTCGAGGTTTGCAGCGTTCAGCTGCTGCCCAACAGATGCGCCTTCTCGTGGAACAACTGCGTGACCGTACTGCTTGGCTGCACTCCGTCAGATGCCCACACCCACGAAGTCGCCGCTGGCTGGTGAAGGCTCCACGAAAACTCGCGTTGACTTCCGAAGGACTCTTGATGTTTTGTTTCGTACCTGTGTGCCTTAGTTGCACACAAGTCCTGTTTCTAAGGTCGCCACGGTGCGGTGTAACGACGTATTAGTTTTCGTTTGATATATGACCATGTGCAGACTTCGTCACCTACGTCAGTTACAACCCACTTCAAAAATGATTCATATTCTTTTTAAATTGTCATAGAATGGTTCTTGAACGAAACTGTAAAACATCAGTTGAGTCGTGTGCAGAGAATTACATCACTTGGGCCAATTGGTTTTCGTAACTTTTTCGAATTTAAATTTCGTTTGTTTCTCCTCAGAAAATTATATCGACACACGTTATCTTGATGTAATCGATATCAGAATCACACATTAAATAAACTTTTTAGATTCAAAGTTTCGGCCAACGCTGTCTGAATCAATAATCTTGTCAAATATATTATTAATCCGTTCACATAACTCTTCATAAATAAATCTTCAAGACACGTGTTTCAACTTTAGTAGCATACACTATTTTATTAGCTTCCTACACATACAGATGTGAACTTGAGCGTTGACAGACAGTGACTAACTTTTCAATAAGATTAAGATCTATATGATGTCATTGTTGTACAAAAAGAGTATAAAACTTCATTTTTAATTTTTAGAAGCACGACGCAACAACTCGGTTCCAGGATCTTCTGTTGCTCCTTGGCTGTCGACCCGCGACGTATAGCGGCCAGCAATTTCCTCTCTGGTCGCGGCAACAAAGATGCTGTCCCCGTTCGTTGCGCCGACCTCTCCGTACATGAAACACATAAAAAAATACAAACTTTTAGATAATTCACATTTATTACAAATAATAAGAAAACACATAAACAAAACTAAATTAAACTTATAGTCACCTGCAAACTGGGCTGACGTTGGTGGATGGGTGACGCTTAATTTCGTCCCACTACAATGCCCGAGGCAGGATTCGAACGTGCGACCGTAGCGGTCTTGCGGTTCCAGACTGCAGCGCCTTTAACCGCACGGCCACTTCGGCCGGCACCAATTTAGTATTGGAGGGCAACGTGGAGGGTAAAAATAGTAGAGGGAGACCAAGAGAGGAATACACTAAACAGATTCAGAAGGATGTAGGTTGCAGTAGGTACTGGGAGATGAACAAGCTTGCACAGGATAGAGTAGCAAGGAGAGCTGCATCAAACCAGTCTCTGGACTGAAGATCACAACAACAACAACGTGTGTGAAGCTACAGTGGCTTCCCGTTTAAATATACCATTTATAAATTTAATTATTTATACAATATCAGATCCTCGATAACCGCTTATTACAACCTCAGGATAACCGTCTCACGGCCTACGTACTGTTTTCTGCGCAGGGGACAACACCTTTAGAAGACTGCAGGTTGGTGAACATTATTCAGAACTTACGCATTCCACTTAGTGCGGTGGAAGCAACAAGGCACCTAGCGTGTACATAATGTGTGGTAACACAGAGGAAGTATGTGGGAGGTAAATTTTCGGGGGAAGGGATTTATCAAACACACGCAAATCCCTCTCACCATATCAATATTTATCTTTTTCTCTCTCTTTCAACTTGGCGTAAACGGACCATGCCGCCCAAGGTGTATCCTGCACGTGTTGCACACCATGTACACCCCTTCATGACAATCATTTTTCCCGACGGCAGTGGCATATTTCTACAAGATAATGCACCATGTCATATGGCCAGGAGTGGCGGAGTGGTTCGAGGAACACAGTAGCGAGTTCCAGTTGAGGTGCTGACCCTGCAACTGGTCAGATCTCAACCCGATCGAACACATCTGGAATGTAACTGACCGTGGTGTCAGAGCTCATTGCCACCCTCTTCGAAATCAAGGGAATTAGTTGATTTGTGTGTGCACATGTGGTTCCAGCTCCATCCACTGACCTTCCAAGGCATCATTGCTTCCATACCAAGACACTTCGCCGCTGTTACCTGTGCCAAAGCAGGATGTGCTGGCAATTAGGTAGGGGACCATAATGTTCTGGCTGATCAGTGTATCTGTGCGTCTTTTGCCTGACAGAGTTTTGTCTCGAAGGCTATATACCTAAATGGTAACGCATAACAAAGTCTGCCACTCTGCATTGACCATATGCTAGACACACTCGAAAGTTTTGTCAATCTTCGTGTTGCAACGTAGTTCCTTGGATTCCTCGAACTTATGGATTTCTACAGGAAATCTGCTCCTATAGCTTGAAGTGAAGTTAGTATCTGGCAAGGCAGGGAGCTGACCTAGATCTACATTGGCACCACATTATTTTTTGAAAGACCGTCAGTATTTAGGTAGTTGGCACCAGTTGCACTGAAACGCCATGATAAACCTGCAGGACAGGTCAGATAGTATAAATTAGGGAAAGGGGCCTAAATAAGGGCTGTCAGTTACACTCGAACGTACAACTGTATTATTTAATGAAACATTACAAGATCCCAATTTTTTTAAAAAAAAAAGAAACACACAGCTTTAATCCTTGGGACTTTAATTTAAAAACGGCTGAAGGCCAAGAACTTAAAACACAAGCATAATCAGAAATTTAAAAGGCAAGATTTATCTTAAAACTGTTCTTTAGTTAGGCTGAAGTGAACAAGTTGAATTCAAATCGGCTGAAGGCCTAACACTTAAAACGCCAAAACATTAATTTTTTTAAACACTAAAGACATTACGTGAAGCGGTTCTTTAATTTACGCTGAAGACCTTAAGAACAAACATCTGAAACTCAAAATCGGCTGAGGGCTGAAGACTTAAAAAATTCAACAACACAAAAATTTTTAAAACGCCAAAGGGCTTAAACTAGGCTGAAGGCCTCAAGTGGAAAACAAATCTAATTTAAATCAAAAATCTGCTAGAAGCCATATAAGTACAAACAACAAGAACAAATTTAAAGAAACAGGGCAGTACACCCAAGGGCGCTCAGATGTTCGAGGGTCGGCCTGGAATTCAAACACTGACGCTCGCTTAGGTGAGACAGGCAGTCGGTCCAACCGTTGTCAATCCGCTGGGAACCCAACCGACAGACAGTCAACAGACCAATGATCAAGATCAGTTCCACTCTACCCTTGCACCAAAAACTCAAACGATGCTAACAGCAAAAAACTGTAAAAAGAACCAGAACGGATTACAGACAACCCATAAGCGGTGGACGACCCAAATATTTGTCGTCTAATCAGACGACCGACCAAACGGCCAAGCAAGGTCGTTGCCACTCAAACGTGTGTGTCGGCAATCATCGGCGAGTGATGGCTATTCGTGCCTCCCTGGCGCTGCATTCCCTACTGGTACTACGACGCGACTGCGCCAACAGACCAACTGCTACACATCAGTACGGAGAGACCACTAAAAAAAACGAGCAGCCGACATCACAGGCTACACACAATTGCTCAGACACTTGGACGCAGAATGCGACCAATGCTAAAGCAGTGACTGTGCAATCACAAGGACGAACCACGAGTTGAGACACACACTGCCAACCCAAAAGCGTTCGGCGAACAAATACACGTCGTCCGGTACGACGACCAACCGGCGATCAACCAAGACCGTCCCCAGCCATGTGTGTGCCGGCAACGGTCGGGCGAGTCATGGCTACGCGAACCTCACTGCCGCTCCAACCCGACCGCGCTTCTGCCGTGTCCCAACTTTCCGACTGCCAGGTCCGAACTCCATTGCTGGCCTGTTCCAACTCACTGGTCGACACACGACGACCGGGAAGTAATAGCAGTCGAGCAAAGATAATACGGCAGGGCTTATATTGATAAGCGCTGCTGCTGCCGCTCACGGGCAGGCAAAGCAGCAACTCAGTGACGCAAGTAATTGAAACTAACATAACGAGGTGGCAGTACGGCATAAACAGGTTGTTTAATAAGAGATGGCACGAAAACGAGCCAAGTACGGCTCAGCACTTTTTCTTATTTTAAAAAGCACGACCGTTTTCGTCCCCCAAGGCCATTACATCGTCTTATATGCCACCCCGTAACGACGATTCATATACACTCCTGGAAATGGAAAAAAGAACACATTGACACCGGTGTGTCAGACCCACCATACTTGCTCCGGACACTGCGAGAGGGCTGTACAAGCAATGATCACACGCACGGCACAGCGGACACACCAGGAACCGCGGTGTTGGCCGTCGAATGGCGCTAGCTGCGCAGCATTTGTGCACCGCCGCCGTCAGTGTCAGCCAGTTTGCCGTGGCATACGGAGCTCCATCGCAGTCTTTAACACTGGTAGCATGCCGCGACAGCGTGGACGTGAACCGTATGTGCAGTTGACGGACTTTGAGCGAGGGCGTATAGTGGGCATGCGGGAGGCCGGGTGGACGTACCGCCGAATTGCTCAACAAGGGGGGCGTGAGGTCTCCACAGTACATCGATGTTGTCGCCAGTGGTCGGCGGAAGGTGCACGTGCCCGTCGACCTGGGACCGGACCGCAGCGACGCACGGATGCACGCCAAGACCGTAGGATCCGACGCAGTGCCGTAGGGGACCGCACCGCCACTTCCCAGCAAATTAGGGACACTGTTGCTCCTGGGGTATCGGCGAGGACCATTCGCAACCGTCTCCATGAAGCTGGGCTACGGTCCCGCACACCGTTAGGCCGTCTTCCGCTCACGCCCCAACATCGTGCAGCCCGCCTCCAGTGGTGTCGCGACAGGCGTGAATGGAGGGACAAATGGAGACGTGTCGTCTTCAGCGATGAGAATCGCTTCTGCCTTGGTGCCAATGATGGTCGTATGCGTGTTTGGCGCCGTGCAGGTGAGCGCCACAATCAGGACTGCATACGACCGAGGCACACAGGGCCAACACCCGGCATCATGGTGTGGGGAGCGATCTCCTACACTGGCCGTACACCACTGGTGATCGTCGAGGGGACACTGAATAGTGCACGGTACATCCAAACCGTCATCGAACCCATCGTTCTACCATTCCTAGACCGGCAAGGGAACTTGCTGTTCCAACAGGACAATGCACGTCCGCATGTATCCCGTGCCACCCAACGTGCCCTGGCCAGCAAGATCTCCGGATCTGTCCCCCATTGAGCATGTTTGGGACTGGATGAAGCGTCGTCTCACGCGGTCTGCACGTCCAGCACGAACGCTGGTCCAACTGAGGCGCCAGGTGGAAATGGCATGGCAAGCCGTTCCACAGGACTACATCCAGCATCTCTACGATCGTCTCCATGGGAGAATAGCAGCCTGCATTGCTGCGAAAGGTGAATATACACTGAACTAGTGCCGACATTGTGCATGCTCTGTTGCCTGTGTCTATGTGCCTGTGGTTCTGTCAGTGTGATCATGTGATGTATCTGACCCCAGGAATGTGTCAATAAAGTTTCCCCTTTCTGGGACAATGAATTCACGGTGTTCTTATTTCAATTTCCAGAAGTGTATTTTCGTCTCCTCTTAGGCTATATGA
Source organism: Schistocerca piceifrons (assembly GCF_021461385.2). Classification (NCBI taxonomy): domain Eukaryota; kingdom Metazoa; phylum Arthropoda; class Insecta; order Orthoptera; family Acrididae; genus Schistocerca; species Schistocerca piceifrons. Next base: position 168,422,149 of record NC_060145.1, read on the forward strand.
TAGTGCGGTGACGAAATGATCTAAGATACTCAGACAGTCACCACACGAACAGAAACCAGTACTCTCCTGCCGCTGGTTGGGAATGGGGAGTTATGGGTGAATTACTACCAATCTCCAGTCTGCTGGGGAAGCTCCACTAGGTCGTTTGCACTAACTACGGGGCAGATTCGTACTTAAGCTACAGCGGTCGATCGTTTCAACAGTGGAACCATAGCCTCCACGCCGTTCCCACGGCAGTCTTCAGTGAAAGAAACTGCACTGGTACTGAATGATTCGTTCAGTGTTGGATGCAAATCTCAATGTTCAAATGGTTCAAAGGCCTCTGAGCACAATGGGACTTAACATCTGAGGTCATCAGTCCCCTAGAACTTAGAACTACTTAAACCTAAGTAACCTAAGGACATCACACACTTCCGTGCGCGAGGCAAGATTCGAACCTGCTACCGTAGCGGTCGCGCGGTTCCAGACTGAAACGCCTAGAACCGCTCGGCCACCACGGCCGGCAATTCTTAATGTGGCAGACCGAGCTACGTGGTACAGTGACCACCACAATGCGCCGAGTTTCGTACATCAACCTAGTCTTCGTAATTGAGGTTCTTGGTGATTTGCCTACATCACTAAAGGCCTTAGATAAACCAAAACCACTTTCTTTTATTCATCCGCGTCAAACCTCAGCAGTACTCTTGTTTCTTAAGATTTCGTTATTGACCGGACATTGTGCTCGTCCTGTTTTATTTTTATTGGGATTGAAGCTAGCAAGAGAGGCTGTGTTGTGCTGACCTTTTCCCTCAGCGAAGGCAACCACGTCACAGTACGTTTGAATTTTTTGTTTTTTTTGTTTTTGTATTTTGTGGTGTACTTTGTGGCGACTGAATGTTTCTGGCTTTCTCACTCTTCTGAAAGTATTTTCAATTAAAATTTGTGTAATAAAACGAGTAAATCATTGTTACATTGTCACTCTAGAACGAATCACCAGAGACCACTATTCTCTTATACGAAAGTACTCAGACGTTGTCCCTCACCAACATCTAAAATTTAGTCGGTGAAGTCGGGTTAACTCCACACAACCGAGAAGAGAAACTTTTTAAGCAGTTTACACTCTGTTTTGGTTCTCTCAGTTCTCCATCAAGAAGACAGTCTCCTTTGTCTAATGATTACCATTGAACTGCTGGTAAGTCTTCGGGTTCTATGGTCGTGCTTCACGAAATATCTGCATTCCTAACGTTTTGTCTAGGGATGCATTGGACATCTTGAGAGGTACTTCTGGATCCGCTGAATCTTGACCAGTAACACTAAGGATGTCCATCGCAGCCCTGTAAGAAACGTTAGAAATGGAAAAGTTTTATGGTCTACGACCCTACAATCCGGAAGAATCACCAGCAGCTAAAACAGCTAATCGTGAGAGCCTTCGTAATATTATTCGCATTTAACCATTCTGAGCATCGCGGTTTCATCCTGGCGTAGGCTATACTCTAGACACGTGTCTCTGAATTCCTGTGCCGTCCACTTTCTAACGACCAGTCACTGGAGCAGTACTCAAGATTAGGAAAGAGTCTTGTACGCGATTTCTTGGACAGATACACTCGGGTTTAAAGAGTCATTATACATTACTCTCCTGCAATTGTTGATCACGTCTAACTAACGGACGTGTTAGGCAACAGGTCCATACCTTCTCACTGTTCCTTTTCGTCTGCCTCGACGGTCAGTTGTTGGCGTGCTAAAGCGGTTGTAACAACAGTCGTGTGCAACAGCCAGTGGCAGGCCGGTTCTTCCACAACCAGAGCCACGGCGGTCGCCCCTGGCGCGTCTGCGGCGTCGCGACGAGTGCGTCGACGCGCGCCCTCCGGGGGCCAAGCTCCAGCGTTCAACGAGTGTCCATCCATATATGTATTATCATTATTTTATATTCAGATTTTGATATTATTCGGGCGGCGGGGCGGGGGCGGAGGCGAGAGGGGGCAGGCGAGGAACGGAGGGCGTGGCCACGCCGGGCCGAGTTGCCTGCTGACTCCGGAATGAATGGATGTATAAATGAATATGTTTGAGCAAGGCAGGCGGCGGCGCCGCAGTCTCTGCCCCGCGCCCTCGCCGCCCCCGCGCCGCCCCCACCACCGCCGCCTCCGCCGCCGCCGCAGTCGTCTCCGTCGCCTCCGGATCCAGCGGCGCTTCTCGGCGCCCGGGCTTGTCCATGTATGAAAGCGGTACATCACACGCGGCCGCCGCGCTGCTCCGGCCGGCCACACATGCATACATGCAGCACGCTGCCCGCGGTGCACCCGGAAGCTCCGGGCACCTCCGCCTCCGCCGCCGCCGCCGCCGCCGCCTCCGCCGCCTCCGCCTCCTACCGCGGCGCCGCTTGCCCCCTTCTCCCTCCGGCGCCTTCCAGCGTCGCCGCCGCCGCTGCTGCATAATCCTTCTCCCACTTTAAATTGTATGAAAGTTGCATGAGGTAGCTCGCTTGGCAAGTATATGCCGGGCTACGGCGCTCGGGCCTGGTTAGTTTACAAATGAATACAGCGATTGAAGCAACTTATAATATCAATGTAGTGCGGCGTCCTTGTCCCTCCCGGGCGCCGGAGCTGTGCCGTGTTCGCTCTCTCTCTCTCTCTGTCTACTCTCTCCCGCTCTCCCGCCCCCTTCCTCTCCCCCGCGCTCGCCTCTCTCTCTCTCTCCCGGGGGCCGCTCCACCGCTCCCCATACAGAATGGCCATATTAACTTGATAATTAGCTCTGTTATAGGACTTGCAGATGAGTAGCCGGGACCGCGCTCCGCTGTCTGTCCGACCGACCGTCTGCCAGTCTAGCTCACACCGTGAATAAAAAAATCCTTTTTCCTCCTCCTCCTCCTCCTCCGCTCCTCCCGTTCCCTCCCCCCTCGGTTTTCTCACCCCTCCCCCTGTCTCTCTCTCTCCTTCGCCTTCTGTGACTTACATATAAAATTGGGACGGTGCGATGGCGGCGGTTGCATTCTTGTGCTAGCCGCGACGCCGTGAGGGCGTGCGACCGACGCTCTCCGCGACAGTGATGACGCGCACGTCGACGCCGCGCGAGACTCGCCCCGGCGCGGGCGGATGTCCCTCATGCGGAACCGATGCCCTAGTGTCTGATCACGTGACCCAGACTGACACCGCCTGAACCGTTACCGACAGTCTGTTCTGCACTCCCGAAGATGCCACAAGGTCGAAACATCTCGTGATATGTTTCCACTGTCTCACCGCCCAACCCTCAAGCACTCGCCAGTATGGGAAGTTTCACCTACGTGAAGTGATTCTGTGATTCCTCCGATAGTAGTTCCGTTATACAATCCCACATAGTGTGTAAAAAACCCTTGCCCCCACCTGTGTATTTCTATCCGCAAGAAACAACACCCGCCATCGACGACAGTGACGTGTGTCTCCAGGATTCCTCAACAAATTCCTAAGCAGCTGCTCCGAGGACGACACCGGTTCTTCGTGGGCCCGCGAACCGCGCGGCGGGCAGAAAAACGGGACCTGCGTCATCGGTGGACCCGTGACGTCATTCAGCAGACCTGACGTCACAGCCGGAGCGCTGCGCAGAGGGCAGCAGCGTCGGCGCGAGCAGGTGAGCGGAGGAACTGCCACGGCAGCTGGTCTCGAACCGGGAACTACGGTGGTCACGTGGTTGCGGGCGGGTTTGCATGCCTTCGCTCTCAGACGGGGTGATAAATCGTCTAGACTGCATCTCTATTCTCTTCCGGTTGAATACCAAAAAGCTGTCTACTAGCAGATGGGCAGCAAGCAGTCTGCACTGCCAGATATTTTCGTGATCGATGAACAGGCGGCCGCTTCGAATTTCGGTCTTGGCCAGTTTACAGTCGCAGTTTACGGGTCTGCTTTTTCAGTATTTCGTGAATTTTATCAAACTTGCTGGTTCTCAAACTGCTCTAACGTCACGCAGCAAAAGAAGTTTTAAGGAATAAAAATGCTGAGCGCTTGGTTGAGGCAGTCAACAAACGAGATGCAATTTTTTGTTGTAAATTATTGTCTAGCATTAACTTTCGAAAACGTTGCTACCACTCGAACGAAACGTGATTAATTTCGTTGGCGTGTGGCACGGAAAATGTAGGAATGCAAAATGTTCTTCTTTGACAGATATTCTCCTTGTGGATTATAAAGAGTTTAAGACTCTTTTCTTTAGCGTTTGATAGTGACAACAAGGTAAATTCATATTAAATACAGTATGAGTTAGTATCAGTGCATTTCTACCTGGATCTTCAAAAGCAAATGATTCAAGGGAGAAGAGCACTAAATGAAAGCCACAGTATTTCATGCACACTCAGAAGCGTGTTACGGAGTGACATTCTGCTGCTACAAGGTTAAGCATATAAGGACTGAAATGAAAAATAAGAAGTGTGAAAATACATAGGTCACTGTGTCACGAATGACATACAATTTATATGTTGTGGGGGAAAAAAAATCAACGAGCTGTTTCCAGTACACTGTCTCATGATTTAGGTCCTTTATATCAGTCATTTGACTGAAGATAATAGAAAAGATGGTATGTGTCCAGGATCACACTGACAAATACATCAAACTTGAGTGTCGAAAGGTCTTGAGTAAGTAACGAAAAGTGGGAAACGAACGAAGGAAGGTTGTTAGAGACGAAAAAACATTAAAAGGGTGTAGATTAGGCCAGGCAAAGGAAATAGATCGTTGGCTTTCCGAAGTAAGCATCGCGGCATTCGACTTGCGGGGAACTTTAATTTGAATGACTTGGCACCTTGTTCCTGCTGAATCGTGGACTCAGTGAGCTAATCAATACATGTGATGAAAATACGTGTAGAGTGAGGAATAGGGAATAGAGAAAATAATTAAATAAAATTTAATAATTTTATATAAAAATGATGCTTTGCAGTATATCTGTATTCTACCTACGCATTGTTTCTCGATGGGTTTTTATGTTCAATCGACGCATAGATCATTGGTACCGAAGTGGAAGAACGTCAAGGGACACCAATCATATGAGTACTAAGAGAATGATTTCAGTAAATGCCTGAATCCCCTCGGGGAAGAACACCTGAAATCAGAAGACAGTGAAGCTGGTACCTGATATTGGGAAGTGGTGAATAACATTCAGCTGTTGGCGTCTTAGCTTCCTCGGCTGAATTTAGGGTTTCAATTGTCTGAACAACTGAAACGAATTTACACATCAAATACCAATAATTTTATCCACCGGATATAAACATACGTTGTACATGGACTGATGTAATTTCTTCATTATAGATGAACAGAGTACTTGTCCCATGTATATAGGGGATTTTATTTACGAAGAGGGGCGGTGAAAGCGTCCGAATCTTTCCGTTGCAGAGTTTTCTTTTGCTTTCTCGCAATGTGACCAGTGGCAGACAAATTTTTAAACTTCCCATCAGATTGAAACTATATATTGTGTATTGAGTTGAACACTGATTTTCGTAGTTAATATGGGATATTGGGCTGTGAGGAAAGGTACCGAGTCGTGCTTGGATAGCTCACTTGGTAAGAGCATTGCCCAAGAGGGCCAAGTTTCTGAGTTCGAGTGTCGCCTCTATACGGGTTTAATCTGCCACAGAGATTCAAAACAGTGCACACTCAGCTGGAAGATTTATTGTAGGAAGAGGAATGTTCCTCACCTCAGTGAATAGTGTCTTGCTGCTTTAATAGATACATTTCCCATCTCAGTTCTTCTCAAGCGATTCTGAAAACTCTTAAGAGCTCTCGAACTCCCTCCGGGTTTCCAGGCGGCATATGACGTCCCTCCCTCCCCCTCTTTCCCTCCCCCACCTCCTCGACTGTCCGCGGCAGCAGACACACCCGCTGAGCCGGTGGGTGTGGCACCGGCGCTGTCGCTTAGAGAATTCTATGACGTTACGTGACTCACATTCCAGTGACGGCAGGTGTGCGAGCTGAACCGACTGGTGCGAGGTGGCTATCCGTGTGATCATTGTGATTGTCCGACAAATCTGTTCGAAAATCACACGGAAGGCATTGCCAATCAACAAGCAGCAAACTACTTTTTGACAACGAACTTCTTACTCTACGACGACGTTTCGGTAGCATCTCAGCATCAACAGTTCAGGGCAAAATACGAATCTTCATTAGACACAAAAGGTTAACAAGTTTGTGCGTGTAACTAACATCTGGACTAGTGCTTATTTGAAACGCATCTGAATGAGGTTATCTCCTTTTCCTTCACTGTGATATCACAGGGAGCTATAAAAATCACATAATATGGAGGGGGGGAGGCTATAGATTGTACATAATGTCACTTTGGAATATTGCCTGCGCTGCTTGAAAGTAACGAACACATATGTCTCATTTCAAGAAAAATTAAAGGGCGCGTCGACATCATTTGGAACACTGGGGGCGGAGCCATAGGACAAGGACTTATGGAATGACTCGGACGAGATTTCTTTGAAGAACAGGTCAGATTTTTTGCCTCAAGTGGTATACCATCACCACAGATAAGCTAAAAACAAATTACCAGTTTCACTTTTTATATTATTCAGTAAATCAATTACATGGGGGAGATCTATGTACATTCTAACATTTGTACGTGATTCTGTACCTTTTCTAATTATGTGTTACCTCTCACTACACATACAACCTGCAACTGTTTCCTTACAGAAGCTCTGTACTCTGGAATTAGGAATGCTGAAAATGTGTTTTAGACCTCCTAACCATTTGTATTAACATGCTCGAATCATTATAAACATACTCGTATATGTGTATTCCTTTTCGAAATTTGCAGAACGCAAGTGTGACAGTTAGCTAATTTGAACGCCCACGGAAAATATCAATTCCTTCTCTTTGTAATATTGGTAAAGTTACAACTGTGGTAATAATATTTGCAGTGCACTTCGCTACAGACAAGTAAAACTCTATAAGGCATGGTCCTACTGGAGACTATATGTCACTGCCTTCGTCCGACCTTTGAACTGATGTACCCACCATTTGTAGGGGGATCTGTATATTAAGATGGACTCCGAATCACGCTGTAACTTAGAACTGTTCACTTTAAAAAATACTGACACAAGTGTAAGAAGTTATAAATGAAAGGTAATAAAACCTAGGACTGATCTGGGATCCAACCACATATCTATAGATCCGTGGTATTGAGAGTAACCATTGAGCCACTGATCCAAACCATGCATGTTTCAATGCGCTTCTTTGCAAATTATGCTAACGTTTCACGGTCTATAAGACTTCATTGAACTGAACACAAGTTAAGAATGGACAAAATAGCATCATGGCGATGTCACATGAGCGCTTACTTACTCGCATTTCTTTTACAGATTTCGTAGGGAAATAGCGAAGAAAAAACGAAGGACAATACGGATGAGACTGGAATATTATCTTGAGAAAAATATTGTTATGTTAGTCCTGCAAATGGAGTAGCTTATTTGCAGTTCACGTAAGTTGAGTACGAACTGTCCCTACCCGCATAATCAGGACGACAGGACATCGTTAGATTTGTGGGTGGTTTTCGTTCATGTAGCACGTTTGTGAAACAAGCTGTTGCTGACATTTTTACTTACCGACATAACATCGCTTTTGTTTGGCTCTTTACTTACCGACATTACATCACCTCTGTTTAGCTTAAATGTAGGGGAAAATAAGAGCGCAAATGTACGAAGAACTTAGTACAGTATTTGTCTAGAACCATTCAGGAAAACCTGGATTTGATAATTGGATTTGAACTATCCTAAAACGTATAACAGGATAGTTAATAATACTCGCGCCGTTCTCCTAACAAATATAATTCCAACTACATGGATCGATTTGGGCAGCCAACCAAATATCTTCTGGGCTCCAGCTATGAAGCAGTTGAAAAACTTGATGTATTTTAGGTATAATACTTTCCAAAATCTAACACGTTCTAAAGTAGGTCATTCGGGTTTTCTCTTAATCCAAAGAAACTGACTTTGTCTTCTTGTCAATGATCTGAGTATTACCGAGTTAGTGATGAAGCGTGACCAAAGGTTTCAGGTTGAGTGCAAGGAAAGAGGAATGGGTAGCTGCCTGGGGGGGGGGGGGAGGAAGAGGGGAGGATTAGAATTCAAGGACAATGCAAGTAATCTGCAGAAGTGCATAACACCACATCCCAATGCTATGTTTCGTGAACTGGGAGAAGACAGAAGGAACTTGAGACAGTTTTCACAGCGATCTCGAAGAACAACCTTGCAAATTTTCTATGTATCTACATTTGAACCCAACTAAATACAACGGCTTAGCTGTCCAGGGGTATGAGTTGTACCAATAAAGTTTCTCGTCTTAGTGTTCCATTAATAGTTGTACATAAAATTACCTACGTGAAATAGGTATCGGATTTAACATGCTTGGCTGGGGAAGTCAAAAGTTTAGCTTTTCCTGTGATGAATACTTACCGTGTCGTATTTTTTTACAAGATGATATAGTATTAAAATTAATTTATTCCCTAAATTCAGCCAGACGATGATATAATTAAGACAATGGAGTTCGTCTGTTATTGCCCATTTTCAAGCGTGTGTTCATTTTCAAGCACACAAAAAGGCGTGGATGATTCTCCCAAGTACATAAAATGATCTCATTTTTTTGGAACGGACGCCTTCAGGCATAGTTTTCACTGCCTGTAAACAAAAATGAGGTTTCAACTAACGTTATACTTCGAGACGTCGATTGGTTCATTATTAGCCAGCTCGGAACACAGTATTTACGAAAACGACTGCATGTAAGATTTGAATAAATTCTGAGATCCAGAGGTTTATGTAGGGCTAAACAGTCTCCTAAATTGACATGTACACACTAGTACATATACTGAAATCGAGCATACAGCGGAGAGTACCTGGTACCACCGTCAGTCAACACTGTCTTTTTCCACTTGCATAGCAAAAATGACTGTACATGTACTTCCTTACGAGCTCTGATTTCTCCTAGCTTGCCTTCTCAGTCCTCACGGGACATGTTTGTTGCTGGTGGTATAACGGCTTTGCAATCTGTCACGAATTCCGGTTCCAAAAATCTTCTAGTGGTGTTCACAAAAAGAAGTCTTCTTCCTTCCAGTGATACTCACTTGAGTTTACGGTGCATTCCCGTAATATTCACTTGTTGATCGAATTATCGGTATGAAATCTAGCAGCAAGCCTCTGACTTGCCTCGACGTCGTCCCTTAATCTGACCTGGTGGTGGTCCCAAACACTCCGACGGTACTCAAGAATGGGTCGCTCTAATGATCTTTACACATTCTCATTTACAGATAAGCTAGCCGGCCGCTGTGACTGAGCGGTTCTAGGCGCTTCAGTCCTGAATCACGATGCTGCTACGGTCGCAGGTTCGAATCCTGCCTCGGGCATGGATGTGTGTGATGTCCTTAGGTTAGTTAGGTTTAAGTAGTTCTAAGTCTAGGGGACTCATGACCTCAGATGTTAAGTCCCATAGTGCTTAGAGCCATTTGAACAGATAAGCTACGCTTCCAAACAATTCTCCCAATAAACCGAACTCGACCACTTGTCGTTCATAGAAGCGCACTTATGTGCTCTTCCAATTTCATACACCTCTGCAACGTTACGCATAAATATTTAATCGTCATGGCTGAGTCTAGCAGCAAGCAATTAACACTTGCCCGCATCTCGTGGTCGTGCGGTAGCGTTCTCGCTTCCCACGCCCGGGTTCCCGGGTTCGATTCCCGGCGGGGTCAGGGATTTTCTCTGCCTAGTGATGGCTGGGTGTTGTGTGCTGTCCTTAGGTTAGTTAGGTTTAAGTAGTTCTAAGTTCTAGGGGACTGATGACCACAGATGTTAAGTCCCATAGTGCTCAGAGCCGTTTTTTGAGTTAACACTTAGTCAGACATTAGAGAATTGGTTTTCCTACTCGTCTGCAGTAACTTGCATTTTTCCACATTTACAGCAAACCATCATTAATTATAGTAAATACAAATTCTGTCTAAGAAGCTCCCCGACAGATTAAAACTGTGTGCCGGGCCGAGACTCGTTCTCGGGACCTTCGCCTTTCACGGGTAAGTGCTCTACCATCTGAGCTACCCAAGCACGACTCACGACCCGTCCTCACAGCTTTAGTTCCGCCAGCACCTCACCTCCTACTCTGAAGCGGACTGAGAATTTAACTATGGAAACATCCCCCAAGCTGTGGCTAAGCCATGTCTCTGCATTATCCTTTTTTCCAGGAGTGCTAGGTCTGCAGGAGAGCTTCTGTGAAGTTTTCAAGGTAGGGGATGAGGTACTGGAGGAATTAAAGCTGTGAGTGCAGGTCGTGAGTCACGCTTGGGTAGCTCAGCTTGTAGAGCCCACGAAAGGCAAAGGTCCCGACTTAGGGTCTCGGGCCGGCACACAGTTTTAGTCTGCCAGGGTGTTTCATATCTACGCACACTCCGCAGCATAGTTAAAACTTCATTCTGAAATTCTAAGTCAAACTGTGTCCTCCTACAATGAGTTAAAGACGGCTCTTTTCCGTACAGTATGGCGTCATCATTAAAATGTGGCAGATTGCTGCTCGCTGCCCTCCTTGGTCGTTTATGTATGTACAGTGCAAGATCGGCCCTGTCACACTTTCCTGGACCGCCGCTGACGATACCATGGTCTCCGATAAACACTCGTCGTTCGGGATAACGGGTTAAAATGGGTTATATTACTTAAAACGTCTTCGAGCCACTCGCATATGTGAGTTACTGTTCCGTATGCTCGGACCTTAGTCAACAACATGCAGCGTGGCACCGTGTCGAAAGCTTACCGGGAACCGAGGAGTATGGAATCAACTTGTTGACCTTCATCCATGTTTAGCAAGTTATCTTCTCGTGTCTTATATGTATTATCTAACAACATGAGTACAGAGGTAAATACATTGATTTACATTTACGTAGTCCGAAATGCAGGAAATAGCGGAGAAACTGCACCATCGACAACTTATTTGGTTTGCTGCAAATCTTTTACAAAACAAGAAATTCTAATGGGGAACGTATGTGTCCTGTATACCTTGATCAAATGTAACACGCCACCCTATGAAGTCCAACAAGGAGGCAAATACTCTCTGTCAAAACTGTTAACCCCAAGAAATCTGGATCTGTGGCGCAAATTCGTGACTGACTTTCTGCCTGGCAGCAAGTATTGTCTACGGCGCTAGGAGGGGGAGGAATAAATTCTAGTAAAACCTTTAATTTGTAAATACAAGAAAGAGGCAAGCTGAGTTTCGCATGAGCAACGCATTGTAAATTCGAGTTCAACGGTGAATAGAAGCTTTTCTCTCTCGTGTAGATTAAATTCGTTCCAAAATAGATGCACTCAAGTATTCAGCAGCAAACTGATAAAGGATCTTGGTGCGTAATTTTGCGGGTTCGTTCGCATCTCCTTCTTATATACGGAAGTAGCACGTGCCTTTTTTCAGTCGCTTGGGACTTTCCATTAGACGAGAGATTCACGATAGATGCTAGTGAAGTTTAGGTACAACGTCGACGAGTACTCTCTGGCGACCTGATTTGTTTTACACACTTTGAGTTTATTTTTGTCGCCTAGGGCGCCTATTTCTACGTCCTCCAAATGCGAGTTTGTGCGACGGTAGAACGATGGCATTTCTGCACTATCCTTCATCGTGAATGATTTTTTAAATCTGACAGTTAAAAAAGGATCTGTTTTCTATTGTCGCACCGTACTGCTTTACGAGTGAGTGAACGGAAACCTTCGACTTGAGTAGCGATTTTATGTAGAGCCAGAAGTTTCTGGGCTATTGAGACATACGTTGCGTTAACGTATGACGGAGGAAGTCTTTGTATTGCTTCGCTCATTGACCATAGACGCGCGAATTTCTTCTAAATTTCGCCGGTTGACATTACGACATAAGCATTTCCTAAAGCCATGGGGAATTTTTGATTACAGATATTCTTCCACTAATCTAGGAAAGTTATAAATTTCTAGTGCAGAAATGGTCCTACGCTTAGAGACGCAAAACTACAGTTCGGTAGCTTTTGTACAGTACGTAAATGACGTAGTATATGATGGAATTACCGGTAGCGTTGATAGCATTGGTAGGGAAAGAAACGCGAATGAAGGTATGAGAGAGGAACTGGGAGCCGACGAATTCTCTCTCTCTCTCTTTTGTACATAATTAGAAGGCACATCGTTCAGTGCTAGTCCACTGTGTTTTTTATATCGTTTCAAAATACAAATTGCCTTTTACAAGTAAAAGAAGATAGCTGATCGCGTAACTCCTGCTCTTTTATACAACCAAAAGAATTCCTTTTGATGCAAGTACAGTTTACATTCACAAACACACAAAAGTTAATTAATTATTGCATTATTTTGTACTCAGCAGAATTTTCTTCATTATCATCAAAGGAAAGAGATTGTTGTTGTAAATGGTAAATGCAAAAGTTGTTTGGTGATAACAAAAATGGTTCAAATGGAGGTTCGAGTCCTGCCTCGGGCATGGGTGTGTGTGTTTGTCCTTAGGACGATTTAGGTTAAGTAGTGTGTAAGCTTAGGGACTGATGAATGGGTCAAATGGCTCTGAGCACTATGTGACTTAACTGCTGTGGTCATCAGTCCCCTAGAACTTAGAACTACTTAAACCTAACTAACCTAAGGACATCTCACACATCCATGCCCGAGGCAGGATTCGAACCTGCGACCGTAGCGGTCACGCGGTTCCAGACTGTAGCGCCTAGAACCGCACGGCCACTCCGGCCGGCTAGGGACTGATGACCTTAGCAGTTAAGTCCCATAAGATTTCACGCACATTTGGACATTTTTGGTTCAAATGGCTCTGAGCACTATGGTACTTAACTTCTGAGGTCGTCAGTCCCCTAGAACTTAGAACTACTTAAACCTAACTAACCACAGGACATCACACACATCCGTGCCCGAGGCAGGATTCGAACCTGCTACCGTAGCGGTCGCGCGGTTCCAGACTCTAGCGCCTAGAACCGCTCAGCCACAGTGGCCGGCGTGTTGATAACAGAAACATGTTTGTATAAGCCTGATGAAATACTGAAGCGATGTTTGAAACGTTTTCGATTTGCTTTTTTTTTCATTTTGGATTTTTGAGTAAATTGCGATTTCCAGCGCTATATGATAAACTTTTTTTAATTTTTTTTTACAACATCCATCTGTTTAACTCATAAATCAACTGTTTCCGAATAAAACCTGAATTAAATAATGACAAACTCAATTTTGCTATAAATACTGTTTATTTTTATGTAGACAGTATAGGTATGTAGAATAAAATTGTTCTGTAGGTAATGGAGCACTTTAATATATTCACACTCAGTTTCTATGTGGTTCAACACTTCCGATTTCTAGGTGACCTAGTATGACACTGATCGTTTGCATAAACAAAGAAATCTGACTGACGTAACGCCCGATAGGTATGCAACACACCTAACCTACTGGTAATGCGGTTACAGTCTTCATTGACCAAAGCTACCAGGGAAATTACCGCAGTGTTTGCTCACTTAAAATAGCCTACTTTAGTTTTATAAATCTACCCATCATGTGTGTTTGTGTGGTCTTTAGAGACTGGTTTGATGCAGCTCTCCATGCTACTCTATTCTGTGAAAGCTTCTTCATCTCCCAGTACCTCCTGCAATCCTACATCCTTCTGAATCTGTTTAGTGTGTTCATCTCCTGGTCTCCCTCTACGATTTTTACCCTCCACGCTGCCCTCCAGTACTAAATTGGTGACCCCTTGATGCCTCAGGATAGGTCATACCAACCGATCCCTTCTTCTAGTCAAGTTGTACCACAAATTTCTCTTCTCTCCGATTCTATTCAATACCTCCTCATTAGTTATCTGATCTACCCACCTAATCTTCAGCATTCTTCTGTGGCACCACATTTCGCAAGCTTATATTCTTATTGTCTAAACTATTTATCGTCCACGTTTCACTTGCATACATGGCTATACTCCATACAAATACTTTCAGAAACGACTTCCTGACACTTAAATGTATACTTGAAGTAAACAAATTTCTATTCTTCAGAAACGCTTTAATTGCCTTTGCCAGTCTACATTTTATTTTGCTCCCCAAATAGCAGAATTCATTCACTAGTTTAAGTGTCTCATTGCTAATCTAATTCCCCTAGCATCACCACATTTAATTCGACTACATTCCATTATCCTCGTTTTGCTTTTGTTGATGTTCATCTTATATCCTCCTTTCAAGACACTGTCCATTCCGTTCAGCTGCCCTTCCAGGTCCTTTGCTGTCTCTGACAGAATTACAATGTCATCGGCGCACCTCAAAGTTTTTATTTCTTCTTCATGTATTTTAATACCTACTCCGAAATTTTCTTTTGTTTCCCTTACTGCTTCCTCAATATACAGATTGAATACCGTCGGGGAGAGGCTAAACCGTGTCTCACTTCCTTCCTAACCACTGCTTCCCTTTCAAGTCCCTCGACTCTTATAACTGCCATCTGGTTTCTGTACAAATTGTAAATAGCCTTTCGCTCCCTTTATTTTACCCCTGCCACCTTCAAAATTTGAAAGAGAGTATTCCAGTCAACATTGTCAAAAGCTTTCTTTAAGTCTACAAATCCTAGAAACGTTGGTTTGCCTTTCCTTAATCTATTTTGTAAGATACGTCGTAGGGTAAGTATTGCCTCACGTGTTCCAACATTTCTACGGAATCAGAACTGATCTTCCCCGAGGTCGGCTTCTACGAGTTTTTGCATTCGTCTGTAAATAAATCGTGTTAGTATTTTGCAGCCGTGGCTTATTAAACTGATAGTTCGGTAATTTTCACATCTGTCAACACCTGCTTTCTTTGGGATTTGAAGTATTATATTCTTCCTTAACTCAGAATATTTCGCCTGTCTCATACATCTTGCTCACGACATGGGGCTACCCATGATATAAAAGTGCATATGTTTACTAGGAGAGATTCGTGTTGGTTGTGTGCTGAGATCGGTGTAGTGCCACAGTGCGATTCGCTGGCAGTAGTGCCGCGATTTAGGCGAGAGGCGTCGGCGCGGCGACGCGTGGTGTGGCGGGAAACGCCCAGCGCTCACCTCTGTCCCTTCTCTGCGCTTGCCTTTCCCTTTCTTTCCTTCGCGGACAGCACGGAGGTGGAGTGCGCCCACCAGATGGGCGACGCGCGTCGGAATGCCTCGCCGGCGGCTGGAGGGGCGCCGTCCACGTGTGGGCGGCTGCGGCGCCGGCCCCCGGCAAGATGGCCGCCGCTGGCTCGGCCCCCGCCTCAGCCATGCTGGCTGGACCGCTGGAGGACAGGACAGCGCGCCCGGCAGCAGGAGGCGGCTGCCCCGCCACGGCGACACGCCCTGACAGCCGCGGCGACAACCACTCACCTCTCCTGTCACTGCGGCCGCGCCGCCTTTCTACTCATCAGCGGTTCGCTAGCAGTTTACTCAGACATACAGTCGTCTATGAAGACTCGACCTCAGAAAGGAATTCGATACCCTTCCACAGTGTCATTTAGTCAACAAAATACGAGCACACCGAGTGTCGGCCCAGATCAGATCGATAACATCCTTGCTAATAAAACACAACGTGTCATCCTATATCTCCATCTACACCGTGTTCGGGAACTGCCTTTACAAACTTCTATAACCTGTAGACAAGAGTGAGTGCAGAATATTTTGAATAGGAACCCATGTCCAGAAACGTACCTCTTCCAGTCTACAGGCCGGACGGTGTGACCGTGCGGTTCTAGGCGCTACAGTCTGGAACCGCGTGACCGCTACGGTCGCAGGTTCGAATCCTGCCTCAGGCATGGATGTGTGTGATGTCCTTAGGTTAGTTAGGTTTAAGTAGTTCTATGTTCTAGGGGACTGATGACCGCAGATGTTAAGTCGCATAGTGCTCAGAGCCATTTGAACCATTCTACGATGGTTTCGTTTCAGATGTGCAAAGCGTCCACATCTGATGAGAGAAGAGACTCAAAGTTGCTCGTTCTGGTACGCAGTAGAGTAGACGGGATGAGGTGTATTGGACCTGTTCTTGGAAACTGTGCCACTGAATGTCCGTCTAGAAATATGGGTTCAAAACTATGGTGCACCACCTCACTTCTCAAATGCGCTTCGGAGATATCTCAACAGATGAGACGGTGAGAGATGGGTAGCCCGAGGTGGTCCAATCACGTGGCCCTGCTTCTTGTGGGGTCGTATGCGAATTTACGAGACTTCTGTAGAGGTAGAGGAAGATCTTCTGGCAAGAGTTCTGGTCTCTGCTCTAGAGTGTGAAAAGACACCAGATGAGATAGAGTGCACCAGAACATGCTTTGTAGGTGCAATGTCTGCAACAGAGTTGATGGTCGCCACATCAATCCGCTATTCTAATGCATCAGTACTGTTATGTCCGTACAGTATACTGGCCACTTTTTTGTCTTGTAATAATGTACACATGCAGTATGTAAGTGGTAATACAAACGAATGTGATTAAGCGATAAATGGCTGTTTAATTATGTTTCCTTTCGAACTGCTACATAAATAGTTATACTGCGTCAAGCCTAACACAAGTCCTCAAGCAGAAGTGGATGAGTTAATCATCTGAACTGAAACTGCCGGAGAGGAAACGGTATGTTTCCAGTATGGGTTCCTGTTCAAAATACTGTGTACTCACTCCCTTCTAGCAGCCTTAGAAGTTTGTAACGATAATTTGCGAACACCCTGTATATTCCGGATGCCACCTTACGATGTGCGGCGGAGTACAGTGTCACATTCCCCCTTTCTTGTTCCGGGACGAATGGTTCGCAGGAAAAACGATTCTTAGTAAGTCTCAGTGTGACCTATAATCTCACCAATTCTACCTTCATGGCCTTTTCGTGATATATACGTGTGCTCGAAAATACGGCGAATTATTTCATTTGATTTTATTTATTTTTATTTGTTTAATTATTTTTTCAGCCTTCAGTCTTCTGACTGGTTTGATGCAGCCCGCCACGAACTGCTCCTCTGCGCCAACCTTTTCATCTCAGAGCAGCACTTGCAACCTACGCCCTCAATTATTTGCTGGATGTGTTCCAATCTCTGTCTTCCTCCGGAATTTTTATCCTCTTCAGCTTATCTTCTTTACGCAAGTCGTCTCCATGGTGCCGCACAAAAAAGTCTTAAGTATATGTAAAGGACCTCAAATGATGTATCTTCTGAATTCTCAACCCACAAACTGTGTTATCGTATTTCCACTGTTGAGATACTTGTATGGACACTTACTGAGAGCCAATAAATTAAAAAACAAAAAGATAAAAAAATCCTACCTCGCTGAAGCCTCTCTTGAACTTGTTGACAAGTCAGAATCTGTTCCTACTTGATGCTACCTGGCTCAGCGGATTAGGCTGTCGGACAAATTACATAAAATGGCTGCAGCTTCAGAACTTGCTGCTAAAAACAAAAAAACAAAAAAAATCATTCAGCGTATTTTTTATCACACGTTGTACGTAGGAGGAAACAATATATACATATATTGACTCTTCTTGCCGGCCGGTGTGGCCGTGTGGTTCTAAGCGCTTCAGTTTGGAACCGCGTGACCGCTACGGTCGCAGGTTCGAATCCTGCCTCGGGCATGGATGTGTGTGATGTCCTTAGGTTACTTAGATTTAAGTAGTTCTAAGTTCTAGGGGACTGATGACCTCAGAAGTTAAGTCCCATAGTGCTCAGAGCCATTTGAACCATTTGACTCTTCTTAGGAACGCACGCTCTCCAAATTCGAACAGTAAACCACGCTGCGACGCACAACGCCTCTCTTGCAGTGTGTGCGGCTGCAGTTAACTGATCGTCTCCGTGATGATTTTGCGTTTACGAAACGAACCTGTAGCAAAACCCGCTGATCTTCTGCGATTCTTCTCTATTTGCTCTATCAGTCCTACTTGGTACGGATCCGAGATTGATGACCAATATTCTTGGCTGAACGGTTGTTTACTAACAAGAGAACCTCCCCATCGCACCCCCCTCAGATTTAGTTATAAGTTGCCACGGTGGATAGACCTTGAAAAACTGAACACAGATCAATCGAGAAAACAGGAAGAAGTTGTGTGGAACTATGAAAAAATAAGCAAAATATACAAACTGAGTAGTCCACGTGTAAGATAAGCAGTTTCAAGCCTAGACAGGTCTCATAAGCGCCGTGGTCCCGCGGTTAGCGTGAGCAGCTAGGGAACGAGAGGTCCTTGGTTCAAGTGTTCCTTCGAGCAAAAATTTTAATTTTTTATTTTCAGACAATTATCAAAGTTCAGGCACTCACACATAATCAACTTCGCCCTCCAAAATTCCAGGACATGTTCAGATTTGTTTGGACATATGCAAGATTTGACGGTCTACACATGGATAAATTTTAAAACGTTAAAAACATATGTTTTGACACAGCACAGGGAAAAGTGTGCGACTGCGAGACTTTTGGATTCATTTGTTGCAGTTTATGTGACAAACTCTTATGTTTTCATCACTTTTTTGGTAGTGATTATCACATCCACAAGAAAACCTAAATCGGGCAAGGTAGAAGATTCTTTTTATCCATTCGCCAAGTGTACAGGTTAGGTGGGTCAACAAAATATTCCTGTCATGTGACGCACATGCTGTCACCAGTGTCGTATAGAATATATCAGACGTGTTTTCCAGTGGAGGAATCGGTTGACCTATGACCTTGCGATAAATGTTTTCGGTTCCCATTGGAGAGGCACGTCCTTTCGTCTACTAATCGCACGGTTTTGCGGTGCGGTCGCAAAACACAGACACTAAACTTATTACAGTGAACAGAGACGTCAATGAACGAATGGACAGATCATAACTTTGTGAAAATAAAGAAAAATTTTTCCGCTTGAGGAGAGACTTGAACCAAGGACCTCTCGTTCCGTAGCTGCTCATGCTAACGACGGGGCCACGGCGTTCCTGTTTTAAGATTATCTTTGATGTTGCCTATGATCGCGTGGACTACTCAGTTTGTATATTTTGCTTATTTTTTTATAGTTCCACACAACTTCTTCCTGTTTTCTCGAGTGATGTGTGTTCAGTTTTTCAAGGCGTATCCACTGTGCCAACTTATAACTAAGGCACTTCACGGGTGGGCCTCCTTCCAGTGACTGTTCTGCAATCGTCTGAACATACAAAAATGAGTCTTCCGGCCTTTTATCCGCAATAAGTCATGTTTGTTCATCTTGAGGGTAAACTGACAATCCCCGTAGCAAGCGTAGGTCCTCTGCAGGCCTGCCTATATTTTGCTACAATTATCTAGCATTAAGACTTCCACCGAGAGAGGTAAAGCATGAGTTAGCACACTGTACTCGCTTTCGGGAGGACGACCGTTCAAACCCACCTCCGGCCATCCTGATTTCAGCTTCCCGTAATATCCCTAAATCACTTCAGGCAAATACCCGAACTTTTCCTTTGAAACAGCACGGCCGACTCCCTTCCTCATCCGTCCCCAATCCGGTGAGTCCGATGACCTCACAGCTTGGTCACAGCCCCCAAACCAACCAATCAACTAACCATTACAACATCTCTGTATAGAACAGCATCATCCACGAAAAGCTTCATGGAACTTGCAACGCTATCGACTAGATCTATTAATATATTGTGGAAGGTAACAGTCGTTCAGCAGTCCTTTGCTGCACGCCTGAAGCTACTTTTACGTCTAAAGATTTATCTCCGTTAACACTGATATGCTGTATTCTGTTTGCTAGTACCCCTCGGTCCAGTCACACAGTCGGTCTGGTAATTCGAACCAACCGTATGGTAACATGCGATTGGGGAACTGTTCTTAACAAAATAAAATAAAATCTTCTTTAGTTAGGCTACTCGCGGATGATTCTGTTGCCTGCAGGAACGTAGAGACGAAATGACGGTAGACCTGCAGAAAACCGACAACTGGTGCAGACACTGCAGTTGTCCCCGAACACGAATAAATGTGACACCATGAGCACAACAATGTTAAGAGCTCCACTGGCACCTGATTAAACTATTGCCGACAAATTGCTGGAAGCAGTAACTATCGTAAAACAGTTTGAAGTCACTATCCGGAACTATCTAAAGTGGAATGCCCACATGAAAGAAACGGGAGGAAAATTGAATGCCAGGCTGAGAGTAACTGGAAGTATCTTAATGAAACGTAATTCTGTCACGAAACAAATAGCTTACAAAGTGCTTATTCGCTCGATTCCTTATTATTATTCACCTTGACTTACTGGATGAGACGGAGAAGATGTAATGAAGAGCAGTGGTTTTATGACGGCATCCTCTAGATGGCGACAGAGAGCGTTAAGGAGATTCTCAGCAAAATACAACGGCAGACGCTACAAGAGAGGCGTTGTGCGTAAGGGAGAGATACACTGATAAAATTCCCGAAGCGTACATTCCAAGAGGAGGCGCGCAACAATTACTGCTTTCCACGTGCTTCACACGAGATGACCACGAGGAGAAAATCTGATTAATCAGAACTCATGTGGATGTTTATCGACAATATTTCTTCACTCTCACATCATTCGCGAAGGGAAAAGAGCAGGAAGAGAGAAAAAAAAAAAAAAACATTGCTACTAGAACTACACTTCACCGCATGTCCTAAGGTGTCTCGCTGGTGATGGTAAGTTCCTGTGGGACCAAACTGCTGAGGTCATCTGTCTCTAGGCTTACACACTATTTAATCCAACTTTAACTTACGCTGAGGACAACACAAACTCATCCATGCCCGCGGGAGGACTCGAAACTCCGACGGGGGAAGCCGCGTGAACCGTGACAAGGCGCCTCTAGACCGAGCGACTACACCGTGCAGCAGGTATCTCGCTGATTGTGTGTACAAGCAGATGTGGTATCTGTGGAAAAAAACGTTACCAGCATCCAGTTAAATGAAACGGTTCCATTAGGGCCTCGGAGCCTAAGTCGTCTATGAACAATCATTCATTAGCAGATCAGCATAATTAGTCGGTAGGTAGCTCGAAGCAGCAAAGAGATGTGAAGTAAACCCCCAGGCTGCTAAAATTACTCTTAACTGCTCTTTATAAACAAAATCAGCCAATTTTCTAGTGCATTCTTTTAAAGAAGGCAAAATAAAAACTGTAGAATACGTGAAGGCAACAAAATATCGCATAGACGATAAAGCGACAAATAACGCGAAATAGGAGAGTGAAATGTGGCAGAATTTGTCATTTCACCCTCTCCCGTGTGAACGTTTGAATATGAAATACTGATATTCACTACAAAGTTGGATGTCGCCTGGTGGAGTTACGGGCACATGATGCGGTAACAAAAGTATTTAAGAGGAGCAGACACGGACGGATTATCACTCTAATGAAGATTTGCATTGCAAATGGGCAAATCCATTGAGATAGGTGACTTTGATAAAGGGCAGTTTATTAGTACGCAGAGCCTGTGAACGAGTATCTCGCAAATGGCGAAGCTGGTCTGATGTTCACATGCTACTGTCGTGAGCATCTCGGAAAGAGGAAGAAGAACAGCGAAACTACCAGTAGGCGTTAAATGGTTGGATGTCCACGACTGTTCACAGAACACGCTGTTCGGAGACTTGTCTGATCTATTAAGTAGGATAAACCGTGATCTGTGCATCTCTGTCGAAAGAGCACAATGTTGGTGCAAGTACAGGCATTTCGGAGCACAGCCTTCATTGTACATTGTTGAACATTGAGCTTCGCAGCAGAGTATCCCTATGTGTTCACATGTTGACCCAACGACATCGTCAATTACGACCGCAGTGGGCAAGGGACCATCAGCATTCGGGCGTCGATCAATGGAAACGTGTCGGTTCTTCGGGTGAAACACAGTTTTGCTACACTAGGTCGATGATCGTATCCACAAACACCGTTCAACGAGGTGAACAGCGGCTCAAAACGTGCAACGCTCCACGAACGCAGGCCGGTGGGAGCAGTATTATGCTATGGGAGAGATTCTCCTGCGATTACATGAGAGTGCACGTGACGCGGTAACAAAAGCATTTAAGCGGAGCAGACACGGACGGGGATCATCCTAAGTGATAGTAACCGAAGACACGCTGACAGCTGCGAACCTCCTGCATCCCCTCATGCTTGATGTCTTCCCCGACGGCGATGTCTTCTTTCATCAGTATAATTAACCGTCTCTCGGAGCCAGAACCGTGCTACAGTGGTTTGAGGAGCATTATGGTGAACTCACTCTGATGTCTAGCTGACACAATTCACCTGATGTAAATCCTATAGAACCTATATGGGTCAGCATCGGGTTCCATCGTCGCGTACACAGATCAGCTGCCCGTTATTTACTGGAACTACATGACCTGTGCGTAGACATCTAATGCCGCATACCTCCACAAACCTATCATCAATCTGTCGGAATCCTGATACACAGAATCAGTGGTGTATTTCGTTCCAAATATGGACTAACAAGGTATTAAACAGGTGGTCATACTACTTGGCTCGTAAGTGTATAATGTTGAAATTGAATCCTGACTCATTTTCTGAACTCTAAGGTTCGCCTACAACCTTCTACTGGTCGTTCATTTCCCGTGTGAGGAGCTGAGGCCCTGGGTACGACGTCTAACCCTAATAATAATAACTTACTTTCATGGCCTCTATTCTGGCAACAATTTTACCCAATGATGTCACGTTTCCTGACTCATACATAAAACAAAGACGTCATGGAGAGATATTTGATGCTGTGTATCAATGAAAGTTCAATGGTTCAAATGGCTCTGAGCACTGTGCGACTTAACTTCTGAGGTTATCAGTCGCCTAGAACTTAGAACTAATTAAACCTAACTAACCTAAGGACATCACACACATCCATGCCCGAGGCAGGATTCGAACCTGCGACCGGAGCGGTCGCTCGGCTCCAGACTGTAGCGCCTAGAACCGCACGTCAATGAAAGTACGTAATTCTTTAGTAATCAGGAATTAACACTAGAACCATCAACTACAGCGCTTAAGCTCCACAAACATGTAAATCAAGAAGACGGATCACACTGTCAATACGTACGTCATTACGCAAAACAGTAGAATTAATAATGGGTAAACAAGGAAATAAAAGTTGTGTGTTGTACTGTACCGCCATAAACATGTTTGCGTAAAATCACGTGTCCTTATTGTCACTGACTGATAGAAGCAAACCTGTAAGACGCCATGATGATTGACATGTTTGCGAAGTTTAAGTCCCGTAATTGGTGGTTTCATTGTTTGCGTCTGTCATCTACGAAAATATTCAGTTTAAAAAATTAACTTCGTTAAAGATCTCTAAAAAGTGTCTTTTTTGCAACGATTTGTTGTGTAGAAGGGTCAAAAAAATGTGACGTTAACGGATAAAGCTGTTACCTCCACTTCAAATTAAAACAGTTTGGTAATAGATTGATTACTGTGCGAAAATAAAATGTAAGCTGATTTTGGAAAACATGCAGAGACAAAAATTTAAATCTGAAAGAAGAAATTGAAACACTCTACGTTACACCTTAAAGCTAGGATATCCTCTCTTACGATCACAAAAATACGCCAATCCCTGCTGACAGCGTTAGATTCTTGTTACAAAACTACGATAATAGAGAACTCCGTCATTGGCGACTTTTTTAAGAGCGTGTTGTGTATGCATACTTTAAATTACAGGTCTCTGCGGTGTAGATATATTTAAGGAAAACGAATCACTTCAGAATGTACCAGTAGTGAAAATGCAGTAGTCCACACCAACAAAGGAATATTGACATGGTCAAATGAATGCTTTTGTGCTGAAGGCACTTTCGCTTCCATAGTCAGAGATAAGACTCCAAACTGCTGTTTTCGCTCTATAATTCAGTGTTGACGGATCGGCAGTACACTTTAAAGCGCTGGCAATGTTTTCTTTCGAAAAACTATGAATAGTGTTTGTGTACAGAACTATTTTTTTGATTAATTGATCAGTTTCAATAGGTTTAACGTAAATGTCACATTTTTTTCAGTAATGTAAATAAATGTGATGTGAGATGTAAATAAATGCGGGGTGACTCCGTGATGATGTTACAAACTTTCGGAGGCGGAGGAGACAATTCGGAAACGACAGAGTCGAAAGTTATAAGAGAAAATCGTTGTGATACCACTGACAATAGATTATACGTAGATTTTAGGGTACACAAATTTCAGAGGTGGTAGTATGGACCAAAACAAGAAAATAATGTCCAGTAAACGTGGGCTCTAAAATATACACCTTTAAGAGGTACGAGGACTTGTTCATCTTCGATAGTGTTAAAAAAATACTTTATTGCATGCACTTTGGTTTCCTTATAGGTCGAGGAGACACTATGGGCCGAAACAAGGAAAAGTATTCAGTAAATGTTGGCTCCAAAATGCATACCTTAAGAGATACGAGCATTTGTTCAGTAGAAGAGACGTGTTTCACATTAGCGAAGATGAGCAAGGGCTTACAGCTCTTAAGGTGTTCACCCACGTTTACTGGACACGCTCTTTTACTGGAAATTTTTATCTTGTTTTGATCGATACTATCACCTTTGAAATTTGCCTATCCTATAATCTTAGCAAAACATACTGGTACGTGCTTTCCATTAACAGAGGTATGAGAACGATTTTCGCTTGTAACTTTCGTCTCCGTCGTTTTAGAACCAGGGACCTTACCTCAAATTGATACTTTTATCACCTCTGAACGTTTGTAACATTATCTTGAAATCATCTTGTATAATGTAACTATTAGCTATAGTCTTATTGTCATCATATCACTGGAAAGCAATGAAATGAGGCAAAATAAAGAACATACTCGAAAACAAAAAGCCAGAAAATATTAAGAAACAATAAATACTCTTCTTCCTAAAAATGTCCCTCAAAAATGGACCATGACAAAGACCCTGACCTTGACAATGGAGCATGAAACATTTAATGATGAAGCATGAATCAGTAAAATGACATATAAACTATAATGAGAGTGTGTCGACCATGTTTAGCTCACACTCTTGCTCTGCTATTATGTACGAGGTGTAGAACAACATATTTTCCATTATTCCACTTCACACTATAGGGATTTTGTAATGAGATATGCTTTCACATTAGAAGAGTAGTTGAACACAGGAACACTAGTTATTTGTTTGGTTTACGTGCTTTGGTATACTGTACGGTATTACAAGTACAGTACGTTTCAGTTACTTGTCTCTTATAAACGAATACGCTTGAAAATGGCTCTTAATGGCTACAACTGACTGGTTATGTTTGTAATCATAGGGAGAATTTCAGCATTTGTAGTGGTTTCCTTTACAGGGGTTCCTGTTTGAAGTGCTCGTGTTTGGTAGATCTTTACCAAGTTCGTCTACCAGGTGCCAAGTACGTAGAGAGAAGCACAACGCGGTTGGTCTGATGCATGGGAGTATGCACTTGCTGACATACACAAATACAAGAGTACCAATTCTCTCAACCCGGGTCATATGTTTTGCAGCGAGCAGCTTCGTGAAATCACAGAGATT
Organism: Schistocerca piceifrons; assembly: GCF_021461385.2. Lineage (NCBI taxonomy): Eukaryota > Metazoa > Arthropoda > Insecta > Orthoptera > Acrididae > Schistocerca > Schistocerca piceifrons. Next base: position 168,447,492 of record NC_060145.1, read on the forward strand.
TTGTATAAAAAATGTCACACTTTAACTTTTTAGCTCTCCTTAAGTCGAAGAGAACTCTGAAACAAGTACTTCTATATAGAGTGGAGAAATAGTTATTATTGGTTTAGAAGTCTAATTAGAATAGACATTTGCAGCAAAGTTCCTTTATCTGATGACACTTTGTTTTCAACACATGTTATTCTTGTAAAGCATCAGCATGTGAAAGCCACCCATTATAGCATGATGAATATCACGATATTCCACCGACAAGATAAAAAAATCTACAGTTCGAATTGCGCAGTAATCACTCGTCTTTTTACGCCGCGTTGACAATAAAGGTTTTCGAAGCACCTTATCAACGATAAAACGATTCATTGGCGTGCAATACTATCAGATTTCTCATTGTTTGGTCTTATTTTAGTTATTTTAGTTATCTGCGTTTCTGGTAATATCTTTTAAAATACAAAAGTACTGTGAAGCAAAAGAAAGCACGTCTGAGTCGACATCCCTGCATCCCGCCCCTTTCTATCTCTCTGTCTCTCTGTCTCTCTCTCTCTCTCTCTCTCTCTCTCTGTGTGTGTGTGTGTGTGTGTGTGTGTGTGTGTGTGTGTGTCTGTGTGTGTGTGAACGCGCTTGCTAGCGTATGTGTCAAAAGGTCTTGGTCTATGTTAGAGATGACAGTTCCCTATTATAAATGGTCCGAAAGAAGTTTTCTGACACCGGGAGATCCGTGTATGCGATAAGCGACCGTAAGCCATTTGCCCTTATGCTAACAACTCTCTGTAGGACGGCCCGTTTGACACTACACGACTCATTCTCTGTCTTCACCACAAACTGCCGCTGGTCACGCAAGTGTTAGATCCTATCGGCGCTTCCTCCACCTTTGACTTGCGACCGCTGTTATCGGCCACTCGCCTACGTCATAAGAACTTGTTTGCGGTGACCCAGAAAGAGCCTCATAAGACTACCTTTCAACGAAATTTCGCCGCAGTTTGTATCTGTTTTAAAATAATAATCTGAGGCGTCCCCTTTCGTCTGATATCAAACAGACGTTCAGTTTTTTGTGATCAAGCGGCGTTCACGAAGAGATGGTTGTAGCTATCAAATTATTTCGACCCTTTACACATTATTTCACAGAATTTAAGTAAAACGTGCTGTGCTATACTTTCCTCTTTCTTACCGACTTAATAATGACAACGAACAAAAAAAATGGTTCAAATGGCTCTGAGCACCATGGGACTTAACATGTTTGGTCATCAGTCCCCTAGAACTTAGAACTACTTAAACCTAACTAACTTAAGAACATCACACACATCCATGCCCGAGGCAGGATTCGAACCTGCGACCGTAGCAGTCCCACGGTTCCGGACTGCAGCGCATAGAACCGCACGGCCACCGCGGCCGGCGACAACGAACAACGAACTGCTGAGGCGTCTGTTGTTTTGCAGCGCGGGATAAGCACTGATTGACAGTTATACGGAAAATAAGCGTTGCTTACTGTGATTCCATGGTAGGTTGTGTGAACATTACGGATTTCTGTGAATTCTGCGAAACATTGTAGATTATATTTATTGAAGTTTTATTGAAGCGTATAAGTTTGACATCAGAAACATTGAATAAACCTAAGCAAGATTTTGGATAAAATACTCAGTTCACTTCGTGAGATATTCGTTAAAAAATTGTGAGATTATTGTAAATCAGGTTGCGTGAGAAATTATTTTAGTAACGTATGTAGTGGACTCTTCACGTGAAAATGAGGACGAAATGCTTGTAACCATATGTTCGAAAAATTTTTCTTATTCAGGTAAAATTGGAAGGGAAAAATTCAATAATCGAAGTTTGCAGCAAATAATTAAAATTAATTTTATTAGACAATTTGGTGACGTTATCTATCTATCAGTCTGATCCGGAACAATCCATTCTGCAGTCCACCCAAGAAGATACATTAACAGCACACAACAAGTTATGCATGCTCTCGCAGGACGTCTCACGCGTGCTGTCTACAAGAACTACATTTAGCACATTTTTCTAGACTTGCCACAGGATCCACTCTTTACGTAAGAGGAAACACGTGGTTTCTCCATGACAGGAATCCAGCACACGGCAGTCACATTTTTCAACTAGCAGTAGAGTATAAAGTCTTTGACAGACAAGGTCTGCTCCATAGCATGCACATCCCACCGGTCTTACTCGTTTGCATTATTATCTGTGGTGCCACCTAAAACAATTAGCAAATACGACAAACATTTCTTTACCTCCTGTGAAACTGGAGATATTTCAAACTGTACTAAAGTCCATTATCGTCACAAGAGTTCGAAGCAAGCGGAGTAGCACATTTTGGACATGTGTTACGAGTTTCTGACTGGAGAAAGTTGGAATTCTTTTATTCACTATTAACTCAAAAACTAAGGATTTATGATATTTGTGTGGTCTTTTGTTTTTGTTTGCTATGAGGACGTCGATCTCGAAGTTGTTTATGTATTTATTACACACCCAGTGTAATTTAGCATTCTCTTATTCTTATCGATAAGCATTGCATTTTAAGGTAGAAAACTTGGTTCTCTTGCAGAACTCTTAAATAGTTTCACGTGCACTCCATTTATCTTTACACATTGGAGATATATGTCTTGTCGATACTGGTAGGACTGGAGAGCAATTAGTAAATCAGACAAGCAAGAATCCGAGAATAAGCTAACCATAAACAGGAAACAGAAAGCAGCATAAACGTAGATTCCCATATTAAGGTGTCAACCTAACTCTTTTCAAAATGAAATAACCATTTCCATAATGTGCCTCATGAACTGCATAATTTAGATTGACAATTCAGTCACATCAACCAACAGACAATCAACAAAGACTGAGGTTTAGTTTCAACTAAATCACTGTGTCACAGATACTTTTCCAGTCAACAGCTAAGCACGTAAGGACGGAGAAGTTAAATGGATCGCCAAAACGGGTAATAGTAATTTCAGAGCTGAAATCTAGTCTGGGATATAAAGGATTTTATCAGAAGGAATGTCTCTCCACATGCAGTAATCATTATTCTTTATAGTGGCTACAGTAACAAAACTGTTCACTAAGGAGCCAGTGCACAATCACTTTTCTAAAAGCTATCTAGCTTCTGGGCTGCAGTACTGTTCCAAAAGCTAGACTTACCAAGAAACATAGGCGCAACATGAAAAGGGACAGTGCTGGAAAAGAAAGTTCCATTGTGATTCCGAGTTTTCAACCTTTAAAAAAAAACTTACTACGTGTACTACGAATAAACTATAGATACGTACGTAATGTAACCAGTCATTAAACTTTAATTATTTGTAAATATGATGGCAGTATTGATGCGGAAGATTTTAAAGAAACAGTCGGGATATTCGCTGATGTACCATTAAAGTAGAACGGCCTAAGGAAATAGAAAGGTATATGAAATAGCACCTTATTTAACGTTCTTCTTAACGCTCTACGTATTTCAAAAGTAAACATCACTTCAGAAGCAAACTGTTGGAGTGATACATATGTTGCAGCGGATATTCATAGACTCTCGCATCAGGCGCTCCAGCTTTGTGTTTGCGTTTCAGCTTTCCTAGCGATAGTTTGAGACGTAAACAGAAATGCCGGCCTCCAGTAGCTTCAGACCGCTCTGTTCACCATCAGTTCACTATCAAATATGCTGTTCTCGACTGAAAATGACGCTTCATTGTTTGAACACCAAACGCACACGTTTACTATTAGCAATGAGTTTTCATCACTTAACCATTAAAAATAAATGTTTCGTCCGCTTTCCCAGTGTTTATCCCGCCGAGCGGTGTTCGCTGTTTATCGCAATTTGCCTAATTTATGATGATTGACCTTTACGGCCGCATGCCATCCAGAGATGCATTTAAGGTAAGGGGGGGGGGGAGGTACGTGCGCCATTTGTATGTGGATTGTGTAAACTCGGTACAGTGTACTGTATTTTAGCTCTTATCTTATTATCTGATTCGGAGACTGGGGGCCAGTTGAGAATTTGGCAAAGGAGCAAGGAAAACCACCTAAAAACCACAGTCAGGCTGGTCGGTATACCAGACCACTAATCGTAAATCTGCCTCGTGGATTCGACTCGGCCTAGTGCACCTCTCAGTCTCGCATACTAACGCGTTGTGCATTAAGCTAGACGAGCCGGCCGTTAGAAACCACGTAACGTGTAAGTAAAATACAGCATTGTTGTTATGACACAAACCAGACATCATCGAAAAGAACTAAACAGATAATTACATACATTCTTAATTTAAAAGAGAGGATCAGTATAGTATTGCGAGTTACTATGTTGTTTAATAGACTACAAATTTAGGTGAGAGTTCTTATAAATTAAATCAGATGAAAAATGAGATACACAACGCTCTTCCTGTTACCGTCATTCTCTAATTCGATTAATATTTGTTTGAATGAAGCGTGAATTCGACATCGACCTAGTTAACCACATTGACAAAGTGTCTGTTATATTGTGGTTTCCTTGCATTTCATCTGCTATGTGTGTTCTTTTTCCGTATGGCAATATATTTTTTAAGTAGGCGTTGAAAAAATGGAAACTCGCTATGCACGGAAATGAATATGATGACGTAGATATGCGTACAGAAAAAATGGCTACTTATGTGAAAAAAGTACAACAGAACATCAAGTACTTACGAGGTACGGAATTCGGAATTTACTGTTATCTATGTATGGAATACAGAGAGCCAAGGAAATATTTTATGTTTTCAAAGTGGCACTAACTTTATAAACATATAACTAGTATATTTAGTTACTATAAATTATCTAAGGTAAAAAGTGTGTTATTTAACTCTCTTCTTCTTACTGACGTTGAGCGAAAGTGGTAGGTCACTATAGATTAGTATTTTGTTTGAGTAGGACTACGCGTCTGAAGCGCATGAGTTCGCCATCGGACTGGTTAATCATATTGAGAAAGTGACTGTTATATTATGATACCCTAATCTGTCATATACTGTGTGCTTCTGTCTATCAGGAAATATATTTTTAAGTAGGAATTAAAAAAAAAAACCTGCAGATATATTTTCATTTCTGTAAGAAAAGATAAATGTGTCGATGCCTTTCGTACTTACTAGTTATGCACGGAAATGAACACGATGACGTAGATATACCTGTGTTGTATCTACAGAAAAAATGGAGACATACGTGAAAGAAAGGCAATGGAACAAGTGCTTGCGAGGTACAGAAACTGAATTCACTGTAGTCTACGCATGGAATGCTGAAAGTTACGGATATATATTATGCTTTTAAAGTGACACTAATTTTATAAGCTTACAGTTAGTATATTTAATATTTATCAGTGGATCGAAATGTTTCTTCATCCAAGTAGTTAATGTAGTAGGCTTCAAATTTTTGTTTAATGTGGTGTTTTAATTACGTTTTGCGAAGTACGGCAAAATATGCGTTCTTCTTTTCTCAAACAGTTTTACCTCTAAACCGAGAAAGTGAGATATATTCAGGCGAAAGTGAGTATGTCTGTCGTCTGTCGAACGACAAGTAGGAAGGCAAATCTCCCCGAGAAGAATCCAGCCACTTGGCATGCAGTAGGCAGTGAGTTAACGCAGATAACAATCAGAGGTTTCCCGTGCGGTAGCTACCGGGAGCTGTGTAGCTACTGGCGGCTCGGGGACTCTGTTAAACCTCCGGTGGGGGCAGCGCCGTTGTTGTTTTCATCCATTCGGGCTGAGCGCATGAAAGGGGCAGCGCTTCATAAATATTTATCGCCGCCCGATCGGGGGAGTCGACCACATTCCCGGACTCGTGCAGGTGGCCTAATTACGGCTGGGCCCTGCTGGAACGTCAAAAAGGGCTCCACCCGTGGGGGTGGTACCATAGAGTATCACCTGGACACAATAGGCGCCGCCAAATACGACTTAATTCTCGTGTCAGTCCCGATTCGTGATGCCAAACAGCTGACTGCTGCCGCAAGAGCTACATGCGAACACGAGAGAAGTTATCCCAGTGTCACATTATTTGGTGTCTAACAGCTCTCCGTATAGAGTGTGCCGTTTATATTAACAGTGCAAACAAAGCTTGTGGCCAGACACAAAATTAAAAGATATATCAATCAAATGTCGTTTAGCTACTGAGTCTATGTTCGGTAAGAATGGGAGCTGAAGTAATGAACTAAAATTTATGCCAAGGCCAGGATTTGAACCGGTGTTTCCCGTTTAATATGCATTTCATCACTGTGCCATTGCGCCTAACAAAGCTGCAAGTATTACTGTAATCCAGTGCCCATCGTAATACAAGTTCCAATTCCAATTCTTGATTCCTTGAGGTGCTATTCCTTATCAGATAGCCTCGGCAATATTGACCATTTACGAAGCAGAAAATCAAGATGTGCTGAGACGTGGTTAATGTTTGTGTTACACAAGGCATTGGAGTAGGGTAATCCGTGCAGATGTGTTAGCCTCAATGCTACGGTCTGTAGTGAATAGTACTTCTGCTTCACAAACAGAAGACCGAAGTCCCAGCATTAGCATAAATTATGCCTCATTACTTCAGGTTCTATCCTTATCGAAGGTAAAGTTGAGGCTCTGTATGTCGCCAGGGAATTCCATCAGACCAGTCCTAAGGCATGTTTCTCAACTTGTGGATAATTACCCCCTGAACGGTAAAATAAAATTTTTTCTGGGGTAAAAACCAAAGGATTTGATAGTCTTTCGGCCACGAAACTAAATTAGTTTTACAAGATCATTACTGTTGTCACTATTTCGCAGGACTACGACACTGACTACATCAACTAATAATAATTCATTTTTTTAGCTACTAGCGTTAACGCTTGGCACAGTGTGGTAGAGGGTACAGCTTGTGAAACGAATGTATAAACAACGCCTTATTCAAGTGGTCCATCCACTACGAACATATTGTGTACGATGCATCTGTGACAGTGAGTTGGAAACATACACCTCGCATACTCTGAGGTGACAAAAGTCATAGGATAGAGATATGCACATATACAGGTGGTACTAGCGGTACATTGGTGGAGCTGTCATTTGTGCTCATGTAATTCATGTGAATATGTTTTCGACGTGACTATTGCCGCACGACACGAATTAAAAAGACTGTGAATGCGGAATGGCAGCTGGAGCTAGAGCATGGGATACTAACTTTTCAGAAATCACTAGGGAATTCACTATTCCGTGAATCGTATGTCAAGAGTGTGTCGAAAATATCAAAATTTAAGCATTACCTATTACCAAGGACAACGCAATGGCCGACGGCCTTCACTTAACGAGCGAGAACAGTGGCATTTGCATGGAGATGTCAAAGATAATAGACAAGCAACACTGCGTGAAATAACCGCAGAAATCAATGAAGGAGCATACAACGGTCTATTCGTTAGGACACTACGGAAAAATTTGGCGTTAATGGGCTGTCTGTTCTCGCTATGGATAGTTAGCTTCCTTTTCTAAGAATGGGTTTCAAGTAGCACTCCTGCTGCATTGAGAATTGCTTCATCACTCTATAAAATGATAGAGGTTGTTAGCAAGATGCAGTACCAATTATCTGATTGACTAATTAGTTCTTGGTTTAATACAACATCTGTAAAACTAAAAATCATTTATATTCCGTCATTCCAAGAAATAAAAGTTTTCAAAGATAATACTTTTTTAATTTGATGTTTAGTTAGGCACTAATGATGATGGTAGCGGCAGGAGGAAGGAGCTACTAGCACAGTATCCGGAGTAACGTAATTCGTCCGCCTGATAGAGTTGACAATAACTATATAGAAACACGTGGAAAATGAGCACTGGTCATTATTGTTCCACTAACCCACGTTCTCCATAGATCTCTACTTTCTCTTCGTTGCTACTCACACAAAACTTCTACTGAAGACGATTCACTGAATTATACGTGTGTATTTTCATCGTCTTTCCATTGTGGGAAAAAACCGCATGAACTTGCGAGATACACCACGGCTACCTAGTGCCAAGGTAAACTTTTGGTGTCGGCGCATTAAAATTCACTTTACGTTTTTATCTTCATCCTTGTTGTACAAATTATACTCTCGTGAAATCAGCTGAATTCTTTTTTTAAACACTCTCTATAATATAAGATACATAAAAATCATATTGCGTGTTACAGCACTAAGGATAGGTGTGGACATTTGCGGATTGCGGGAAGTCATAGACAGTATAGAGCTACGAACTTATAAGAGAGATGAAGAAGGAGAGCATGTTGTGAAAATTACTTCGAGCAAAAGTTTTATCTGCTTTACTGACCGGTTATTGTTATTAGCATTAGTTTCTTTCAAATGATTAATATTTGTTGGATTCGTAGCAATTCGTGCACCTGTTTTTATTGCGAACAGAATTATCCATACCCCGGACACTGAGTATCTCATTCTTGAATCTTGCAACTATATCCTATCAATATTACAATTATCACATATTTTTAAAACTTATTTTCATAATTTTACTTCTTTGATTTTGTGTTTTCATCACTTCGCTGTACAGTTAATTAAGCAGTGTAGAAACATCTGCTATCTTCATGCTTCAGTTGATGTAACGGAAATGAGCTGTTTAATAAATACAGTATGTGGTAAGCATGAAGATGGCAAACTTTTCGACCGATTACATGCATCAGTTCTGCACATCCACGTTGCTGCTGCACACTTTTCCTAATGTTGTCCACCCATCTCCTATTCAGTCATCATCTCAGTGTTATTTTATCTTACTGAGTCTAGCGAAGAACATAGGCTATTTGGTCCAACTACCATCCATTCGTCTAGCTATGTTTCCCGTTCATCTCCGTTAAATTATCGTTGTTGTCATAATTACATCATTCACTCAATTCTGTTATCTGGTTCATTTGTTTGTTTTCTCATTCCTCCCAGCAATACTCAACATGTATGTATTCGTCGTTTACGAAGCAACTCTTCTGCAAGACATGCAAAATAAAACTGGCCTGGAAAATATTTCATGCACCTTGAGATAGGCAACCTGACTTATGTCATCCGCTCTAGGTATAGAAGATGCAAGTTGGGTTGCCTATCTTAAGCTGCATGAAATATTTTCCAGGCCAGTTTTATTTCTCCCATGTTACGCATGCGGGAAATATATTGCGTTTGCCATGTCCAACCGTACCTCTGTGCTGTATTATTTACCTCACATAACATTCGTAGCAATATAAAATGTGTCTCCTACTACTCTTTAAGGGCGCTGGCTGAGTTTAGTATAATTAGAGAGAGAAACCAATTAATAAATTTCGTTTTGGTGGAGAAAATTGTAGGCCAAGACCACACTTGTTCTAGCTCCCTGTGTAAATCCATCAAATACACAGTGTACAGTCTGTTCTAATATACAGGGTATCTCATGGTCTTTGCGAAAGATGTCTAGTGGTGATAGATCGCGTCGTGAGAAACAACTTTTGTTACAGACTAAATGTTCCCTGAAGTTTCCAGGGATGCTAGGTGATCTCTAGTATTCACCAGTCCTGGGGAGACGAGATTACACCTAACTAGCAGCATCTGTTAACCAAGCGTACGACATATACTGAAGAGCCAAAGAAACTGGCACACCTGTCTAATATCGTGTGGGGCCCCCGCGAACAACCAGAAGTGCCGGAACACGACGTGGCGTGGACTCGACTAATGTCTGAGGTAGTGCTGGAGAGAACTGACGCCATGAATCCTGCAGCGCTGTCCATAAATCCGCAAGATTACGAGGAGCTGGAGATCTAATCTGAACAGCATGTTCGAAGACATGCCAGATATGCTCCATAATGTTCATGTCTGGGGAGTTTGGTGACCATCGGAAGTGTTTAAACTCAGAATAGTGTGCCTGCAGTAACTCTATAGCAATTCCGGACGTGTGGGGTGTCGCATTGTCCTGCTGGAATTGCCCAAGTCCGTCGGAATGCACAAAGGACATGAATGGATGCCGTTGATCAGGCAGGATGCTTACGTACGTGTCACCTGTCAGAGTCGTATCTAGACGTATCAGGGGTCCTATATCACTTTAACTGCACACGCCCCACACCATTGCAGAGCCTCCACCATCGTGATCAGTCCCCTGATGACATGCAGGGTCCATGGATTCATAAGGTTGTCTCCATACCCGTACAAGTCCATACGCTCGATACAGTTTGAAACGAGACTCGTCTGACCAGGCAACATATTTCCAGTCATCAACAGTCCAATGTCGTTGTTGATGCGCCCACCCGAGACGTAAAACTTTGTGTCACTTAGACATCAAGGGTGCACGATTGGGCTCTCGGCTCCGAAAGCCTATATCGATGATGTTTCGTTGAATGGTTCGTACGCTGACACTTGTTGATGTCCCAGCATTGAAATCTCCAGAAATTTGCGGAAGAGTTGCACTTCTGTAACGTTGAACGATTATCTTCAGTCGTCGTTGGTCTCGTTCTTGTAGGATCTTTTTCCGGCGGCAGCGATGTCGGCGATTTTATGTTTTACCGGTTTCCTGATATTCACGGTACACTTGTGAAATGGTCGTACGCGAAAATCGCCACTGCATCGCTATCTGGGAGATGTTGTGCCTCTCTCTTTTGCTGTGACTGTAACACCACGTTGAAACTCACTTAAATCTTGACAAAATGCGATTGTACTAGCAACGACCGATCTAATAACTGCGCCAGACACTTGTCTTATATAGAGGTTGCCGACCGCAGCGCCGTATTCTCCTTGTTTACATATATCTGTATATGAATACTCATGTCTATCTACCACTTTCTTAGGCGCTTGAGTGTAATACCTACCACTGTAAACTGATGGAGTGATTTTCAACAAGAAAACCATAGGAATGACTCTCTTTAAATGTAATTTCATAAGCGAACCGCTTTACGTCAGGACCAGATGACTGGATAATAGGCAACACACATTGCATATGAAGGCTGTAGAGTGCCTATGCCCTGCTGCCCCTCAGGGGCATAACCACTCTCAAACGACGCCTAGCATCGCCGAGACGTATCAGCGAACATTTTGTCTCTAATAAAGTTTTTTATTATGATGCGATCTATCAAGCCTAGACGTCTGTCTCAAAGACTTTGAGACTCTCTGTATACACGCGGTAACAGAACCATTAAAGCTCACAACCATGTCTATGGCAAAAATCATACTCGGCGCTGCCACTATGGTTCCAAGGTCACTGAAGCAGACTTTCCGCTGATCCAACTATATAACTACTGCACTACAATAAATAATGTTCACTTCAGGACAAAGAAGCAATTAACTTACCGTAATGCTACTCAACCCAAGCTCAAATGCCTTTTACAGCGATAACACACGAAATAAAACTAGTGCTTATCTATGGGTGGAAGTGTTATTAAATATCTGAGATGGTTTGAACGCAGCAACTAGCACATAATGCTACATAGTAACGTGGCGCAAGTAACTAGCGTAAAGAGCAGTCGTACATTACTGGTTGCAAATACATAACTGTATCTCACAAGAACCCTAGCATTTGGAAGAAAAATGGAGATTTTAAATCACAGGAAGAAACGTAGGAATTGTCACTTTTCTAGTGCTAGTTTTCACCTCTATACTTCTGAGTTCATTGTCGTAACAGCTACTATATTTATTCAAAATTTTGTACTGCTAAACCAACTTTGAGTAGCAGATTACTTGATGGCATTAATATTTGATATAATAGAGTCTCTTTAGTGTTTCTCTTGACAATTTCATAATTTTTGTGTTTGTGGTTATGAATAAATTTACTGCAGTGCGAAAAACCAACATTGTTTTAGATCACCTTTTATTGGAACTTGATATATGATTACTGATTTATGTATGTGAGAGTGTTATTATCAAACATTCTAGAAGGGCCAAGAGAAATGACATTCGTCGATAATTTTTGCAGGTTTCTTTGAAAGTAGGGTTGGCACTACTTCATCTACAAGTCGATGTAATATTTTCATGCACTGTGTCTCTGTTAGATTTTGAGGCCCGTCTTCTGTACATAACAGCGTCTACGGCTCCTCCATTTTAATGCGTTTTGGAAGGCAATAGCAGCTCCAGATTTGATACACGCTGCACGACAGCGAGACATGGACAGAAACAGTTCTAAACCAGTAATCCTCCGATTCTTTAATGAGTTGAACACCCACGTATAAAACGACTTCAGAATACTGATTACTTTAGAAACGGGTTAAGGCATTAAATATTTGATGTTGATCACGTAAGCAAGAAAAAGCTTAGAAAAAATTTTATATCATGTTACTCAGTCGTAGATGTGAAAACCATCTGCAAGATGTGTTGCGAATAGAGTTGCTAGCAAAGAAGTAATAAATTAAAAAGTCGTGCATGGTGCTGCAGTTTTACTCCACGATCAGCGAAAATGTAATCAACAATAAGCTTCTTTCCTTTCATTAACGTGTGTGTGTATTGGAGGGGGGGAGCGGGAAGGGAGAAGTTTGGAGGGGGTATCACCGAGAAAAAACTTCAGAAATGTTTTAAATTATTTATAAAGCTTGTTGGCAGTTGCTAAGTGCTCTCATTCTAAAATAATTGATGCATGTAATCTGGGTATTTGTGTGCTATGTGGGTTTCAGATCCGTAACGGTTTCCACCATTTACTCATTAACAATCTATGAAAAGAAGGCGATTAAAGGAGGAACTGTTAGTCTCAAATGTTAACAAGCAGGCTATAGGAAAAGAAACAAGTAAGAAAAGCATGTTCCAAGAATAGGAAGTAACTGAGTCTCGAAAATAATTAAGAAGAATAATTCAGTCAGTGAGAGACGCTTAGGCAGAGAAGAAACGTAAAAGAAGCCCGAATTCAGGTTCCTAAAGTTCACCACAGATTTTTCTGAGGGGTCTGAATTTGATAGCCTTGGTCTCCTTTGGACTATTTCATAGTATACCGATAGATATGCCATGTCGAGACAGGAGGTCAACGAATTGAACAGCTACTGTAAAAATTATCATATATTGACCATGTATTGTTATATACTACACCGTACGGTGTAATGGATTATCCACTACCACTTTTTTTTAAAAAAACAATTCCAATTATTTTCCTGGTCTGAAGATGATGTACTGTAAATGCCAGCATTAAATATCGAGACGAACGGGCTGGAGGACATTCATCTGCGTTATCAACAGGGAACACCATGAGTATCTGAGAACGCCTCTCACATAAAAACGACCAACTCAACGTTCTCCTTGTAGTTCTGACACAAAGGTAAGTGAGCAAATGAACACTTGATGACCTGGAACATATCCAACACGAAGCCAGTAACAGGGGAAAGTTTATCACGTCCTTAAGAGGAAGGTCAGATAATTTACAAAGAGATAGCTGAGCGGTGGTGACAACACATTAATTTAAATTATATACAGTTGCTGAACATGTTTTACAATATATACGATCTTCTATATACTATGATGACCACCAATTAATATCTAAAGTTAGTAAGTGTATCAGAATAGATACATTCGCACTTGATAACTGTGACCAGATTCGTATTGCATTTGAAATCATTTTTCCTTATCACACACATCACATCGATGAGTACTTCTGAAGTAATGCTACAGCGACAATAAAGCAATGTTTTTTTTAGGGTTCTCGATGTCTCTATTGGAAATGCAGTTATTTTAGCAAAGTACCAAAATATGTATCTCGATGATAATCGTATAAAAATCTCAATGTAGATTGACTTCTGCTTTTTTATTGTTCAACGAGCAAAGTTGATGACAGCTCCGTTGTCAGGTTTTAAATCACAGGAAGATAGCCTCGTCCGACTCGATTTCTCTCCTATTTTCTCATCCCAACGTTAATTCTCTTGCAATAATTGTTTAATAGACGACGCAGATGTAGCGACAGCTATGGCAGTCGCGAAAAATAAAAATAAAAAATAGAGTAAGTTTCCTCTAACAGCTTGATGATCAACATCTTCGATACCAATTTCATCGCGGCAACTTGTTTCAAGACATAAAAATATTTTACAGCGTGACTTCTGCGCATAATAATCACGGTACATGCGTCAGCATGGTCGTAACACTGAAGTAATTAATTCCACAAGGCGATTGATGATTGGTATCAACATTCACGGTTTGTGACACTTGCTCCTAACATCGATATCGTTTATACCCATTCATTAGACTGGATGGCAGTAAAGCGCGCTTGGAAGGGCAGCGAAAAGTTATAGCAGCTCTTGTCGAGGTACTGATTACTACATACGAAGTTCAGTTTTTAGCATGTCGGACTACGCGCTTATCTAACTCACTAAACGCACTTCCACAACCACAGTGTACTGTACGGTAGTAAGTCCTCCTATCGGTTATTAGCTACTCCATCTCGAAAATAAACCGCTGTTGGTACACAGACGGATGCGAAAATTTTAACACTAAGAGGGATCGAAGTGACCGATAAATTTCGGAACACTGATTAAATACACGAAATGCTGACAGTGGTGAATATTACCAAATTGTCAGTTTAATAAGTCATGGTTACAAAATAATATAATGAGTTATTTGTCCGCAGCTCGTGGTCGTGCGGTAGCGTTATCGCTTCCCACGCCTGGGTTCCCGGGTTCGATTCCCGGCGGGGTCAGGGATTTTCTCTGCCTCGTGATGACTGGGTGTTGTGTGATGTCCTTAGGTTAGTTAGGTTTAAGTAGTTCTAAGTTCTAGGGGACTGATGACCATAGATGTTAAGTCCCATAGTGCTCAGAGCCATTTTTTGAGTTATTTACCGGCCGCTGTGGTCGTGTGGTTCTAGGTGCTTCAGTCCGGAACCGCTCTGCTGCTACGGTCGCAGGTTCGAATCCTGCATCGGTCATGGATGTGTGTGATGTCCTTACGTTAGTTGGGTTTAAGTAGTTCTAAGTCTAGGGGACTGATGACCTCAGATGTTAAGTCCCATAGTGCTCCGAGCCATCTGAACCATTTGAACCCAGATCAGCACGAGTACAAATAGCATCGCTCGTGTGAAACTGAGCTTGCTTTCTTCTCGCATGAATCATAATTTAATGCGTACAGTCAGATTCCATATTCCTGGTTTTCCGGAAAGCATTTGATATAGAGCCATATTGCTTGCTGTTAACGCAAGTCCGAGCATACCGAATACTTTCATAGTTACGAAAAGCTTGAAACATTTTAAGCTCGTTGTCCTGGGCAGCGGATGCTCATCAAGGACAAATGTATCGTCTGGAATGGCGCAGGGAAGTGTGATAGGACCGAACGTGCTCTCTACATGCGTAAACGACGTTACGGATACGGTGAGCAGAGATTTGCGACTGTTTGGTGATGAAGCTGCGGCGTATGGGAAACTATCGTCATTAAATGAGAGAAGGAGGATACAAGATGAGTTGGATAAAATTTCTATTTGATTTGACGAATGGCAACTTGCTCGAAGTATGGAAAAACGTAATCAAATATAAATGAGGATGAAAAACAAGCCACCAATGTTCTGATACTGTATTAGTGGTGTGCTGTTTGACATAGTAATGTCGATTACATATTTAGGAGTAACGTTGCAAAGCAATATAAAATGGAACGAGCACGTAAGATCCGTTGTAGAGAAGGTGACTGGTCGACGTCGATTTATTGGGAGCATTCTAGAAAAACGTAGCTCATCAGCAGAGGAAATCACGTACAGAATACTTGCATAGCGTATTGTTGAATGCTGCTCGAGTCATTGGGATCACCACCAAGTCCGTTTTAAGGAAGATATTATTGAAGAAATTCAGAGGCGAGCTGCGATTCTTGATATCGGTATGTTCGATCAGCATGGGATTATTACGGCAATACGCTGGACAGATGCTAGTTTTGATATTGGTATTTTCAATCAACCTTGGTTTATTAGGGAAATACGCCGTGAACTCAAACTGGAATCTTAGGAGGGAAGAGGACATTCCTTTACCGCGATTCTGTTGAGAAAGTTTGGACCTCTGACATTCTCGAAAGATTGCAGTGTTATTCTACTGCCACTAACGTAGATAGCGCGCAAGGACCGCGAAGACAGTATAAGGGAAATCATGGCTTGTACTGATGTACGTAGACAGTCATTTGTCCCTCGCTTCAGTTACACATGGAGCAGGAAAGGAAATAACTGGCACCGGTACAAGATACTCTCCGTCAAGCAACGTATTGTGACTTGCGGGATATGTATGCGCATGCAGATGTAGACCTGCTCCGATCTAACTAGCTCATCTAGAGATTACGTGTTCTTTGGTGTTAAGAATGTATAATGGTGCTTACATTCACAACGCCACTTCTAATGACTCATTAGAGACTGAGTTTAGTGTGACACTGATCATTTCGATCACACATAAGAAGGCACTGCCGGGGCTGTGTGCAATTTCTTTCAGCAGTCTTACTTTTGATTATAAAGTGTTCCACGCATCCTTCGAGTATGGAACATCGCAATTTTCAGGGACGTTCCTGCACGTATTCTTGCATGTATTTATGTTAATATGTTGTTATCGTGATTTTTTCAACCGGTCCGAGCTGTCTTGCTAATCTGGCTAATCTCTTCATCCCCATGGATCCTTCATATCTCACTCCATTTGTGATCTGTGATACTAATTCTAAACTTTTTCGCCCATAATTTTTCTGTTATGTTGAAGAAGATTGGGGGTTAACGTCCCTTCGACGACAAGGTCATTGGAGACGAAGCACAAGCTCAGACTGAGGAAATTTGGAGAGAGAAATCGGCCACGCCCATTTACAGATACCATCCCGGGATTGGCTTTAAACGATAGAGCGAAATCACGAGTCATCTAAATCTGAATGGCCGAAAGTGGATTTGAACCACTGTACTCCTGTCTTCTGGCTGCGGCTCTTCGCTCTGTTTCTAATCTGTTACCCGCACCAAGATTGGTAAATACAGTTTGCTCTTCAATATTTCATACCATCAAGTTACCTCGAACTTTTATCGTAGACTGCACCCTTGCTTACCTCATTCCTATCCAAGTGACATATTTGTTTTAGCACATCATATTTCATATGTAATTCAGAGCGGAAGGACGACAGTAATACGATTTGCTGATGATATCGCTATAATTAGTTTATGTGAGGAAGAACAGCAAGAAGTTGTCAATGGAATAAAGTCTGATGAGTACTCACTGCAGCTTTATAGTAAACAGATGAAATGAAGAGTTGGGGAATGAAACAGAAAAAAGCAGAAAAAGGCGACGCATCTCGAAGTAATTATCCGAATGGCACGGAAATCGGTAGATGTGAAGTACGTGTACAGACAAACAAAAGATCACAAATTCACAAAAATAGGACGATACAGACTGAGCAAGTCAATAACGTCTTGTTCCTCCTCTGGTCCTAATGCAAGCAGTTTTTCGGTTTGGTATTGATTGATAGATTTGTTGGATGCCCTCCTGAGCGATACACTGCCAAATTCTGCTCAATTTGTGTCTTAGATCGCCAAATCCAGAGATAGTTGTAGAGATTTGCCTATAATGTTCTCAATTCGACAGAGATCCGGAGACCTTGCTGGCCAAGGTAGAGTTTGATAAGCATGACGACAAGCAGTGGAAACTCTTGCCGTGTGCGGGTGAGCATTATCTTCCTGATATGTAGGCCAAGGATGGTTTTCCATGAAGGACAACAAAACGGGATGTGAAACATCGTGAACGTACCGCTGTGGCGCAAGGGTGCCACGGATTACAACCAAAAGAGTCCTTGTATCAAAAGAAATGCCATCCTAGACCATCACTCCCAGTCATTCGATCGTATGGTGGCCGACAGTCAGGTTGGTATCCACCGCTGTCCAGAGTGTCTTTTTTACTCATCGACGCTCAGTTCGAAGTAGGACTCATTACTGAAAGTTCTACCCATTCAATGAATTTACAGGCCGAAGACGTGTCTGGAGACGCTCCGGACAACGGTGGGATGCCAACCTGACTGTCGCCTGCCATATGGCCCGACAACCAGGAGTAATGGTATGGGGAGTGCCATTTCTTTCCATAACACGACGCCTTTGTCATCCAAGGCTTCCTTACAGCACAGCGGTACTTCGCCAATAATCTAGGCCCCGGTTTGTCGCCCTTCTTCGAAAGCCATCTTGGGCTTACATTTCGGCATGATAAAGTCCGCCAGCACACGACGAGAGTTTTTACTGCTTGTTTCTCAAACCCTACCTTGGTCAGCAACTTCGCTGTATCTTTACCGAAATGAGGACGTGTGCAGTGCAGTGGTTAGGGCCCTCCAACCTTCTCGGTATTTTGACGATTTAACATGCCAGTTTGACATATGTTGTTGTTGTGGTCTTCAGTCCTGAGACTGGTTTGATGCAGCTCTCCATGCTACTCTATCTTGTGTATGCTGCTTCATCTCCCAGCACGTACTGCAGCCTACATCCTTCTGAATCTGCTTAGTGTATTCATCTATAGGTCTCCCTCTACGATTTTTAACCTCCACGCTGCCCTCCAATCCTAAATTGGTGATCCCTTGATGCCTCAGAACATGTCCTACCAAAGGATCCCTTCTTCTAGTCAAGTTGTGCCACAAACTCCTCTTCTCCCCAATTCTGTTCAATACCTCCTCATTAGTTGTGTGATCTACCCATCTAATCTTCAGCATTCTTCTTCAAAAATGGCTCTGAGCACTATGAGACTCAACATCTTAGGTCATAAGTCACCTAGAACTTAGAACTACTTAAACCTAACTAACCTAAGGACATCACACACACCCATGCCCGAGGCAGGATTCGAACCTGCGACCGTAGCAGTACCGCGGTTCCGGACTGCAGCGCCAGAACCGCTAGACCACCGCGGCCGGCCAGCATTCTTCTGTAGCACCACATTTCGAAAGCTTCTATTCTCTTCTTGTCTAAACTATTTATCGTCCATGTTACACTTCAATACATGGCTACACTCGATGCAAATTAAAGAGACCTTTGGAGAAAAGAGAACCACTTGCATGAATATCAAGAGCTCAGATGGAAACCCAGTTCTAAGTAAAGAAGGGAAAGCAGAAAGGTGGAAGGAGTATATAGAGGGTCTATACAAGGGCGAGGTACTTCAGGGCAATATTATAGAAATGGAAGAGGATGTAGATGAAAATGAAATGGGAGATGCGATACTGCGTGAAGAGTTTGACAGAGCACTGAAAGACGTAAGTCGTCACAAGGCCCCTGGAGTAGACGATATTCCATTAGAACTACTGACAGCCTTGGGAGAGCGAGTCCTGACAAAACTCTACCATCTGGTGAGCAAAATGTATGAGACAGGCGAAATACCCTCAGACTTCAAGAAGAATATAAAAATTCCAATCCCACAGAAAGCAGTTGTTGACAGATGTGAAAAATACCGAACTATCAGTTTAATAAGTCACGGCTGCAAAATACTAACGCGAATTCTTTACAGACGAATGGAAAAACTGGTAGAAGCCGACCTCGGGGAAGATCAGTTTGGATTCCGTTGAAATGTTGGAACACGTGAGGCAATACTGACTCTACTACTTATCTTAGAAGCTAGATTAAGAAAAGGCAAACCTACGTTTCTAGCATTTGTAGACTTAGAGAAAGCTTTTGACAATGTTGACTGGAATACTCTCTTTCAAATTCTGAGGGTGGCAGGGGTAAAATACAGGGAGCGAAAGGCTATTTTCAATTTGTACAGAAACCAGATGGCAGTTATTTGAGTCGAGGGGCACGAAAGGGAAGCAGTGGTTGGGAAGGGAGTGAGACAGGGTTGTAGCCTCTCCCCAATGTTATTCAATCTGTATATTGAGCAAGCAGTAAATAAAACAAAAGAAAAATTCGGAGTAGGTATTAAAATCCATGGAGAAGACATAAAAACCTTGAGGTTCGCCGATGACATTCTAATTCTGTCAGAGACAGCAAAGGACTTGGAAGAGCAGTTTGACATAAGTTGACACGATATCCCTCAGAAAGGCAGCCAACAATTCTATCGATCTATACCAAACCAAATAACTACTTGCAAAAGGGACGGAGGTGGACCAACGGGTTAGTGATTTGCTCAGTTTCTGAAGTTCTTTCTCTTAAATGAATCATTCTATTTTTGTGAGTTTGTAATTATTTGTTTACCTGTACATGTACATCACATCCGCCGACTTCTGTCTCATTCTGATAATTCTTTCGTGGTTCGTTGTTTTTTCTTTATTTTTTTTATTAGACTGAACATGAAAAACGACGCGTGGAAGGCATAAAAACAGATTAGGACAGGCAAAGAGGATGTTTCTGTCCAAAAGAAATTTGCTGGAATCAAACATCGGCCTTAATCTGAAAAAGAAATTTGTGAGAATGTGCATCTGGAAAACAGTGTGGGAAAACAAGAAAAGAAGAGAATCGAATTGTTAGAGATGCGGTGCTATGGAAGGTGTTGAAAATCATGTGAACTGATAAGTAATGGGGGGTTGTCTGTAGAACCGGCGAGAAGAGCGACATGTGGAAAACACTGATGTGAAGGAGGGACAGAATGATGGTACACGTTATAAGATATCAAGATGTAACTTCCATGGTACTTGGGGATATGTTGAGGGTAAAAATCGTCGGAGAAGATAGAGACTAGAATGCGAGGGATGATCAAGTATTGAGCTTACAAGGCCGATAGTCCTGGAGTTTCGTCTGTTATAGAGAAATTAGTATTGGGTCGTAGTTCTATCACATGCGGTTGGCAACTGTGCTCAGTTTCAGTCACATGCCACCTACAGCCCCAATGGTGGGGAAGTACAAATGGTGACTCGTTTTAAAAACTGGTCTTACGAGTAAATCCGCTCAGTTATTCGATTTCTGTGGGCGAAAGATGTAAGAGCGCTTGAAATTCACCGTCATCTGGTGGAGGTCTACGTAGATACTCCAATGTGCCGCTAGGACGTCGCACAATGGTGTTGAAAGTTTGCGACTGGCAAGGAATTGCAGTGACCCAAGCCAGCACATCATCAACAGATATGAACTCAGCTCGCGTCGAGGGGCTGATTCAGGACATCGGGAAAATCACGTAACGGCATATGACGGTAGGACTGTGAATATACGTTCGGGAGTGGCAAGGACATAATTTTTATCAGAAAGGTATATTCATACTCATTCCACGAAGTGACAAGACCTAACCGATTTTGAGACTATTTCGGAAAATATCGTTGTCTGCATAAAATCAGGATGTAAACGGTTGACCTTAATTTCTGATCACCTCTCGTATATCCAGCAGTTAACTGAGGACAGGCACTTAAATATGATTTGCAGAGTATCCATGTAGATGTAGATGTAGGTTCTGCATTGAGATGAAGAGGACTGCTCGACTGTAGCCAGTCAGCAGACTAAACGAAAAGAAAATCGCATACACGCTACCGTAAGTTTCTCGTGTTCTGGGTCTTCATACTGTTCACAATTCACTCTCGTGCTTTTCAATTTGAAATGATTAACGCCAACTGATTTCTTTCTGAAGAACTGTTGTTGTGGTCTAGAATTCTGATTAGACCTTGATTGATTTTTTTTCCATCATGTGCACTGTTGTTACCTAGGTTGGAAAATTTTGTAGCCTATTTGTCAGCATCCTTTTTATCTGTGATGTTTCTATGGCTGTCATTCTCATTTCCTCTTTTCTTCATTACTCTTCTCCTTGTTTTGTCAATCATTGACATGAAAAACTGTGTGGAAACTGTCTCTTCATATCATAAACTCCTCTTTAATTTCTCCACCAGTAGAACATTAAACATCTCATTATTCGGCGTTTTTTGTTCTTTAAATTTTTTCTTTCACGTTCTGTGTAAGAATTTCGACTTACAAATTAAAGAGCAATAGTGACGATGTACATGTATTTTATATGTGTCCTTTTTATATAAGTGTGTCTTGTCTCAAATCTGCTTTCGCTAATTCCACATAGCTCCTTGTAGAAATTGTAAATTACGTTCCTCCTGACCGCCAAGTTCAATATGCGACAGAGGCAGCCAATTACTTTTTTTTACTATCTCAAAGACTGGTTCTCTGATTTAATTCAGCAGCATTTGGCGAGAAGAATGTCGTTCTGGGAACAATTCCCATGCAAATTCGCCAGATACGTCTATAAACCTCTCGCGTGCGATTCGACCGACCACTATCGTAGCAACACGTCCTATAGCCCTTTGAGTTCTTCCTTGACTTCAATGCGATCCATACGAATATCACCTGGAAACCCGTTTCGCATAATCGTGTAGCGCGTCTCTTTTGTTTATAAACTATATTTGTCAAATATCGCCTCGCAAAATCTGGATTTGGAATCGGTATTTCAATAAGAGATATTTGAGATCACTGAAATGTTTCTGGGTTTATGACTTAGTAAGTGTCTTCTTTTCAGCTTCCTGACCATCCCCGCAAAATTCCGCAGTAGGATTCGGCTGTTTTCGCTCAGCTCTAGCATCAGGTCTCTCGATTTCTCAGGAAAAGTGAATGAACATATTGCACACAGGAGCTGTTGTCGAAAACATAGTACGAGGTAGCCTTCTTTGCTGGTTTCTGTATACACGTGCTACACTTGCAAAGTCTTCTGCCAGGAAATCATTTTCCGTTCGCCCCGCCTAAAACTGATGTTACCTGATCGCTCAGTTTATCGCGTTTTACACCGTTTCATCTATATAAATCAAGAAATATTAAAAAGTAATGTTAATTAAAAGGTTATGAGGTAAAGTGTTGCAATTTAGACAAAGTCATCATGGAAACTGACTCTTCAAAAATGGCTCTGAGCACTGTGGCACTTAACATCTGAGGTCATCAGTCCCCTAGAACTTAGAACTATTTAAAACTTACTAACCTACGGACATCACACACATGAATGCCCGAGGCAGGATTCGAACCTGCGACCGTAGCGGTCGCGCGGTTCCAGACTGAAGCGCTGACTCTTCAAAAACAATATAGGTTGAAAGCGTACACAGTGATGTGTAGTTACTTCGATCTGCAATATAGCACACAGAGAGGTATGTGACGTTCTTAATCGTGATGTCTACCATCTACGTTGACAGTGAACGTCGAATTTTTAGCGAAGCTCCTCTCATTACGGTAACTTTGCGGAGGAGTACTGCCAGCAGCAAGACGACTCACGAGTGCACCACAAACACGTTGTGTGGAGTTTAGGATAGGAATTCGAATTGTCAAATACCAATACTGAATTTCTTTGTGTTTGTTCACCCACGACCGAGTCCCTGGCTTCTTCTTCGAACATGAAATTATCACCTGTTGGAGGTCAATGTAGCTTTGTACACATACACACCATCCGTGGGTATGTCAATTATTGGAGCTGCACACTTTCTGTGCCAGGTGTGTTAAGTGCTGCTCGTGTTCAGTGATGTTACCAGACATGGTACATGGTACACAGTGTGTTCGGAAATTCTCAGTACAGACTTCAAGGAGTTGTAGAGGGAAGTGAGTACGTAATATTTTGAATAAAAGACTACATCTGGAAGCGTACCGTTTCCATGCTACAGCCGTTTGAAAAAACACCTTTCCTAGGTCATGGTAGTCATGGGGTAGTCACAGGGGGAGGGGTGGGGAATAGGTGCGTGCGTACGTCTGATCGGCTGTTGTCGTTTGGCGTCTAATCTACATTCTGACCTGGTTCGAGCCTCATTCAAGTGTCTGCAACCTTTATAGCAACTTGGTTGAGTATACGTTTGTAGAATACACCGGCATGCTGCTTCTGTGTCGTGAAGCTCGCGATAATGGAAGAGCTGCTCGTCGCCTTTATTAAGATCGTCATGCACAACGTCCGACTCTATCCCATATCGTTTTCGCCACAATTACGTAACAGCTTTGGGGAAGGGGTACTTTCACCGTCAGCAGGCGTGATTGTGGTGCTCCAGAGAGAAACCACTCATCAGAATTGGAAGAGGCCGTACTGCATGACGTTTCCTTTTTGTATCTTTGGTTATTGATGACTGGAACTGTAAAACAATGTATTGGACCACGCATAACACATTACTTGTAAACGTGGTCGCGTTACCAACATGTTTACAAATGGTTGTAGTTCAAAATACTACGTACTCAGTGCCTTCTAAAGTCCTAGAAGTTGTAATAGGAATTTGCGAACACCCCGTCTAAAGTGCGTGGAAAGCATGTTGAGTGAACACAGTGGAGGACACGATGGTCCTCACTCGTGTGAGTCCACGTTATCAGCACCTGATAAAGTTTGAAGGGGGCCTCGTTGTGGGTCTCCATTTGGCGGATGGTTGAATCGTGCACTATCGAGATTCGCTGGATATTAGGAAATGACAGTTGGTTGTTGTTGGAGTACCTGGATACGTGAGGGCAGAAGTGCTCGTCGTTAAGATTTCCAGTCGACCCCGTCTGACGACAACAACGAAGGATCGCTGTATTGCGCACTAATCACCTTGTAATCCTTTCTCTTCCGCGCTTGCCACCCGAGAACTTGTAAGTCAATCCACACTATTGGTCGGAGGCTAGCAGTTACTGGACAAGGGAATTACCGTTCCGTGCGTATGCTGCTACGAACACCACAACACAAACGGCATCATTTTGAACTGTAACGTGAACGGAAAGCACCGGCTGCTGATGAATGCAGTTGCATCGTGTTCAACGATGAGTCGCGGTTCTGCACCACCCCGAATGATCACCGTGATAGCGACCTGGGGAGAGGTCCAGTTTTTCCAATGTTTTGAAGAGACTCAGCGGTGTTGGCCCTGGTGTCATGCTGTGGAGAAGCATCGAGTCTCACATCAGGTTATGGTTGGTAGTGATTGAGAAAATTGTGACGGCTCAACGGTACGTCACTGCCAACCTGCGTCCACATATTTTACCTCTCATACGACAATATTGTGGTGACTTTTTTCAGCAGCACAGCGTTCAAAAACGGTTCAAATGGCTCAGAGCGCTATGGGACTTAACTTCTGAGGTCATCAGTCACCTAGAACTTAGAACTACTTACACCTAACTAACCTATGGACATCACACACATCCATGCTCGAGGCAGGATTCGAATCTGCGAACGTGGTGGTCGCGCGGTTCCAGACTGTAGCGCCTAGAACCCCTCGGCCACTCCGGCAGGCAGCACAGCGTTCTTCGAAATTAATTCGCTGACTGTAAATTTCTGTGTTTGGAATATACCTACTAAATAGTGAAACCCGGATTTCCCACTTCTCCCGCTTAATGGACTACGATATAAGCATGTATATAGTGTTGCATATGGAAGTTTTGGTCAGCTTGCGGAGCGTGCATGGATTGCCAGAGTGGTTAAGGCGACCACTACCGCTAAGTGGGAAACCCAGGTTCAAGTCCTGATATGGCACAAATTTTCGTATGCCACGTGTGGGTAGTAGATCTATACCTAATACAGCTGACGTCTAGAAATTCGCACACAGCGAATTAATTTCGAGCTTTTTTTTTTACTGCTAGGGGTCGTCAACACTGTATGTTCTTTCAGACATGCATATAAGGACAATGTTCGTCCACATATGGCACGTCGTGTCCCTACGTACTGCTTGCGTGATGTTGAGGTACTTTCGTGGCAAGCAAGATTCCCAGATCTGTTCCAAGTAGAACATGCGTGTGGTCAGCTCGGACGTCAACTCTGTCCAAGTGTACTTGCTTACCTCAAAACACAGTTCGCATTGAATCAGTACCTGCATACAGGCCAAAGGGCTTGTAACGTCTTGGTGTTACATGGGATCATATTGCCTAGTTCTTCGCAAATTTGACTCGATTGTGTAACCAGTGAAATAACATCACATACCCTCTCAACGCTTAAACGTTCGTTTTGTTTGCCTATCCCCTTTTGGGTGCTTCACTTTTTTATGAGGCACTGCATGTTGACTCTACAGGCCTTTGATATCATAGTTCACATGCAAGGACACTCCCCCTAAAGATATACACACAATCACAGCCTCATAGGAAGGGATCCTTTCAACATATTTACTTGGTTGGTAAAGATGCTGGTTTCTTGTCATACAAAACTTCTCGCACCCATTGGTCTACGCCTCTTGCTTTTCATTCCAGTGTAGTTTGTGGTATGTGCACCGTGAAATCTCTTGCATATGTTGGGTAGCTGCTTTACGTTCCCAGTGGATGCTTCACGATCATATTAAGCATTCCCTCAAGCAAATATCTGTTATATAATGAGTCTTTGCCCTTTGGTGTCCATTGATAGACTGTAACAGTGGTTAGAATTGTTGCCATGCCCTACGGACGAAATGAGGAAGAATAAATCAGACTAAGAGCAGCCGACCAGTTGCAAAGGATAAAGTAATCTTTACCTAGGTTTCAATAGA
This sequence comes from Schistocerca piceifrons, assembly GCF_021461385.2. Taxonomy (NCBI): domain Eukaryota; kingdom Metazoa; phylum Arthropoda; class Insecta; order Orthoptera; family Acrididae; genus Schistocerca; species Schistocerca piceifrons. The sequence goes on from NC_060145.1 coordinate 168,473,626, forward strand.
TATAAATCTATCTTCTTCAGAAGACGGCAGTATTATAACAACATGAAGTGATATGTCCTTATCGTTTAGGCAAACATCTGCATAGTTACATTAATCATGTAAAATATAGCCCTGAAAACAGGGTTTGTCAGACAAATAAAATAGGTACATAGAAGTTGCAGAGCGCTTAGGCGCTTAGGCGCTCTGCAACTTCTATGTACCTATTTTATTTGTCTGACAAACCCTGTTTTCAGGGCTATATTTTACATGATTAATGTAACTATGCAGATGTTTGCCTAAACGATAAGGACATATCACTTCATGTTGTTATAATACTGCCGTCTTCTGAAGAAGATAGATTTATATCTATTGAAACCTAGGTAAAGATTACTTTATCCTTTGCAACTGGTCGGCTGCTCTTAGTCTGATTTACGTGGAACCGTTGCTGTAGCGCAGCTATGTTTAAAGTACTGAGGAAGAATAATTAGCACCTTTGCCACCTTTCATATAGGAACGATCAGTTGCCCCTACTGATGGGTTTTATGCAACCTGCAACACATTCAAAATCCACGAGCGAGTTTTTCAAATTCTCTCGAACGCTATGTTTTAACTATCAGACCTACAAAAGAAATGAACAGAAAAGTAGGAAATTTAACGTAGATAAATTTTGTACTGGGATACGTTTTCGCTGGAGGTCATGGTTTTCGTGTACATTATAAACTGTCAATAATCTACCAGCGTCCTATCAACAAAAACTTTCCTGTAAATCATGCCTAGAAACTAAACTTCCTTGCTGGCTATTTCAGTTTTCTTCTGTCGCCGTAGCGGTAGCAACTGTTATCTTCTTATTACTTAAAACAACATCCAATCAGTACAAAGGGACCCGATAATTCTCTTTCCGTATTATAAAGAACGGCATCTAAATTTTACGGCGGTGAGCTCAGTAATGCACCTGAGTTAAGAGGGAAACTCACAGAACATTAAAACGTAGAATCTGCAGCCCAAAAATCAATCACATTTCAAGTCCAGCTTATTTGTGGGTTAAAATCAAACGCTCCCATATACTTGTGTACTCCATGTAGGAACAACGTTATGGGGCATTAATTATAACATCGTCTACCTTGACACTGGTCTACAGAAAGTATGGAGCTCCTCTCTGGATATTCTAGTGCTCTGCTCACGAATACCGACACACAGTCTACAAACCGATGTAAATAATCTCTGAGACTCTTAGGCGAACACTTACACCTGAGCATTCAGAGATAGCTCACAGATTCTCCTCATCTCAGTACCCTGAAAAAATAGTGATGAGTAGTACAGATCATTTATAAAATTTCTAAGTTGTCAGTCCACTACATTCTAAGAGAAACTGACCACTCAAAAACCAGGAAGTCATTTTTCATAGATTTAATCCCTATTAATCCTTACGATTGTAAGAGAGACATGCAGACAAAGAAGTTTTGTGCGCTCGTATGCAGTTCATGTTATTAATACAAGGACTATTTTTTTAGCCTCCTGTAGGTCGCGCAATGGAAACACACTGAAAAAGAAAAATATTTTATCCGCAACATTAAGCTACACCTTCCAGTTAGTTGTCTACATAGTCGGCACTCCGAGTTAGATATTTGTCATAGCATAATACCAACTTCCCGTCATCATAAAAGTCAATGGCGAACTGATTTGCAGTTCGTTGCCTGTGCCAAAATGGTGCCCTCATAGTCAGCGGTTCATGTGAGCGAAGAGATAAAAATCTGAGAAAGGCAAGTCTAGACTGTATGGTGGGTGACCGAACACTTCCCATCGGAAACGCTTCACGTCTCCATTGCCTGCGGTGAGAATTATCTCGTAGAAGGAAACGCACGACAGTTACGTTATGTGATTTGCTTGAAATCAGGCGAAATCACTCCATGGGCCTTCACACTTGACAGGAGACGCTAATTTTAACACATATTTATGTGCTACTTGCGCGCCCTGGACTGAAAAGTGCGACATGAATGTTAAGCAGACATTCTAGAGAAACTGTATAACACGTACGTGCATAGTTTTTGTAGGTTTTACCTGTGATTTCAATGTTGCGATGAACTGATTCGAAGAAAAGTAATAATAGTAATAATAGTAATAATAATAGCCCTCACACATTTCTAACCAGCGGCAGTGCCTGGCGTTGCCCGGGATCTTAACTATCTGTCCCTGTGCTTTATTGCTACTCATAGCGAATGCAACTCACATTGGAAACTGCAATCACTCTAAATCGAAGAGCATATCTGAATCACTGGGGGTCTACGGTATGCGACGAATGAATACTTCTTCACCTTTATGAAAAATCGATTGGTTGTATTAGTTGTTGTTACGTTTTACAATAAATATCTCATTGTGTTTTTGGACAACTCATCTTCTATTGTTTCAGCTGGGTTTTCACGCTTTCAAGTAGGGCCATATTTGAAAACGACTCAAACTGTTCTGACAGGTTATGTCACAGTATGGGAAATCTTGGGTTGTGGTCAATCTTTTAACTGGACTGTGGACCAGTAACTTTGGTGGTACTATATCACGACCTGCCTTAGCGTTTGTATTACACTGTGGGTTTTAATAAGATTACGACTTCTCGGAAATTAATGTCCGATCATTCAAGAAATGGAAACCACTGTGAAAACCAAAATTAATGCTTTATTTGCAACAGTTAGCTACACCTTCCTGCTACTTCTCTACATTGTCGCCTCTCTGAAGTAGACATTTGTCGAAGCATTGTACCAACTTTCCAATATTGTTGCCATAGAAGGCAGCTGCTTGCACTTCCCGCCAGCTCTCTACGCTATTCGTCGTCTTTGTCAAAATGTTGTCGTCACAGCCAGCGGTTCATATCAGCAGACATAAAACTGAGGGAGAACCAATTAGGGGCTGTATTGTGGTCTATGAAAAACTTTCCATCGAAAACGCTGCAGGAGCATTGTCATTGCTCCTGTAGAGTAAGGTCCAGAATTGTCATGAAGAAGGAAACACATGGCAGTTATGTTAGGTGGGTTGCGTGAAATGAGGCGAAACCCCTCCCCAAAATTTCACACTTGGCAGGACGCACTATTTTCAATCCATATTTACATGTTTATTGTGCACTCTGAAGTGAAAAGTGCGGCGTGACGCTTTAGACGGGGCATGCTACAGATACTTCGCGACGCATCTGCACAAAACTACAGCGAATTTTCACTGCGATTTTAATTTTGCGACCGATTTGTTGGAAAAGAAAAATTATTATCATCGTATATTTCTAATTGTCTGCCATTTGTGAAAATCAGGACATTCAAACGAAATGACACACTTTGTCCGTCCATCATAAATGCCATGTGCCTACCTGCCCAAACCAATTTATAGTGCATGGTGGAGGGTAATTTGAACAAATTTAGACTTGATATTGAAAGCGACAACGGATATTGTGACTACGGTGCGGCATACGTCGAGCAACTACAGATGCCGATCACAGGCGGTCATTAGGACGTATGTGGGTCGAGCCCGCTATTAGGGTGGTCCTGCTCTTTTTTTAGGGCGGCGGGCGGTTGCCTATAAATCTGATGCCAGGCTGCCGCCCTGCCTGCGACAACCGGCAGCCCGCCGGACGCCCCGGTTCTTTTTTTGTTTTTTATTCTTCCCGTCTCTTCGCTTCTCGTATCTGCGGGGCACTGAGCGGACTCCCCCGTAGCCATCCCCCCCAGCACAGCGGACCGAATTGAAACACTCGGCCGCCAGGGCCGGAAGGTGACGCGAGTTTTAACGCTCGTAAATTTCCTGCAAGTACTGCAAGGGCGCTTCTCGGCCGGCTCCCACGGGCTGCTAGGTTAGGGTGGATCTCCTAGCGACGGGGAGCGCGACCGTTTGGGGACCGTCTGTGTCCCGTACATCTACGTCTAATGTACTTCCATTCGTAGTTCCGCAGTGCATGGCGGAGGGTACTTAGCACCAGTATTATTTCCAGCAGTGAAAGTCAAGATTCGTAAACAACCGCAAGAGGCCAAATGACAGTGCTGATTTAAGTGTAGTTCCCGCTGAATAATATCAGAATGTTCCTTCAGGAAGCCTGTGGGAGTCTCATATCACGGTTATGGCAATCCATCCTTTATCGGTTCGCGCTCGTCAATACGTTAAGAAAACAGAAAAGGGAAAGCAAACTCTTCCACAGGCGTCCAGCAAAAGCACTGTATTTATCTAAAGCGGCAGTTGCGTAGAAGTGGCATACCGATTCACACTTGCACTGCTGTTGGCCAGCTCTCATTGCTGACAGAAACCCAAATTGAACCCGGGAGGGCCACAGTCGATATAAAAGCGTTTGTCGGAAGCTGTGTTATGGGAAAAGTCCTGCTCGCACAGAGTTGCCGTATAGGTCGCATTGTTGTCACTCACCTCGTACAGCCCACCTTCGACTGCATAGTGGTAGATGTATCTGTAGGGATCTACACATATCAAAAAAAGTCTTATATCACTCTAGTTTCCAATACTTTTGAAGATAGACGTTGACTGTGGATATCGTATCACAGACACACTCCCTTTGACTGTTCAGAGATGTAACTAAATCCGCCAAAAGATGTAAACAACCATGGATGAGTAGCGCCTATTATATGGAGGGGGTCCGTCATCCGATCAGTTCTAGTCATTCCACCAGGAATGAGGTACACGGCACACGTTGTCCGTAGTTCAACCATTTCTACGTGTTCAATACCGCGGTTGGATCGTGTCCGCATTGTTACTTTGTGCCAGGAAAGGCTCTCAACGAAGGAAGTGTCCAGGCGTCTCGGATTGAACCAGAGTGATGTGTTCGGACATGGAGAAGATACAGAGAGACAGGAACTGTCGACTACATGCCTCACTCAGGCCGCTCAAGGGCTACTACTGCAGTGGATGATCGCTACCTTTGGATTATGGATCGGAGGAACCTTGACAGCAAAGTCGCCATGTTCAATAATGCTTTTCGTGCAGCCACGGGACGTTGCGTTACGACTCAAACTGTGCGCAATAGGTTGCATGATGCACTACTTCACTCCCGACGTGCATAGCGAGATCCATCTTTGCAACCACGACACCATGCACCGCGCTACAGATGGGCCCAACAACATGCCAAATGGAACGTTCAGGATTGGCATCACGTTCTTTTCGCGGATGAGTTTCGCATATGCTTTCGGCCAATGCTTTTGCCGCATTGCAAGTGATGCGGATAGTGGCAGTTGTCGTGGAGAATGTTGTACACGATTGTCTGTCTTACCTTATGCTGGCTGTCCACTTGCTTGGTGCAGATACTAGAGTCACCGTCTAAGATCTTTTATCGTCACCTTGGTTTCTCTGTTCCAATCCATTTCCAGCCATATATAAGACCCTTTTATTTCAGTGCCCTCTCAGGGATCGTTTCCTGCATTTAGTCTCCGTTTAGCAAACTCACCATGTATACTCCAATAGTTACTGTACAGTGCGTGGCGGAAGATACTTCTACCCAATATTGGCTGTCTTATTCCATTCGCCTAGTGAGCATGATGAATATAGTTGTCTAGATACAACTCTACACGTCGTAATATTATCTTATTTTCATGATCCCTGCGCGAAACATACGATGGCGACAAAGGGAATTCATCGTCTACCATCGAAGCCCGTTTAAAATCCCTAAGCAATGCTGCTTAAGAGCCATATGGTATCTTCAAGATCAAGGCAGCACGTTTCTGCACTCGGTCGACGTCTGTCGTCATGTCTGTTTGGTAAGGATTCCAAACACTTCAGTGACATTCCAGAAGTGGTCATTCTAGCGCCTCTAATGCGATTTTCAATACGAGTGAACTGCACCTTCCCAGAGCCCTTCCACCAAATGTAAGTTTTATATTTGTTTTCTCCAACACTGGTTTTACGAGATCGTCCCATTTCATAGCGCTTCTTAGTACTATCCATAGAACTTCTACGATGTAACGTACTCAAGACGTTCATAATCGGATACCATCGGGATCTCTTCCTTTGCTATAGCCGTTGTCTTGGATTTCTCGCCATTTAAAGAAAAATGGCACTTACTACAGCAAATAAATTTTTTTTTATAAAAGCTATTCTTTCTGCATCTCTGCCCAATGACAACTACATTTTCTGTGAACAACTGTATCGCCAGCGAACAATCTTGTAGTGATACAGATACTACCTGGTATGTCGTTTACGTATATTGAAAGCGTTACAGGTCGTATTATGCTTCCTTGGGGTACACTCGATGTTACTTTCGTTTCTGTTGACCAATTGCAGTCCAGCATGGCGTACGGCGTCATGTCAGTCAAATATTCATTGGGTAAAACACCTGCCTGCGACAATACTGCCTTCCTTATTTCCATACTATGAGTGAAGACTTTGTGAAAGATTCCTTTCGTCCGTACCGTGGAGTCTCCGTAGCATCCCGCGAAATCACATTCGGGACTATGGTTCAAATGGCTCTGAGCACTATGGGACTTAACTTCTGAGGTAATCAGTTCCCTAGAACTTAGAACTACTTAAACCTAACTAACCTAAGGAAAGCGCACACACCCATGTCCGAGGAAGGATTCGAACCTGCGACCGTAGCGGTCTCGCGGTTCCAAACTGAAGCACCTAGAACCGCTCGGCTATGGCCATAATATACGCTCTCTTTGAGATGTGCAGCTCTCGATACTATGCTACGTACTGCACCACACATTTAATCGGAAACGTTTATTGGCGGACTAGGCTTAATTTCTAGTCTGATACACTGTCAGTAATTCTAAATAAGGGCATCTGGGCTCGCTTTGACCCGAGAGGCATGGTTAACCTTCCCAAAACTCCAAGGCCAATAGTTAAAAGGCCCTGTAGACACCTAAAAATACTTTCAGGAAGCATTCCAAGATCCAATCACTGGACTAGAGAACGTTCACCGAAAAAAATTCACTACACAGCCTCCAACTGGTTGCTAGCAAGTCCTGCCAATGCCGATAATGACAACGGCAAAACAGGAGTATAGTTTAAGTCAGTAGCGAAAGACTCATACAAAAACATCCCTCTCACTTTCCATGGAAACAAATACACTAGCGAAAAACTTAATAACAAAAGTATGAAGTGTCACTGACAAGATATGTCGATGACATTAGGGCCATACATAGAAGAAAATACTACAGTATAGTACTGAAGCTAAAGGAAAGTAATACGCAATGAGACGAATAGATATAGCAGATTCATTCACTCCGTCTTCAGGCCACGAGTGGCCTACCGGGACCATCCGAACGCCGTGTCATTCTCAGTGGAGGATGTGGATAGGAGGGGCGTGGGGTCAGCACTCCGCTCACCCGCTCGTTATGATGGTATTATAGACTGAAGCCGCTACTATTCGGTCGAGTAGCTCCTCAATTGGCATCACGAGGCTGAGTGCACCCCGGAAAATGGCAGCAGCGCATGGCGACCGGGATGGTCACCGAGCCAAGTGCCGACCACGCCCAACAGCGCTTAACTTCGGTGATCTCACGGGAGCCGGTGTATCCACCTCGGTAAGGCCGTTGCCATAACACTTTCATTCAAAGACAGTAATTACTTTGAAGTTACCATGATTTCTGAAGGTCTCCTGGACGCTACACAAGCCAGGATGCGGTTCTTAATAGGGTGTGTGATCACTATGGACGGCAATGCATGCTCTGTAGCGATCACCCATGCTTGCCATAAGGTTGGTAAGGAATTCTTGTGGTAGGGCACCGGTAGGGCGCTCTATTTCTCCCCACGCTTGGTTATTATTTGCTGGGTAGTCGTTGATGCATCTGGATGCTGCTTCCTGCAATACATCCCCAACGCATCCCGCACGCGCTGGATGGGATTTAAGTAGCGGGAACGGACAGGTCAGTCCATTCACCTAATATCCTCTCCTTCCAAGAGCTCCACAACCTGCCATGCATACAAATTGAAGTCAAGGCTGAATGCACCTCTGAAAAGACACATATGGGGAAGAAGTACAGTGTTAAAAAAAAGGTTGAGTCGATAATTGTACCGTATACAAAGATTCGGAAGCCGGTACGCCAAGCAACATTGTGCCTACCCACACTCTAACAACTGGACCACAAAATGATCGTGTTTGACAGTGTAGGATGCACTGCATGCTCTTACCTCTCGTCATAAGAGGGTGCATTCGACATTGACGAACATGAGCGTTGTGGTGGTCTGCGTGTATGGTATGGGACTGCATAATGTTGCATGGGCGTGCTGATCTCCAAATCTTTAAAAATGTTACACTTACCAGCACCATTATTATGACTCTGGATCCCTCCCCTATGTGTGTCAATCAAAAATGGTTCAAATGGCTCTGAGCAGTATGGGACTTAACATCTGAGGTCGTAAGTCCCCTAGAACTTAGAACTACTTAAACCTCACTAACCTAAGGACATCACACACATTCATGCCCGAGGTAGGATTCGAACCCGCGACTGAAGCGATCAGAACCACTCGGCCTCGATGGCATTCGGTGCTGATGACTGAATTTTTATAGATGACAGCGATGAACGCCGGCCGGGGTGGCCGAGCGGTTCAAGGCGCTACAGTCTGGAACCGCGCGACCGCTACGATCGCAGGTTCGCATCCTGCCTCGGGCATGAATGTGTGTGATGTCCTTAGGTTAGTTAGGTTTAAGTAGTTCTAAGTTCTAGGGGACTGATGACCTCAGAAGTTAAGTCACATAGCGCTCAGAGCCATTTGAACCATTTTTTGAACAGCGATGAACGCCGTGGAAGAGCTCTAGGATATTCTGCGAATGGACTGGGCTACCCGTTCCCCCAAGTTAAAAGCCATCGAGTACGTGTTGTGTATTGTGTTCCAGCATGTCCACATCCACCAAAGACTATCAAGCAGTTCACAGTTCCGTTTGTGGAGAAATGGAGCGCCCTACCACAATAATTCTTTATGAAGCTCGTCACCAGCATGAAAACACATAGCAGAGCATGCATTGCCGCCCATAGTGATCACGTACCCTATTAATACCACTTCCTACTTTTTCTAATGGGCGGGGGGACCATCGTAAACTGCGGGGACTTGGCTGTAACCATTACCTTTCAATAAAAGTGTCATTTCTGTACACCTCCAAATGTATTTCTTTCAGTTACCTCCTGTTTTATACCCAACCCTATCTCTACGAGTGGTCCACGTTTCATCGAGGTATGTTACTTGACAGCTTGAAACGGTGGCAGGCAACTCTGCATGCTGCTTTCATGAACGTTAGATGTGATTCAGAGACTGACAACAGAGCAAAACAGAATTAGAACCTTACTGAGGATATGGAATCATGGCGACCGGCAATATGGTGGTGGTGGTGGTAAGTTGCTATGGGACCAAACTGCTGAGGACATCGCTCCCTAGGCTTACACACTGCTTAATCTAACTTAAACTAACTTACGCTAAGGACAACATAAACAGCCATGCCTGAGGGAGGACTCGAACCTCCGATGGGGAGAGCAGCTCGAATCGTGGCAAGGCACCTCAGACCGCGCGGCTGCCCCACGCGGTGGGCAGTATGGTGCACTGTGTAATTTTCATTTCCCTCCTTTATTAATTCAGTGAAGGGCTCTCTGGTTTGTGAAAATTTTTGGAGGCATGCGGATATACAGTGTGTTGGATCTGAGGCAGGCGAGCAGGGGCCGCTACGGCCAACAGGACCGGCCAGAAACAAGGACTGGCGACATGGGTGGTGGATTCTTAGAATTGAGACCTGCCCGGCCACCCAAGGGGCTACAAGCTTTTGTCCACCTATACAAATGCATAACCTGACGTCAATTTGGCGGACAGTGTGGTGCTGAGTGCAGGCGTCGGGGGCACCTTTCCGTGTTTTGCGGACCAGGTATGAAAATAACTGGCTACCGCTTGTAGGAAGCATGGGCAACAGGAAACAAAGTATAGCCTCGTAGTGGATCTTTTATAATTTCTCAGGCCCTCAGTTCTGAGGCTAACAGGATAGGTGGGAAAAAATGATGTCTGACGTCAAGAGCACAACGATGAAGTCAGTGTTTTTGATAGTAGGGGAGATTTTCATGTAGTGATTGACATCAGAAGGAGACCTGCATTTCTGGCGGAATTCTCTCGTTGGAGCGAAACCTCGGGACAGGCCACAGTGCTTCTTAATTTTGCAACTGACAACTGGCACTGCTTGGCAGTGAGGAATTAGCAGGGTCAAAGAGAGTGTCACAAGAGAGGCAGGTTTGCGTCAGAACACGGAGGTGGCCGCATCCTCTTGGGTTTTCATCGTAGAGGTGCTGCATCGAGTTTAATTTAGGATGCAGAGGTGTCAGCACTGACTTGGTGTTTGGTCGCGAAGGTGTCGGCATCGAAGTCAGGTACAGTAGCAATGGAGAACAGATCGCCTTGGTATCATCGTTGTTGAGCCCGCAACATCGACTTGTGACATGGTGTTGATGATATCATCTTCACGAAGAGGCCAGCACATCCGCGGCGTACTGCTCGGTGCATGGCAGCCAGATTTACTGCGGGCGTAATTCGTAGCATCGACAGAGCAGAAAAATGATTCAAATGGCTCTAGGGACTATGGGACTTAACAACCGAGGTCATCAGTCCCCTAGACTTAAAACTACTTAAACCTAACTAACCTGAAGACTTCACACACATCCATGCCCGAGGCAGGATTCGAACCTGCGACCGTAACAGTAGCGCCTAGGACCGCTTGGCAACAGCGGCAGGCTGGCAGAGTAGCTCAATTCGATTTCACATTTGTGGAATCCAGGACGATCGGCTATCTCAAGTTTATTGCACTTGTAGTGGGTATGAGAACTTCTGGGGATAGTCACCAACTTTCAGTCACAGCTTTGGTCAATAATTCACAGGAATACATAGATTTAAGCTATTGTTGTGCTTCATTAAAATGTAAATTCTCAAGTGGACAAGTACATTCGTGTATGTAGGACGAATACTGCTATCTACCTGGATTTCGATAAACAGAATTGCTACAGTTTTCATAGGTGAATTTTATGTTTGTTTTAGTAGATGTGTTTCTAAATAAATGAGAGTATTTAACTAATTAGTGTTCCTGTTTGATATCTTCATTTATGTTAAGTTATAAACAGTGAACCAGTGTTCAGGGAGATACTTTCAATTTCATTAAAGCACACGCAAATAGTTATTATTACAGTCATAGAGGGTCCATCAGATACAATTGTTAGCTAATCCTCACTTTAGGAACCATGCCGACAACCGTAATTTCGCGTTATCCACTTCGCGCGTAATTAGAATTTCAAGGGGATGTCTTACTCACAGTTAGTTTTCAGAGATAAAGAATTTAGCTACTAGTCGATTTCTAAAGGGGCACATCATGCGACAGCTGCTTTCATTCGTAAGTTTTGTTCACCAGTGAGTAATCTATGGGCTTCAACCAAATCTCACCAAGACTTACTCCGCGATCTATGTAAGGGCACTAGCAAGCGATCACGCTCAAACCACTTAAAGGCAATACTCTCTTACAACACGGTTCTAGGCGCTACAGTCTGGAACCACGCGACCGCTACGGTCGCAGGTTCAAATCCTGCCTCGAGCATGGATGTGTGTGATGTCCTTAGGTTAGTTAGGTTTAAGTAGTTCTCAGTTCTAGGGGACTGATGACCTCAGAAGTTAAGTCCCATAGTGCTCAGAGCCGTTTGAGCCTCAGTTACAACAAAGGAAACCCCAAACCGAAATCCACACCCATACATGTGAATGCACTTTATCTTTCGAATTTTCGTACTGCAAGAAACAACTCGATTGCTCACGAAGGATCACTTTCTCGCGTCTTCTGAAATACTCAACGAAGACACCACCTCCGCTCCAGAAGTCACGCTAGTGCTCCACCCTATGAACCTTGGCGACTCTTCGAGACCTCCAGACCACTCCATGAAATTGTTTACCTTGCTGGTCCTCTAGCCCATCAGAATTAGGAGCAGAATGTTGGTTTTTTATTGGCCATTTCCAGCTATCACTTATAGGACTTCTGTAAAGTCCTGCTTCCCGACAGCACTTTTAGAATTTTCTCTGCCCTGCTTGTTAGAAAATATAGAACGTCATGGAGAAATTATTCGCCCTTAAAATCAGCGGGGTCGTGTCCGACTACAATCCATTGTGGAAGAAAAGGGAAGGTTCAGCTCATCATTTTCAACTGATGGTATGACATACAATCGCGCTGAAGGCTTGCTACCAGTGTCAGCGCTCAATAGATGGCTAGAAATAAATGGGTGAGTTTTTCACATTTTTTTTTAAATTTATGTAGACGCGCTTACGTCGCAGTCCATCTTCACAACGTCAAATAAAAAACGCTTTTTACAAAGTATGGTGTCAGATGATTTCTTCCTCACCATTAGTGCTCAACACAGTGCTTTAAAAAAGGAAATCGAACAACAATGAACAGTTTCACATGCTGCGACATTGTCGCAAATAAAACAGTGACCCGTATATACAATAAGTTTCCTTTAATTTACGTCTATGGTCACAAACTTTTTGTTAACAGATTACCGGTTTCGGTCTATAATGACCATCATCAGATCTGCAGCAAAAAATGGGAAAAACATAAATATACTCGCAGATTGTCTACAGCTTAAAAACTATACGTAGAGCATAATGAAAAGTACTACTGACAAATATGTGCATTTGTGCGCTTGAAGTATGAAGAGGCATGCCTGTTTTATAAAAGCAAAGTCCTAATATACTGCAGCCGTAGTGGCATCGTCAAATGTTAAATGCAGAGTCAGAACCAGCATCGTGCAACATCTTGCGGCTACTGTCCGCAGCTTGTTTTGAACAGTAGTGCTACTGACAACATAACTCTGGCATATATATATATATATATATATATATATATATATATATATATATATATATATATATATATATATACATATATATATATGACGATGGTGGTGCTGACTCTGCATTTAACATTTGACGATGCCACTATGGCTGCAGTATATTAAGACTTCGTTTTTATAAAACAAGTATGCCGGACTGTGCGGCTGGTCCCGGCGGAGGTTCGAGTCCTCCCTCGGGAATGAGTGTGTGTGTTTGCCCTTAGGATAATTTAGGTTAAGTAGTGTATAAGCTTAGGGACTGATGACCTTAGCAGTTAAGTCCCATAAGATTTCACACACATTTGAACACAGGTATGCCTCTTCATATTTAATGTGCACAAATGCATAAATTTGTCAGTAGTACTTTTTATTATGCTCTATGTATTGTTTTTAAGCTGTAGACAATCTGTAAGTGTATTTATGTTTTTCCCATTTTCTGCTGCAGATCTGATGATGGTCATTATAGAGAGAAACCGGTAATTGTTAATAAAAAGTTTGTGACCATATACGTAAATTAAAGGAAACTTAATGAATAGTTTATTTCTAGAGGTCTATTGAGCACTGACGTAAGTCCTCTCAAGTTTTCATCGTCTTCACCACTTTCTCTTGCAAGCGGGGAACTGGCCGAGGCGACTGCAATAGCACACATAGTGGGCAGGCAATGATATGGATCTGATGCATATCATTGTGACTGGAGACGTTACAGAACCGGTATCAGATAACTGCCTCAGCTCAAACGGTGCGAAATTCGTTCCAGATTCTCCTGCTGTGTCCGCGTCTCGTGCACGCAGCGTCACGTGACACCTTCTGGGTCGGAGCGGCAGTTCGGCGCAGGAAGTGCTGGACGGCGGTATTGGCGGCTGCGCGTGTCGCTGTAAAAACGGCGCCCCCCGCATAATGAGGCGCTTAGTGTGTCGGCAGAGGTCGCGCGCCACAAAGGCGACTCACAATGGCGGCCGAGTCGTGGGAGGCGCGGGCACGCCGCGGACAATGACGCCGGACTTCCGAGTCGCATGACCCGGCGCCCCCAGCGCGACGCCGATAAGCCGTCATAATAAACGCGTTCCCACTGCCGGCCGGAGCGCGTTAGCCAGCGTCTCTCTGTTTCTGCACCCTGCTCCACTCGGCGACACGATAAAAAAGTTAACATGGAAATCTTTAGACAGGCATACTATGAGGAAAGAGTGTTGTGTACAACTTCGTACACAATGATAAGGAGACGCGGGCTGCACAGTGGTGCAGCAGCTGTCGTCCCAAGGAAAGCTGGACAGGAGCAGACATGATTAAAGAACAACCAAATACAGTAAACAGAAGCTTTACTTAAATGGTAGCTTTCTCCAAGCGTACGTAGACTCTTTACAAATAACATGCAGCAATAAAGTCCAGCTAATGCAATAGCAACAACAGCATCGTAGTCCCTGGTAATTCGTCGAGTGGGACAGCAGCCAGGCACGTAGTACTTGAATAATGTTGAAAGAACCAGCGGCTGTATTTAAATCTTATGACATTTATTCTTTTTATAACATACTACCAGTTTCGACACCACATGGTGTCGGGTCCCGAAAGTAACCTGCCACCCACAACCGTTTTCATGTGCAATGAACAAAATCGTATGTAGCAGTCCAAAATTAACTGGACTCCGTACCTTTCATGGCAATAACAAGGGCAGCATGGTCAGACAACTCGTCGTCTGACCATCTGGGATAATTATTGCCACGAAAGGTATGGAATCCAGTTAATTTTGGCCCACTGCATAAGATTTTATTCATCACACATGCAAACAGTTTTGGATGGCAGGTTATGTTAGAGGCCTGAAGATGACACCATATGGTGTCGAAACTGGTACCATGTTTTAAAGAGAATAAGCAACGTTAAATTCAAATGCAGCCTCTAGTTTTGTCATCACTATTCGAGTACAGCATCATAGAGTGAAGCTATCCCAATTAATGTGGGAACGACAGTGACAGGGTCTGAGGCGCCTTGTCACGGCCCGCGCGGCTCCCCCCGTCGGAGGCACGAGTCCTCCCTCAGACATGGGTGTGAGTGTTGTCCTTAGCATAAGTTATTTTAAGTTAGATTAAGTGGTGTGTAAGCTTAGGGACCAGTGACCTCAGCAGTTTGGTCCTGTAGGACCTTACCACAAATTTCCAAACAGTGGCGGGGCCATAACACCTGTGACGACAGCGCTGCGACTGAGTCATGCCTCATTGCGAATGCCCTGTATGTCTGCCGCCGAACATCCAATGTTGCGGCGACAGAGGGCGCTCTTGGTACAGAGCTGCTGGAAGCGCGGCTCAGTGGGCGTGCCCCATTGGGCCAGCTGGATCGTGCACGACCCCTGTCGGCGTTTGACAAATTGTTCAAATGGCTCTAAGCACCATGGGACTCACCATCTGAGTTCATCAGTCCTCTAGACTTAGAACTACTTAAACCTAACTAACCTAAGGATATCTCACACATCCATGCCCGAGGCAGGATTCGAACCTGCCACCGTAGCAGCAGCGCGGTTTCGGACTGAAGCGCCTAGAACCGCTCGGGCGTCTGGCAGAAACTTGCGCTGCCGCCATCAACAGTGGGGGACTCCAGTGAGCTGATATAAGTCTACGATACCACAACTAGCAAAATCGTAAACAGGTGTAACGAAACACAATTATAGGAAGGCATATAAATTCAGGCTGGAATTATTTTGATATTTTGGCTGGGAAAGGTTTACTGACCAAAGCTCACATAGGAGATTCAAATAACGGTTTCATAGTCAACTGCCTTACATTAACCCATGACCTGGCGATCCTCCCGATAAATGCAGGTACAGTTGTGGAACGGATAAGCCTGCTGAAGGAGCAAGCAGAAAAAATCTGATCTCCCAGTTGTTTTCGAGAAAACAAAGTACATCACCAACATCCCAAAGCCAACCTTATCACACAGCAACAGTGCACTATAAAATGGGAAAAGTAGCAGCTTCAGATGGCTTGGTGAAACGGCACACTTGTAAACTAGAGAAAACGAAGCGAACGACAGCATGAGAGAGAAGATATCCGCTGCTGTTTGCAGGACACATGTCCTACACAAGACATAGACAATCTCAATAAAAGCTAAACTCAGTCACTATGTCACAGTAATCACAATAATGTCGTGAGACTAGGGCCTCCTGTCGGGTAGACTTTTCGCCTAGTGCAAGTCTTTCGATTTGACGCCACTTCGGCGACTTGCGCGTCGATGGGTATGAAGTGATGAGAATTAGGACAACACAACACCCAGGCCCTGAGCCGAGAAAATCTCCGACCCAGCCGGGAATCGAACCCGGGCCCTTGGGATTGACATTCTGTCACGCTGACCACTCATCTACCGGGGGCGAACGCTATGACACAGTGATCGAATACGAATATCTATACACAAGTAAATGACTCATAATGACGGGACAGCACGAACCGAGGGAAGCTGAGAAGTCTGAGCTGAAGGTGCTTGGAGGGAAAAACAGGGCTCTGAGATAATTGTCATTATAGTCTGCGAGGAAGAGGGATTTCTGAGTATCAGACACCACTGCGAGAAGCTGTACCTACGGTCTGCAGCTTACAAAGTCAAGTTTGCTGCCAAGAGTCGCCTAGTGGAAGGAGCAGGCACCTACAGGTTCGATGCTGTGTAGCGTCGTTAGAGGACGTTTTCGGAAGTGGGTTTCTATCCTCGATTTGTTCCTCAAGACACGTAGAACCCTCGACACCTACATCAATGGCTTCCTCTTGCCGCATATACTTAGGAGCACTAACCAGGCTGAAACATACTACTGCTAATAATTGTAATTACTAGTCTGTAAATGAATTAAATACTGGTTTAATGTTGATCATTAGAATGTCCTCTGGCACCAATAAAAGTGTCTGCACTCATACACCCAATACCGTGTATGTATACAGGGTGGTCAGAAGCATTCTGGAAAGCTTGTAAAGGTGTTTCAGGCAAGGTTGTGCTGAGAAACAATTTTTCAGAAAAGAATTCGTTACATTGCGCCTTTTCCGATTTAATTAGCGTTCAAGTTATTCAGTCAAGTCGTTGTGTGCGCAAATCGAAGATGGCTGACAGAGGCGCTGATGCCAAACGGTCCTTCGTTTGGTTAGCTGAAACCGAAAAAAAAAAAAAATTGACGGTAGTGAACTTGATCCTTGCTATCGTCCGATGTCCAATTTTTGCGTCGCTCTATTGTTTGGTCTTTCGGTTTGAAGAAACTTCAATGCTAATTAAGTCGGAAACGATACTTGCTATCAGTATCGTTTATATCAATTATTTCTCAGCAGAACCTACGCTGTAGCACCATTACAAGCTTTCAACACTGTTTCTGATCACCTTATACAACCAGTTGCGTGTGTATGAAACGGTCACAAAAAAATGGTTCAAATGGCTCTGAGCACTATGGGACTCAACTGCTGAGGTCATTAGTCCCCTAGAACTTAGAACTAGTTAAACCTAACTAACCTAAGGACATCACAAACATCCATGCCCGAGGCAGGATTCGAACCTGCGACCGTAGCGGTCTTGCGGTTCCAGACTGCAGCGCCTTTAACCGCACGGCCACTTCGGCCGGCTTAAACGGTCACATACGCAAAGTTTTAGGTGAAACAGGTGGCACACTCTGGGTCATTGGTCAAATACTGGGAAAATTTAATTAATCTACGAAGGAGATTTCTTACTAAACACCGTGCGACCCATCACAGAAAGCTTTTCGAATGTGTGGAACCCATACCAGACAGAAATTTCAGGGGATACTAAGCACATTCAAAGGAGGACAACAAAATTCGTCACAGATTTTGGTTCAAATGGCTCTGAGCACTATGGGACTTAACATCTATGGTCATCAGTCCCCTAGAACTTAGAACTACTTAAAGCTAACTAACCTAAGGACGTCACACAACACCCAGCCATCACGAGGCAGAGAAAATCCCTGACCCCGCCGGGAATCGAACCCGGGAACCCGGGCGTGGGAAGCGAGAACGCTACCGCACGACCACGAGATGCGGGCTTCGTCACAGATTTTTTTTTTTTTTTTTTTTTTTTGACCAGCGGGAGAGTGTTAACATTAACATAGGGGGAATCCCGGTACTTGTCTGAAACTGTAAGTGAGAAAAAAATGAAAATGGACACTAAACAGTGACAATGAATCTCACTTCCCGCGATTGAGTGACTTCCCCCGCAGTGAACTAGGTAAACTTAACTGCTGTTGGTGGGTAAACTGTATGTGTTCTCCTGTAATACACATTAATATCTCTACTGGAGAGAGTTCTTGGGGTGTCGTCTTTAACATCATTCTTTTTCTTTGATTATGATGGAATCAGATTCCGTTTCATACTTGAGAGCATGCGACAAACACTTGTATTATTCTGGCACTCTGTATAATTTTCATTTCCCTCCTCTCTTAACACAGTGAAGGGCTCTCTTGTTTGTGAAAGTTGTAGGAGTCATGCGAATATACATTGTGTTGTATTTGAGGCAGGTGAGCAGGGAATGTTACGGCCAAAGAGGACCGGCCAGGAAGAACGACTGGCGACCCAGGTGATGGTTTCTTAGAACTGAGGCCTTCCCTGTCGCCTCGGGAGCTACAAGCTTTTGTCCACCTATTCAACTGCATAACCTGACGTCCATTTGGAGGGCAGTGCGGCGCTGAGTGGAAAGTCGGGGGCACCTTTCCATGTTTTGCGGACCGGCTTTGAAGATAACCGTCTACCACTTGTAGGAAGCATGGGCTACAAGAAACAAAGTTTAGCCTCATAGTGGCTCTTTCTTAATTTCTCAGGCCCTCAGTTGTGAGGCTAACAGTATGCATGGGAAAACATGGTGTCTGACGTCAAGAGCACAACCATGACGTCAGTGTTTCTGACATACTTTGTTGTGATTACAACACTTTGAAAAGAGATTCAAAGGAAGAATATCTATCGAATGTTAATCAGGGAAACATGGGTACTAGTGTTGTTACTTACTCATGAAAATTTTGCAATGCCATTCCTATCTTCACCTAGGGGCTGTTTCTCTTTCCTACCTGTCTCATTGGCAGTTTAAAGTTTTCCTGTTAACTCTTTTTCTGCATGGTGTTGCCATTTGCCAACCAACCGTAAATTTACCTATAATGTCAAGCAAAACACTCGTATATGCATGACGTTGCCGTCTGGCAACAAACGTAGTTTGGCTGCATCGAACTAGACTGTGTGTGGCGTCATTATGTTGAAAGAAACACTTCAGTATCGATAATCTTTGCTTGAGGTCGAGTGTACGTAAATATGCGGCAAAATAGATGAAAAAGTGAATTATTGCTGCCACTTAGTTCACATCTAGTTGGAATTTAAAGGCATGTAGAATGATGCTTAATGATAGTGCAGATTATGGTTCCATGTGTCCATAACTGAGCGATTAATAATTAATCAATATTTTCGGTTTTTTGTCATACGGAAACAAACCTAAAATACTAAATAAATCAAAATTAAATCAGATTGTCTATGTTAAAACAGTAACACAGTATTTTGTGTGTCAGGCACTATCTCTAGGTATGTTTTTCACTCAAATAAAAAAATTACATGCAATAGTGGGTTAAGTCCACTGTTAGTCGGAAGACTTTACTTGTGCCACGGTACCCGAGTTTCATTTGTGGAAATACCTTGCCTGAACATTTCCTAGAATTTCTAGTTTCGTGTTAAACTGTTTGCAGAGCGACGTTGCAAAATTACTAACACACTCTTCTTGAAAAGAGTGGGATCCTACTGCCTGCATGTTCGTCTTGATTGAGGTTTTCCGTAATTTCCCGCAGACACTTGAGGCTAATTATGCAATGACCCCTGCAGCAAGGCCACGTCTGCACTCCTCCTCTGACTTTCGTTGCAGAACACTACACAATTATTTCTCTTCCTCTCCGGTCTAGATATGTACTCGAAGAAGGGCGGTGGTGCACTACTCCTACAGGACCATGCGTAGCAAACATCGTAACTCTCAAGCCATTCTTCATCTCTCTTTACAAATTGCCACGCATAAGAACTACAGAAATCATTCGAAAGTTTCTCCACAACCAATTAAGCAAAATCAAAGAGCCTTATCTTGAGTACCACGTGGGAACCGAAGCAGTATTACAGACATGGCATCTGTTTCAGTAAAACGTACACTCAGCCACTGCAGTTACACGTACGCGTATCTTTCCACCTCCTTACATCTCCAACACACGGTTAAGTGCACGACAGTAGACGTCTGTTATTTTATTAATCGTAGCTACATTACTAAACGAGCAACAGGGTACACTGTCAACCAATCTAATTACAGATTGCCTACCTAACGGATGTTACAGGTTGCCCATCTAACGGATTCCAGGGGCAACAAAAATTGGTTTTTACGTTTAAATGAATACCCAAATTGATCGTTGATTCCTTTACTCATTTTTTTTTTTGTTACAGAGGGTGAGCAGCCCTCTGACCGAACACGTTGAGCTATCGTGCCGGCATCCATCTGAGCCACCGAGGGCACAGAGGATAGTGCGACTGCAGACACTTACCTCTGGCATGCCTCCCGTGAGACCCACACTCGCAACTTATTGTCCCGCACTATATTCATAGTGCTCCTGCCCATTATACTCATTACTCGCGGCTTTACTGCCGATTCCCGCAAGAGTTCTGGCACCGTGTGTGCATCCGCACAGAATAAGATGGTCAAATGGCCGGAGAGCACTATCCTCTGTGTTCTCGGTGGCTCTGATGGATAGAGCGTCTGCCATGTAAGCAGGAGATCCACGGTTCGAGCCCCGGTCGGAGCACAAATTTTCAACTGTTCCTGTTGACTTATATCAACTCTTGTATGCAGCTAGGGGTATTCATTTCATTGTAATTTCATTCTAACGAGCTGCGTGGTCACCGATGGTATCTGTTCTTTCGGACATGTCGAAAGGACAGATACCATCTTCATATATAAACTGGTTTTTCACTATTTCACGTAATTATTGACCGAATTAAAAATTTAAATTTCAGTGACATTTTGCTCATTACGAGTTCTAATCTTAAGTTAATGGTTCAACACACTAAGAGAAATATTGCAGTTAGAAACTGTGTATATGCCCTGAGGCAGTGTAATCCACCGAAAGCTATTGAGCATTTGAGGGCGAGAGGATTTAAACGACTTGCATCGAACCTTCCAACTAAACTTACTCTCGCTGAGACCCCTCACAAACTGATAGAAGGAAAAACGTTTATCATTTATCGCATTTCCGATGTTCAGGCAGTAAAACTGTCGCATCAGTCAGGCAGTTTATTACTTCATTATTGCTAAATCTATTCGCAAAATATTTTGAAGATATATCCACATATACAACTGAACGTAACTGCAAAATTATGTCATTGCACAGACATTGTTCAGGAGATATGACTTCATAATCAATAAGATGCATGCAAAACTAGCCTTTGTTCATAACGGAGCGCTAATTTCACAGACTATATTCTTTCAGGGTTTGATAAGGAGAACACATAGAGGATAGTAAAAATCTGTACAAGTAATTTAATACCTTTTCTAAAGTTTTTTATTACACGCTTAACGTCAAATGTTTAACACATTAACTCTTTCTCAGTAAGATGCTTGAAGCTGTTTTACACATGTGAGCTCGATTGTTTGAAGAATCGGTGGTTTTTCTGGTTGTATAACTAACCTCCGCGGCCAAGCGTTCTACTTATCTGGTTCGAATACCACTTGTCGTCGCCGTCCTAATTTGGTCGACAACTAATTGCTGGTAACAGGATACTTTATATCTTGTAGCATACGTCCTTTGGAAGTAATACAGAAGTGCGAGCAATGTTCAATTAACTGTAGTCTCCAGGAAAAGGGCGCTAGCGTTAACATGCATGTAATATGACTACTGCTTTTCTTTAGTTAGCCATCTGAATCATTGCACTATGATGTAGCAAGACAACACCCTAAAGATGTGGAGAAGGATGTCTATAGCGTTTGCATCGCTCACTTATGAGGTCATCCAGTTAATCCTTAAAAGGGGCTTGGAGGCTGACGCCTTAGCCGTGTATGTGGGTGTTGACGTCGGTCTGAGCTGTACTTAACCGTTCCTGTGTCCACGACTTCAGAATTTTTATGAAGCGGAATATGCTCCGTAAATAGTATACAGGGTGGTCGGAAATTCCCTTTACAGACTTCAAAAATGTTCAAATGTGTGTGAAATTTTATGGGACTTAACTGCTAAGGTCATCAGTCCCTAAGCTTATACACTACTTAACCTAAATTATCCGAAGGACAAACACACACTCCCATGCCCGAGGGAGGATTCGAACCTCCGCTGGGACCAGCCGCACAGTCCATGACTGCAGCGCGTTAGACCGGAACCCATGTCCGGAAACGTCATCCAACGAGACTACAGAGCGTCAAAGTCTGTAAATGTACGTATACACAGGGTGATTCTGTGATGATGTTACAGACTTTCTAGGATGATGGAGAACGATAAATGTATTAATTTGAAGTAAGGATCCCTGTACCGGAAACGAACGAGTCGAAAGTTATAAACGAAAACTGTTCTGATACCTCTGACAGTTGAATACATGTACCGGTTCTTGTGTTGCGAAGAGTGTAGGGCTGGTAACATTTAGTGGTGATGGTGTGGACAAAAACGAGAAAAAATATACAATAAACGTCGGCTCTAAATTGCATACCTGAGGAGCTATGACCATTCGTTCATCTTCGCTAATGTGAAACACATCTCCTCTACTGAGAAACTCTTCAAAGCTGTTAAGGTACGCACTTTACATCCCACGTTTATTGGACATTCTTCTCGTTTTTGACCACACTACCACCACTGAAAGTTACCAACCCCACATTCTTCGCAACACAAGAACCGGTACATGTATTCAACTGTCAGCGGTATCAGAACGGTTTACGTTTATAACTTTCGACTCGTTCGTTTCCGGTACAGCGATCCTTACTTCAAATTAATACATTAATCGCCGAGCGGTTCTAGGCGCTACAGTCTGGAACCGCGCGATCGTTACGGTCGCAGGTTCGAATCCTGCTTCGGGCATGGATGTGTGTGGTGTCCTTAGGTTAGTTAGGTTTAAGTAGATCTAAGTTCTAGGGGACTGATGACCTCAGAAGCTAAGTTCCATAGTGCTCAGAGCCATTTGAACCATTTGAACCAATACATTTATCGTTCTCCATCATTCTAGAAAGTCTGTAACATCATCACGAAATCACCCTGTGTATACGTACATTTACAGACGCCCGCGCCTATATCCTTGACGTTCTGTAGTCTCGTTGGATGACGTTTTCGGACATGGGTTCCTATTCAAAATACGATGTACTCACTCCCCTCTACAAGTCCTAGAAGTCTGCAGCGGGAATTTCCGACCACCCCGTATACATTCCTTGTCAGCAGTTTGAGAACTTTTACATCGTCATCATCATCATCAGCCAATTCAATCATTAAATGATGTGGCCTCTTCGAGTCGTGGATTCAGGTAGGCTTTCAGCAGTCTTCTCCAAGTGGGACGGTCTTGGGCAGTTCTCTGCCAGGTGTTACCAGCGATCTTCTTGATGTCTTGGTCCCATGTGTCTGGTGGTCTTCCTCTAGGCCTCCGGTGCTCTCTCGGACTCCACTCCAGTACTAGCTTCGTTCATCTGTTGTCTTTTCTTCTTGCGACGTGGCCAGCCCATTGCCATTTCAAGGAACCTACTGTCTCTAAGATGTCATTAACCTTCGTGACAGACCGGATGTCATCTGCCCTTTTCCTGTCCTTTCTTGTATAGCCCAGCATTGATCTCTCCATGGCTCTCTGTGCTGTCGTCTTAAATGTATAATTAAGCATTTTAACATGCTCATCTACCTTTAATATATGTAGTAACAGTTCTAAAAAAAAATAAAAAAAACAGGTTAAATGCCAAAAATTTATTCCCGTAACGGAGGACTATCTTTTGGATCACAGTCCGATCCAGCTCCTCCATGATAGGCGCTGTAAGATGTAGAAAACGAGGTATCACGAATAAATTGTCCTAATGGGATTTAAATCGGTAAGTGTTTTGTCC
This sequence comes from Schistocerca piceifrons, assembly GCF_021461385.2. Lineage (NCBI taxonomy): Eukaryota > Metazoa > Arthropoda > Insecta > Orthoptera > Acrididae > Schistocerca > Schistocerca piceifrons. The sequence continues at coordinate 168,497,439 of NC_060145.1, forward strand.
ACGTACAGACAAAAAAATGACTACCGTTTCAGAAAAATTGGATTATTTATTAAAGAGAAAGAGCTTCGTAGATTGAGGAAGCCAATAACGTGTTGGTCCACCTCTGACCCTCATGAAGCAGTTATTTTGCTTAACATTGATTGATAAAGTTGTTGGATGACCTGCTGAGGAATATCGTGCCAGATTATGTGCAACTGGCGCGTTAGATCGTCAAAATCTCATCCTGGTTGTAGAAACCCTTTCCGTAGTGCTCCAAACGTTCTCAATTGGAGAGGGATCCGGTGACCTTGCTGGCCAACATAGGGTTTGGCAAGCACGAAGAGAAGCAGTACACACTCTCTCCATGTGCGGGAGGGAATTTCTTTGCTAAAATGTAAGGCCACGATATCTTGCACGAAGGGCAACAAAACGGGGCACAGAATTCGTCGACGTACGGCTGTGCTGTACCATGCAGCGGTTAACAACCAAAGCGGTTCTGCTATAAAATGAAACGGCACCCCAGACCTTAATTCGTGGTTTTTGGGCCGTATGGAGGGTGCTATTTAGGCTGGCGTCCCACTACCCTCTGGGCGTCCCCAGACACGTCTTTGCTGGTTATCGGAGATCGGTTCGAAGCAGTACTCATTACCGAAGGAAATTCTACCCGAGTAACTGGAATTCCAGTCCTAATGTGCCTGACACGACTCAAAACGGGCTTGTTGGTGTACACAGGTCACTGGTAGTCGGCGAACTTTCTGCGGGACGCCTGTTAATGTTCCTTGTGGTTACTGAAGCACCAGTTGCACGTCGTATCGAGGATAATCATCAGTCTGGGCCTCTGTGTGGCTCTATGAGGACAGTTCGGTGCTCACATTCTGTTGTCTCTCTAGGTCGATGGCTTCCTCCTTGACGCTGTGTTCGGCCAACAGCATCGAACAGTGGCACCGTTCCTACTTAAGTGTCGACCGATTCGCCAGTTAATCCAACCGTCTTCTTTGAGTCCAACTACAAGTCCTCTATCAAATGTTAACTGTTGCGTATATTGTTAACGCGCCTTTTGCTGGACATAGTTACTGTCCAGCTGAGTACACGGAATAAAATTCGTGAAGACTTTATGAAGTGGTGTCGACTTGTCCCCTGTTTATTAGCCTTGGCAGCTGGGCGGTGAAAATGCGCTGCAGTGTCGCACATTCATCCATCGGCCGCCAAAGTTTACAGATTTGCTTTTTCCGTCAGTATCTGCAGGAATGTCAATTTAAGTCCATGTGTGACCAGTTTACATATCTCCTTAGGGGTGCATCGCTTTATTATCTTAGAATAGTGTTTACTTCACGAAGATCATCTCAAATTAGTTGGACAGATGTACTCGAAATGGTGAGGCAACAGAAAATACAGTCGAAGGACATCTCTATGGAAGTCCCTCACTGCACGTTAATAGAACATCTCACCCGGCATGTATAAATATTTAACTTGACAATGCTACGTGCAGGATAGAGGAAAAAATTGTAACGGTAGATAGCTAGAGCATATCATACTGATTGCGGAAGTGAGATGTATGATAAGCTCAAACAAATGGAAACATCGATTAAAACCAGAATTAAAAATTTGTCTGTAAGGAACGTACTAAATAGGTCAGGACAATGAATACCATAACAACACCGATAAGGTGCGATCGTATCTGATACTCCATCTGAAGATTGCTAATTCGAGTTCTAATGGACAGCAGCGAAAAAAAGATTCATCAGTGCCATCTGACCACACAACAGAAGCTAAATTTTGCCGGACGATTTCTCATCACCGGCGTAATGCAAAAGACGTGCACTGAAAACTTCAGGGTAGCGTTCGTTACAACAAAGTTTGTTGGAAGGCAACTTTAAACTAAACAGCCATCTTGACGCTGTTCGGAAGAGCAGCGTGCCTGTTAGGGATGTGTTTTATTTTATGGCATAATTTAATTTCACTAAAATATTTAAATTCCTCATACAAGTGTCAATATTCTCGCGACGTTGGAAAACTTTACGAATATATTTAAGAATAATGAAATTTCCTGTTCACACCATATCATACAATATTTTCCCGTTAACAGGACACTAAACGCATGCATCAATCAATGAGATAAAATGTAGTCTTTTTTTTCGACGATATGAATACCGCTCATAAGAAGTCGAATTTAGATAGTCGCCTATAGACTACTCCTTTCACTTCTACATGTACTGCACACCCGCATCTACATGACAGCTCTGCAATTTACACTTACGTATTTGGGTATTTGGCCAGAGAGTTCATGGAGCCACTTTCAGACTATATCGACCTTTCAATTCTTGTATAGCCCGTGGAAAAAATAACACCTAAATCTTTGCATGAGAGCTCTGACCTCTCTTATTTCTATTACGATGACGATTTTTCCTACACAGATAAGACACAACAAAATATATTTCCATTAGATAGATCAGTCCAAAATTAGTCTAATAGCATATTCGAGCTATCGAAATGCATTAATAAGGATAGTAAAACACGAAGAATAACCAGTTCTCCAGCACCGACGGTAACACACTGTCCCGCGCTGAGTGCCAACGCCATGCATCAGTGCAGCTCAGTTGCTTCTGGAGTACTGGCTATTCTTCGTCTTTCGTTGTCCCTGTTAACACATATCGATAAAATAGATATTGCGTTAGATTAATTTCGGACCGCTCTGTCGTAAGGGCACGTAAAATTACGCTTTAAAAATCTATGTATTTGTAACGGAAACAATGCGAAGCTTTCCGTCGACAGTGGGAGTCACATGAAAGACGTGTTGAGCAGTATTTGTTCGGGCTGTTTCCAGATATAGATTGCAAAAATGAAGTTGGAAGTATCAGCCGAAACATCAGACAACATGAGTATGGCGACTGTCAGGACGGACGTCCGGTATACCGTCACACTTTTTTTATAAAGTTTATAAAGTCTGCGGTATATATGCGAGAAAGGAGCTTGTGACTACTGGAAATAATGCCACAGGTTACCTCAAAGCCTCATGCTGTATTAATCCACATAAATCCTCCTTATGACGGAGCTTTAAAGCTTCGAAACGCATTGTGAGGAAAGGTAAACTTGTTTCACTCGATATCGTTAACAGTTACGGTGAAGATAACCTAAAATATTCGTGCTTAAAATACAGCAGATTACTTCTAAATCCTTTCTTGTGTATAGATGTGACCTCCTCAAATTTCCTGCCGTTTGGTACTGATCTTTTGTAGAGCAAGAGGTTTCGTATGGAATTTTTCATTAGCGTACTTCGAAAGGAATCTAACTGGTATACAGTCTGGACTCCAAGACATGTGTTTAATAAATGACGTAGACCGCAATTCACACGTTTTATGATGAACCTGTTAACTTGAACGATGCGATAAAATCGCTAACATGACATATGCGACAATATGGTCTATGTCCTCCCTAACTGTCAAATTTTTGTTGCAGTCTGCGAAGTCAGGTCCGATACACTGTGTTTCTCTGACAACAGAAACGAAACAACAGTAATTTATCTCAGAAGTGAGGGTTTTCCTTTAAAATAAGTAGCAACAACAGGGCAGCTGTGTCCAGGATGCAGAAGTAATAGTTATTTTGCAGGCTATTTACAACCACTTTGAAACGCAAAGGCGAAGTGTATGACGTTGAGAGGAAACGGCAGAATGTGGACGCTGTCATTGTAGGAATTTTTCATGGATGCTTTTTAATTACTTCCCTTGCCACTACAAGAGTACATAAGTGTTCAGAGACCTCATGCCAGTCAATAAACAAGTTCTCATGTCAGACACTGAAGTCTGTTGGTAGCTATTTGGAACTGTGTTAAGACAAATGTACACTGACGACAGAACTTCCTTGTTAACTTTCGTTATTGGCCTCTCTTGTAAACAATTTATTCAAAAGTAAAAACCTCGACGTAAACGATGAAAACATTGTAGAGGAAACTGTAGTTTTATTTTTCGAGTAATACAATTATTAAGAACAGTAAAATCAAAACGAATCAGTGTCCATGAAGCATTAATAAAGATGTAGTGCACCAATAAATGGTTTTCGTAATAGTCAATGGGTGACAAAAGTTTACAGAGATTCTTAAGCCAATGCCGCATCCATTACCGAAGCTAGTTATGCTTTAGACAATTTTACTAAACATTATTTGTATAACTTCCTCATATGCATAAACATTCAGTGAAAGATGTGCCCAGGAAGAGTGCACACATTCAGCTTAGAACTCCATTAAGTTGCATATTATGACACTTACATGAAAGACGATCATGGAAAGCCGCTTTATTTTTTTTTTAAGAAGAAATAGTCGATGTTGTCTGATCGACAGCGTTACATTGATAATATACTGGAGATCTAAATATCCTTAACATATCCTGGAGCTTGGTTTCTAACATAAGAAGCTATTTATTTGTTAGGGTACAGCGGTCATACAAAATTTGGTTCCACATATCCATACCAGAACGTTTTATTCTCCTGACAAACTATATTTGACTGAGATGACATAATAAACTTGCATAAAGCCCATAAATCGCTAGCGCTAATACTCTTGAAACGGTTTCTGCTAATCACAACCAAATTCGACTTGGTAACAATGTGTGTGTGCAGTTATCCACAATCATCTGAGCCGTCCAGGCACTTTACCACAACTCAACAGTCCAGCATACTTCCCTTTCTTGAGATTCAAAAATAATGGAACCCTTGTGAACTTCAGTTTTAATTGACGCTGGAGTGAAAAAGACCTGGAATTACACGGTGATTCTGGCGCCGAAATCCAGTACATTGGCTTTTTCAGTGTCCATGCCTGAATTCAGAATAAAGAGAAGTGAAAGCGGGAGGAGTATATAGGACAAAGAGAGAGCTTTTTAGTACAGTTTGTCATACTGGCCGTTATGAAGTTGCAGACGCGCAGACAGAAGAGCTGACGAAAGAAATGGTGGCATAAAGAAAGACCTGGATGGCGAGGTAATGAGAGTGGCTAGATATCATAGCTGGTCAGACAAAATTTAGGTTCGTATAAGAGGTGACTAGAAAGTTCCCATTTGAGGGTGTTACTGCAGCGTATATGCATCGCAGCGCGACTCCGATGCTGGTATACAAGCATCGACATACAGACAAGGGATTAATGTGGTACTGGTGTCTTTCTGACGCGATTGCGGTGAATGCGGAAACGTGAAGTACGGTGACGTTATTGCCAGTTCAGTCCAAACACGACCAACGTGCTGTTATTCTTTTCTTGGCTATCGAGGGACAAATACCGATATATATCCATTGGAGAATGAAGAACGGGTATGGGGCAGCGTGTCCGTCGAACAACACCGTTGTGGGACGGATTGCTGCTGCTCCATGATAACACTAGTCCCTTATCACAAACGTCTTAACTCAGAAGTGGGATACACTGGAGCTCCAACCTATAGTCCTGATCTCTCCCCATGCGGTTATCACGCTTTCGTTCCCTTAAAAAGGGCCTTGAAAGGTCGACGGTTCCTCTCAGACGAGAACGTGCAGCAGGCAGCTATGGACTTGCTCAAGCAGCAGGTCACCATGTTTTACCTGATGCGTCGATGGGTGGTTGCCTAAATACTCTCGGCGACTTTGTCTGATTCTGGACTGTAGGGCCTCCGAACCAAAACATTTTTATAGCCTTTTATGAAATGATGAGAAATTCGAACCCACATAGAAGACTGCTTTATTCAGGGAGTATCAATAACCTAAAACCGAAAAGAAAGCAACCTCAGTGATGGAGCTGGGAAGTGTTACTCCATGATGCATCAGTCAGATATTTATCAAACGCAGTACCGTGTAATTGTGCTCCAATTAGTGGGTAATAAAGAAAAGACAGATGAGCAAGATACAAGATTTCGAAAAACCGGAATAAGACAGCAGAATAATACTCAGTAGAAAGATAGAGTAGGGAGTAAGATACGAGAGTAACAGTGAAGGGGTAACCCACACAAGTGACCATAGAAAAGACAAGGTGAAGACGGCTACGGTATGTTAAAAGAATAGGAGCCGAAAGGGTACGAAGGCAGGTCTATGGAAGGACAATAGAAGTCAAGATATTTAGAGGAAGATCGAGAGACAGATGGGTCGTTGAGGTGGAGGAACGTGTGACGAAGAGAACACTGGAACACAGTGGAGAGGGAAATGTGGTGAGAGGACAGACAAAGATGGAGAGACTGTGTTCTAAATAGACCCAGCCAGGTGCTGCTAACTGTAGAAGAAGATGATGATGATGTGAATATCTTCATCAGATAGCGGGAATAAATGATTAAACATCCATGCTACTCGAGACCGATGTCCATAGTCAGCATCAGAATAAGGAGTGCGTGTGCGAGCGCGCGTGTATGTGTGTGTGTGTGTGTGTGTGTGTGAGAGAGAGAGAGAGAGAGAGAGAGAGAGAGAGAGAGAGAGAGAGTGTCCCTCAAGGAAAGAAATACACTCTTGTACTGTGCATATATCCATACTGAAGCGGCGAATGAAAATCTGTACCGAGGACAGAATTCGAAACCGGGTCTCCACCCACTAGACAGATGCACTAACCACAATGCTACCCTGGTTGGTAGTATGGCTTTGCGCGACTTCTCTGTCTACCCTAGAAAGCTTCTCTCCTCAATCCAAATTTCTATTCACGCCTCAGCTCATTTAGTGTTCTTCTTAAAACTGGTATAACGCTGAAGAGGTTCCCAAACTGTGTTGGAATAGCATCGAACTAAACGGGGAATCCTGCCTGAAACCCAGGCGTACGTGCGTGCTTCAGTCAAATGAAACACTGCTTCCTATGACATTTCACGTGGCTATATCAGGCACTTTGCAGTCAACCTGAGCACCACAGACAGGAGCCAGACTGGTCGCTGGACAAGGGCACCCAAACCTGGGGTCAGGGATGGGCCATCCCCCCGGCCCCTCCACCCCACACTAGTTCTCAGGCAAAGGAAGAAACATAGTAAACATCCATGCTAATCGGGACTGATGTCCATCATCAGAATAAGGTGTCTGTGTGCGCGCGCGCGTGTGTGTGTCTGTCTGTGTGTGTGTGTGTGTGTGTGTGTGTTTCTTTCAATAGCGGATAGTATGGTATCAAAGGTAACAATGCATGGCAATTTTAGATCTCAACCCGGTTTACAATACTTTGCTCCTGACGTGATGACACTCATCTGTAAGATCTGCCCGGATTTCGACTGATGTCTTTTGTCTGTTCATCAAAGCTAATCCAACAACCCCACAACCGCTTCGTCGTGCAGTCCTTCTGGAAAAACCCGTCCCGACCCTTTCTACACTGTTGTCCTACGTCCACATCGCCACTGCCATTGTGTAGCCATTGCACCACATTCAGCCATGTGCGATATGAAGTCCGAAAGATGCCATCAGGCTGCACGTGCACATTCTCTGGGCACACTGCGTTGCGATCTGCACCTGAAAGTCGCCAGGCTCAACATCCACCAAACGTTCACACAATTTGTCATCTGTAGCAATGGCTTTTTTCTGTACTGAAAATATTGTAAACAAGCGAGCTTAAGGATGAAATATAAATTAACATATCCAACGAGTGTCCAAGGTATATATGTTTAGTCTGTACAGCTACAAGAAATTACTCATTTACGTCACCTTAAGAGATTCATTTATTGATATAAAACATGGAAACTGGTGTACAACGAAACATAACAGTTTTGGTTTGTTTTTCGACCCATAAACAGTTCATTATAAAATATATTGAGGCGTGACTTTTTTGTTATTACATCCTATGTCTCGTTTTCGCTACATCATCTTTCTGGTTGCACATTTTTAAATGTATTTTATAGAACATTCTGTCTAAATGTATCTTTATATGTTTAAGTATATGTAGTACCGAAAATTTAACCGCTGGTTTATGGTTCCATTTCATCTTGAAATGTTTTGCTCATCTCTGCTTTGCAATACGTTCATTATGTCTGAGTAGGAACTGAAGAATTAAACGGAGAATATTTCCAGGGACTAGGTGAAGAAGAGAGGAAAGGCAAAGATGATCTAGGGTATTATGACGAGGTAGTGCCCCATAGCTCGCAAATATCTGAAAAACGACATGCTTCACCTTCAATAGCTGCTGGCAACACTTTCTTATTATACAACCAGTTTCGGCCCACAGACTATCATCAGGTATCCTGTATACCAATGGAAAGAACACAGTTCAATCTGTAAGGCCTTACACGTGTTCTTTACATTGGCATATAGCGTGTCTAATGATATTCCGTGGACGGAAACATTGTACAACACAGCAATCCTTATCAGCAGCTCCTGGTGGTGAATCATAACGTATTTCAAATGAGTAAAGGTAGCATACAGTGACTGCAAAGTAGGGAAAGGGAGAGTTAGTTGATAATGAGATGGGGAAAAGGGGAAGGAGCAGGTAGGTGTGAAATGGAAGGGAGAGTGGGAGGAGAAAGGCAGGGCGAGGGGAAGAAGGGAGGGGATTTCTTTTTCTTATCTGATGTGTTCAGTGAATTTGTATAGTGTCTGGTTTCACATATTTATGTGGTCATTAGGTACCTGCCTGTTTGTGCTTTGAGTATGTGGTGGTTTTCTTCGAAACTGAAGAGATATCAGTTTTTACTGATTTTTAGGGTGGTCTTATAATTTCTCTCGTGCTTGCCCTATGAAATTCCTATTTAAGGTGGTTTGCAAATGTCGATAGTTGTAAAGAAGCTAAGACACTCTGATCACACATATGAAAAACCTACTGGAGTATCAGTTACCTAGTGTTCGACGTGTTCAGTGTATAACTCTTTCCATTTTCATCAGTGTAAACCGTATTCAAAGTTATCGACAGCAAGGATTTTTTTAAATGTTATGCAGAAGCTGGTACAGGTCACAAAAATTTGTTGACTACTTACCTCGTGGATCTTATGGATCTCGTTGTCCATTCTTCATAAACTTGCAAAGGATTATTAAGACATGACATCAGAATCAACTATACTCGACTGCAGAAACAAGATGGCGACGATCAAAATGAAGCTTGTTTCGACTTAACTATTGATATGTCGATTCTGGTATTGTCTGTCACTTTCAATGTCTTCTGGATATTTTGCTGTTAAATCAGTGATGATAGTCGTTGAAATATATTGCAATAAGATACAGTGTCACAATTTGATGTTAAAATTGATAATAAAAAAGTGATTTTAAAGTATTTCGTGATAATTCATAGAAATTAAGGAGATCTGAGTTCGCTGGCCGTTGTGGTCGAGCGGTTCTAGGCGCTTCAGTCTGGAACCGCGCGATCGCTACGGTCGCAGGTTCGAATCTTGCCTCGGGCATGGATGTGTGTGATGTCCTCAGGTTAGTTCGGTTTAAGTAGTTCTAAGTTCTGGGCGACTGATGACCTCAGATGTTAAGCCCCATAGTGCTCAGAGGCATTTGAACCATTTTTAAGCTCTGTCTTCTAGCAGTATCTTTGTAATACTTCAAAATAACTTTTATGCTGTCATTTATAACATCAAATGGTCACTGCCTATTTTAATGCAGTATAGTTCATCGACTAATATGAGACATTCAGCAGCGGATGCGCTGAAGACATTACAAGTGACTGGTAACATTAGACTTATCGATAGTTAAATCGAAACAAGCCTCGTTTTGACCGCTATTTTGTTTCTGTTATACAGTAAAGCTGATTGAGATGTTGTGTTTTAAGTTTACTGTGCAAGTTTATGGACAGCAATCTACAAGATTCAAGGGGTCATACCAATGGAGGAAAATGATGCCATCATAAGAAGACAGCTGTCTCATACAAAGTAAGTCATTATTGGCTCTGTTATGTAGATAGCATACCAACATAGGAAGTGAATATTCCATCATATTAGGTTATCTTTCTCTTTCTGCTTAGGATGGACACAGCACTTGCCAAGATATTGCAGACAAATTTCAGTACCTCGGAGCATCTTTGTTACATGTTCTTGTTTTGCCGTTGTAGCCTTAGGATGAGGTTTATACCTCGAAACATGTTGATACACTAAACAATTTAAGTAGTCATTCCTATGGACATATGCGACAACTTCATGTTGATAATGTAGTTGGCGTGACATCTTGCTGGAAAATAAGTTCTGTACCCATATCCTGTTGTAATTGAGGCATTAGATAATATTCAACCATGTCCAGTTATAGCTGACATGACGAAAAATAAAGGACCGTAAATCTTGTTACAGCTTAAAGCACAAAAACATTTACCTTACGCGGGTTCCAAACATGTTCGATTATGTGACACGGTTTCTGCTCACCCCCTATCCGAACATTTTGCTGATTCACTTTACTGCAGGTATGTAAGGTGGCTTCGTCAGAGTACATAATTGTATCAAGAAAATGATCTTCAATCTGCATTTTGTAAAAGAATATCTCTACACGAAACTGAGCTCGTTTTCTTCTTCGTCACTATCTCTTAAAGCTTGCAACAGCTCCAATTTGTAGGTGAGCTGTGTTACTGCTAACCACAGCTACTCAAAGCTCCTAGGAAGCTAGGGATCATTGCTAATGGACAAACTTGTGGTTCGTACATAATTAAAATTTCAATAAAGGACAAGTTTCATTGACACAGAATTACAATAAAATTTTAATTTGGACCTTTGTCCTCTTAAAAAAATCTTCGTACATCCATAGTTGAAATGGAGGACAGTGGGACGTCAGCTGGTATAAATTTATATTAAAAATGAATAAAGACCTCCAGCTGTATTTAAGGTGTCGATTTTATTTTGGCATCTTGTTTCAACGTTGTAACAACGTCATGTTCAGGCCCCATAAAATATACCATACATACAACAACCAATGTGACATCAGTAATCTATGAGTTATTATGTAAATAATTATATTATAGACATATTACATAATGGATGAATTCAATAAATTTAATTACATTTTGGCCGTTTCCATTAAATGAAATCATTCTGGAAATTAACAGTTTATGTGGTACCAATAAGTACAACTGAAATTATATATACATAATCTTTTATTACGGATCAGTGTCAAGCATTAAATAAAATTGGAGTATATATAAATAACCTAGGTGACAAGCCGTTACGCTTGCGAATAATAAACAGTGCTAAAAAGAATATGGATTGCTAATCAGACATATATATAGGGCAAGATCCATTATTAAAGAATAGTAAAGGGCGGGAAAGGTAGTTATGTTTGCATAACACTGCGTCATTCTAGAGTGACAGTGGAGCAAGTTACTGAAACTTAAGAACTTAAGAAATTATACAACTGGTTTTCACAAACTTAAAATTCTAAATTATTTATGTCCGAATGACAACGAATTTAATGAATTTCACAAATCTAAAAGCAAACAAATTCAGAATCTTAAAAACTTTGATTTAAATCAGTTGCTAACTGCATCAACAAGTGAAAAGATCAGCTCTAAAAAACCGATTGGATGAAATTTTCGTGTAACCATATTCACGAGAAAAGTTAACAACACCAACTGAAATACAGTAATGATAGAATGTTTAAGCGAATCGCTTGGTTGGCCAAGGCTCCGCATGGACCCACAGGAGGTTGCTGTCAGGTAGGAGGCCAACACCACTGCCAGGGAAGCAACGGCAGGGTCCACGTGGCATGGCAAACTGACAACCGGCCAGACCAGAAAGAGCGCTTCCGAAATCTGTAAAAAACTAAAACTAAAGTTTGAATAAATAATGACAGACCAAGGAATACTACATAGGACAGTACCCAAAGAGGGCGTGGGAGTAAGACAGCCTGGTTCAATTGAGAATGTCTAATCCTACAAAAGTCCTTTTAAATCTTATCAGTGGTCACAATGAAAGTGACTTAACAAAAGCTCTGCCCTTCATATCAAGAAAGTCTAAAACTAACACTGGGCAAAGAGCACACTAATTAACATACTGCATCAAATTAACACTGCAAGGTTAGCCGAGCGGCCTAAGGCGCTGCAGTCATGGACCGTGCGGGTGGTACCTGTGGAGGTTCGAGTCCTCCCTCGGGCATGGGTGTGTGCGGTTGCCCTTAGGATAATTTAGGTTGAGTAGTGTGTAAGCTTAGGGACTGATGACCTTAGCAGTTAAGTCCCATAAGATTTCACACACATCTGAACATCATCTGAACACGGCAAGGAAGCTTTAAAAAAAGCAGTAAAAATCTATTTAGACTCCGCTCCGCGGGAACAACAAATGTAAGCCTTAGACTTCGTATGTTCCGTATAACATTCTCTTATTCAGAACCATCTTTAAATGGTCTCCGGTAGATGCAAAATGTCACCATAAGTTTCATAAATCTTCAAAGGTTAACAGCAGAATGCGAATCATACGTAACTTAATGCTTCCATTTACGCGATGAGAAGATGTCCAGCATGAGATGACGGACCCGCCACCGTTTCGCTCTCAAACGCGCCGACTAATCAGCGCCGCCCACCCGGGGCACGGCAAACGGCGAGGACGGTGAGGCCCAGGCACAGCGGATAGAGACGAGGGGCTGCCTTCAAGACGTGTTGCCACGTTGAACGCCGACCGGAGACGGAGCACTCGGCCACACGCCAAGCCGGAAAACCAACGGCGGAACCATCAGAGATACAAGACCACGCGAATGTCGATATCAGCGACGTAAGTGGAGCATAACTAGCGCCAGTCGCCATGGCTCAGTAGGGTTTGAATGACAGTCGCTTCTGCAATGCCTTCCACACTGTAACGCTAAGCTGACACCTCTCGTTGATTTACGCAGACTACGAATGTAAGACTGCTGAAATTGTTCAATTACTGCGACAAAGACAGCTGGCTGGCATGCTGTCTGGTACACACTCAGTTTTGGTGAAACGATTGTACCAATTAACAACACTTTGTCTTCTAGTTGTGGCTTGCGATATTTAGTCTTGAACTGTCTCTGAACTCTAATAGCGGATTTGGATTCATAAAGCGATAAACGACACTGTTCACACGCTACACCATTATACGACTCCATGATGACTCATTCGCGAATACCAACTAGCGGGAACGTCTGGAACTAACAGGGCTAAACGTGAATAAAACTTGAAGATGCACTACATTCAACCCTGTATCAAACATTTCTGTGACTTATATACCCTTTTCAAAGTTAAAAATTACTTTTGTATAACTAATTTATAAACACTGTAAGTAGGCTGTTTAGGTAGCGCTCTATATGAAAATCACTGACTGTGCTATGTGCAGTCTGTGGCTGGTTTGCATTGTTGGAATAGTCGCCATTGTAGTGTCGGGCAGTTGGATGTGAGCAGCGCGTAGCGTTGCGCAGTTGGAGGTGAGCCGCCAGCAGTGGTGGATGTGGGGAGAGAGATGGCAGAATTTTAAGAGCGGACGATCTGGACGTGTGTCCGACAGGAAGAGTAAATTTCTAGTACTGGATATCATGAACTGATATATATATATGGTACGTTAATCTTATTCTCACATATTTCTGATACTTGACAAAGTGTCTATTCATTTATCTTCATGGCTATGTACAGGAATATGGTAATCTTATTATGCGCAGTGGAATGTAGTCGAATTAAGTCGGGTGATGCTGAGGGAATTAGATTAGGAAATGAGACACTTAAAGTAGTAAAGGAGTTTTGCTATTTGGGGAGCAAAATAACTGATGATGGTCAAAGTAGAGAGGATATAAAATGTAGACTGGCAATGGCAAGGAAAGTGTCCCTGAGGAAGAGAAATTTGTTGACATCGAGTATAGATTTAAGTGTCAGGAAGTCATTTCTGAAAGTATTTGTATGGAGTATAGCCATGTATGGAATTGAAACATGGACGATAAATAGTTTGGACAAGAAGAGAATAGAAGCTTTTGAAATGTGGTGCTACAGAAGAATGCTGAAGATTAGATGGGTAGATCACATAACTAATGAGGAAGTATTGAATAGGATTGGGGAGAAGAGAAGTTTGTGGCACAACTTGACCAGAAGAAGGGATCGGTTGGTAGGACATGTTCTGAGGCATCAAGGGATCTCCAATTTAGTATTGGAGGGCAGCATGGAGGGTAAAAATCGTAGAGGGAGACCAAGTGATGAATACAGTAAGCAGATTCAGAAGGATGTAGGTTGCAGTAGGTACTGGGAGATGAAGAGGCTTGCACAGGTTGGGTAGCATGGAGAGCTGCATCAAACCAGTCTAAGGACTGAAGACCACAACAACAACATTATGCGCAGACTGAAACTTGACTACAGACTTATGCAGACTAGTGCAGACTAATGCAGACTGACTAATCGGAGGTCTGTACACTCGTTATAATACCTCGCGCGTTCAGGTATCACTGCGCGAGTGTGATCCGCGTGGAGAAAAGGTTCTACGTTAGCAGCAATCTCATTGGCTGCATTACATATTAATACGCGGATCGGCGGAAGCAGAATTTGGTCCGTCTTTAAGGCAGCGCCATCTCGTAGTGCGAAGACGGACGAGCGCTGTGCCTGCGCTGTTGTGCTTAGCGGGGCGCGCTCTAGTGGGAAAGTTGTGTACGCGCTGACTACGCGGAACTATGTACACAACAGAAAGGTGTAGGCTATTGTTAGTCAGGGCCATTCTTTTGTAGGGATTTTTGAGAGTCAGATTGCATTGCGCTAAAAATACTGTGTGTCAGTTTAAGCACAGTCATTTATTATTTTTCTAAGGGGTGTGTTTGTGGTTGGTAGTGATAAGTCAAAAATCTATCCTATTTTTGAAACAGTTACGATCAGTGAACGGTCAATATGGTTTTAACCCAGTTTTTGTTTACGTTGGTCCTCGCACTTCACGGTGGCTTGAGAAGAGGAGGTGTAGATAGAATCACTTTTCGGCTCAAAACAGATGTCAGTCCTCGGGTGCAAAGTTATTGTGGAGGAAGTACGGTAGTAAGCAGGAAGGATCACGTCCCTCGAGGCCCTCACCGAGTGGGGCCGCCGTAAGGAGAGTCGGAAGGACAGAAGGGAAGAAAGGAAGGACGGAAAAGGCAGGGAGGCCGGTGGTAGGGTAGGGTTCCCAGGAGCAGCGTGGCTTTGGCTGCGGCGTGTAGATGTGGCCGCCAGATAGCGCCGGCGGCGGCGGCGTGACGCGATGACGCGCAGATAGGCGCCGGAAGTGACCCGGCGGAGGCCAGGCCGCGCCGCACCGCACCGCCACCTGTGCTGTGCTGGGCTGCCTGCTGCAGTCCGCAGAGCGCCGCGCCGGTTAATATTGTAATGCCGCAGCGCGGCCCCCAGCTGCCGGCAAATACCACCAGCCGGCCTCCACCGCGCCACACAGTGGCAACTTCACACAGCCCCTCGTGCCACCTCAAAGTGTCTCTCCGTGCAGTACGCACCACTGTTTGTGTGTTAGAAGACTTACACAACTGTCCTATCGAAAACTTAAAATTACGTAATTAATGTGGCCTCTGATATTACACTGAGGTGACAAAAGTCATGGGATACTTCTTAACATCGTGTAGGACCAACTTTCCCCCGGCATAGTGGAGCAACTCGACGTGGCATGGACTCAACAAGTCGTTGGAAGTCCCCAGAGGAAAGCTGAGCCATGCTGCCCCCTATAGCCGTCAGTAATTATGAAAGTATTGTCGGTGCAGGATTTTGTGCACGAACCGACCTCTCGATTGATGGTGATGATGAGGTCCCATAGTCCGTAACGGAGGGTAGGGAAACGATGCGGGAGACCCGCACCGCCGTACTGGGCAATGTCCTAGTGAAGGTGGTTTGCCATTGCCTTCCTCCGACCGTAATGGGGAAGACTGATGATGATGAAGACGACACAACAACACCCAGTCATCTCGAGGCAGGAAAAATCCCTACCCCGCCGGGAATATAACCCGGTACCCCGTGCTCGGGAAGCGAGAACGCTACCTCTCGATTATATTTCATAAATGCTGGGTGGGTGGCCAAATCATTTTATCGAATTGTCCAGAACGTTCTAGAAACCACTCGCAAATAATTGTGGCCTGGTAATACGAATGGCTGCAAATGATCTCCAAATCGCCGAACATAACCATTTCCATGGTCGGTTCAGGTACATCAAAGAACCCAGTCCACTCCATGTAAACACAGCCCACACCTTGCTAGAGCCATCATCAGCTTGCACTGTGACTTATTGACAACTTGATATGGTGCAAATGGCTCTAAGCACTATGGGACTTAACATTTGAGGTCATCAACCCCCTAGACTTAGAACTACTTAAACCTAACTAACCTAAGGACATCACACACATCCATGCCCGAGGCAGCATTCGAACCTGCGAGAGTCGCAGCAGCGCGGTTCCGTACTGTAGCACCTAGAGCCAGCCAGAGTCGCCGAGCGGTTCTAGGCGCTTCAGTCTGGCACCGCGCGATCGCTACGGTCGCAGGTTCGAATCCTGTCTCTAGCATGGATGTGTGTGATGTCCTTAGGTTAGTTAGGTTTAAGTAGTTCTAATTTCTAAGGGACTGATGACCTCAGATGTTAAGTCCCATAGCGCTCAGAGCCATTTGAAGCAACTAGAACCTCTCGGCCACAGTGGCCGGCTATTGACAACTTGAGTCCATGGCTTTGTGCGGTCTGCACCACACTCGAATGCTATCAGCAGCTCTTACCAACTGAAATCGGTACTCATCTAACCGGGATACGGTTTTCTAATCGTCTAGGGTCCAACCGAAATCTCACGAACCCAGCAGAGGCGCTAAAGGCGATGTCCTGGTGGGCACTCGGCGACAGTCGTCTGCTGCCATAGCCCATTAGCACCAAATTTCGCCGCACTGTCCTAAGGGATACATTCGTCGTATGTCCCACATTTATTTCTGCTGTTACTTCACACAGAGTTGCTTGTCTGTTAGTACAGACAACTCTACGGAAACGTCGCTGCTCTGTTTCGTTAAGCGAAGGATATCGGCCACGGTGGTGTCCATGGTGAGAAATTTGGTATGCTCAGCACACCCTTGATATTGTGGTTCTCGGCATATAGAATTCCCTACCAATTTTCTAAATGGAATGTCCCACGCGTCTAGCTCCAACTACTATTCGGCATTCAGTCTCTCAATCCCCGTCGGACGGCCATAACCACGTCGGAAGCCTTTTCACATGAATCACCTGAGTGAACGTAACAGTTCTGCCACGACTTTTATCTCCTCAGTGCAATTTACTGGTATTGAAATGCAGTTCATAACTGAAGAAATTGCATAGAGGTAGGAAATTTTGGAGATGGGCTCTGGTTAAATTGAAAGACCGATGGATTTTTGCGTTTCGAAGGGAACATAAGGCAACGACTGGTTGAAACAAGGGAAAGATATTCAACACAAGACGAATGGGTAGCTGTGGGAGATGAAATAACGAGAGAGCAGAGGATTAAATGATCAAAATAAGATTCCCAGTACAAACGTACGAGGTATCTCCATTAATATTCTGCAAGGTTCGCAGGAGAGCTTCTGTAAAGTTTGGAAGGTAGGAGACGAGGTACTGCCAGAAGTACAGCTGTGAGTACCGGGCGTGAGTCGTGCTTCGGTAGCTCAGTTGGTAGAGCACTTGCCCGCGAAAGGCAAAGGTCTCGAGTTCGAGTCTCGGTCGGGCACACAGTTTTAATCTGCCAGGAAGTTTCATATCAGCGCACACTCCGCTACAGAGTGAGAATCTCATTCTGGAAACATTCCCCAGGCTGTGGCTAAGCCATGTCTCCGCAATATCCGTTATTTCAGGAGTGCTAGTTCTGCAAGGTTCGCAGGAGAGCTTCTGTAAAGTTTGGAAGGTAGGAGACGAGGTACTGGCAGAAGTAAAGCTGTGAGTACCGGGCGTGAGTCGTGCTTCGGTAGCTCAGTTGGTAGAGCACTTGCCCGCGAAAGGCAAAGGTCTCGAGTTCGAGTCTCGGTCGGGCACACAGTTTTAATCTGCCAGGAAGTTTCATCTCCATTAATAAATGGATAACCTGGTTCATAGTGCATGATGTCAGTTGAAAGTTGCCTATATAATGCCCTTCAGGGGCAACAATTTTGTCATATAATTACTAACCGAACCTAATAATTAATATGTTCCATCGACTAGTCTGTAAGAAGTATAATCTTATATTTCAGGTTTGGAATTAATCAGGTAATAAAATTGTTACTGTTAGAAACATTATATACAGAAATGTTGTGAAAAAGCTATGAGGGGCTGTAGAGGGAGTCTTGAACAACAAACTGAGGATAGGAATATGTTTCCAGAAACTTTATCCTACGATGCTACAGAGCATCGAAGATATAGGCGCGAGCGCCTGCCACTAGGCCATCACTATGACAGAAAATGTGACTTTGTATGTTCGTGGACCACAGGCAGAATGTCTAGCAACGCTGTTTGTCATTCAGTAATCGTGACTGATAGGCGCGGTGGCCAGTGAAGAAGATGGAGCTAGTTGCTGCGTAGATAAATTTGTCTTCTATGAATGGAATGTTCTGTTACGTTGGTGGATGACGGTTTCGGACTCTTGTTTTTCTCCTGTATACGAAAAAATAGGAGATTTTAAAGGGTCCCAGGAGAGGAAGCGGTATCACGTCCTTCTGTAGTGAAATTGTGCCAACAATTTAACCAGAACCACACAGACATGGCTGGTGCTGATGTGGGAGTGTACATCTTGCATGATGCGATTCCCATCTTTTCAACCGCGCGACAGCTGTGGTGGCAGGTTCCAATCCTGCCTCGGGCATGGATGTGTGTGATGTCCTTAGGTTAGTTAGGTTTAAGTAGTTCTAAGTTCTAGGGGACTGATGACCTTAGAAGTTAAGTTCCATTGTGCTCAGAGCCATTTGAACCATTTGAACCATCTTTTCAGAAAGCTGGAAGAACATCTGGAGGGAATGGCTACATGACAATGAGCGGGATCTCTACCTTCGAGCAGTTAGTAGATCGTTCCAAACGTTCTTTACGTTGAATTAGTGCATTCATCGAAGAACAGTGTCATCTATCTGTGTCACGTTGACGTGAAGTGCAGCACTGAGTAAAAGTTACTTGTCCTGTTACAGTAATATGGAACTTACATCTTGATGTCTCCTCGTATAAATCACAGTAAATGAAAAATTTTAGGCTCTTGTACACCGGCAGACGCATATTTAATAACTAGCAGCCCGCATCTCGTGGTCGTGCGGTAGCGTTCTCGCTTCCCACGCCCGGGTTCCCGGGTTCGATTCCCGGCGGGGTCAGGGATTTTCTCTGCCACGTGATGGCTGGGTGTTGTGTGCTGTCCTTAGGTTAGTTATGTTTAAGTAGTTCTAAGTTCTAGGGGACTGATGACCATAGATGTTAAGTCCCATAGTGCTCAGAGCCATTTGAACCATTTTGAATAACTAGCAAGTATGATCTCTGGTTAGTCTACTGGCTGGAGCTTGATTCTGCACATGTTACCTGAAGCATTATGATTAATGTAATCGTTGTCCGAGGTCAACTCATCATATGCTATCATCCTCATAACTTTCGAAGGACACAAAACGTTTTTTGCCTCCTTTCTAGCACTGCCCCTAGTGCTTTGACTATTCCTCTCCTCAAAAACGCGCGTGCATTGTATGTTAACGAGCGGAAATTCTCCATTGAAGTGGTCACACAGTTATTATTTCTTTCTGAAGCTGGTGATTGCGACATCTGCATTGTTTGTGCTACCCGTGTAGGTGAAGGATTTTAAATCTTCACTGTCTCTCGGATCTCTCTTATTTTTACTCGTGTATCACCCTGCACAGTATATATGACAGTATTGAAGGTGTCTTTAGATTTGCTCTGCGCCGAAAATTCTAGAACTCGATGATTTTCCAGCTCCCACGATTGCATCAACGAGTCACATTCGGACTGTGAGATTCATCGAAGCAGAGTCCTCATAGAAGGTTTTCTGCGTTTCTGAGTTTCGGTAATTGTTTTCCAACGCATGACGTATTGCTTTATGAACATTCGGAAGTCATACTTGTCTATTTCAGTAAATAACTTCATAATTATCATTAAATTCTACACCGAAGCGCCAAAGAACCTGGTACAGGCATACGTATTCAAATACAAAGATATGTAAACAGGCAGAATACGGTGCTGCGGTTGGCAACGCCTACACGAGACAAAATGTGTCTCGCGCAGTTGTTAGATCTGTTACTGCTGCTACAATGCCAGGTTATCAAGATTGAAGTGAGTTTGAACGTGGTGTTATAGTCGGCGCGCGAGCGATGGGTCACAGCATCTCCGAGGTAGCCATGAAGCGTGAATTTTTACGTACGATCATTTCAAGAGTTTACCGTGCATATCAGGAATCCGGTAAAACATTAAATCTCCGATATCGCTGAGACCGGAAGAAGATCCTGCAAGAACGGGACCTACGACGACTGAAGAGAATCGTTAACGAGACAGAAGTGCAGCCTTTCTCCAAATTGCTGCCGATTTCAATGCTAGGCAATCAGAGCGCGAACAGTTCAACGAAACATCATCGATATGGGCTTTCGGAGCCGTTGGTCCACTCGTGTACTCTTGATGACGGCGCGACAGAAATCTTTGCCCCTCACCTGGGCCCGTCAACACCGACATTTGACTGTTGGTGACTGGAACATGTTGCCTGGTCGGACGAGTCTCGTTCCAAACTGTATCGAGTTGATGGGCGTGTACTGGTATGTAGACAACCTCATGAATCCATGGACCCTGCATGTCAGCAGGGGACTTTTCAGGCTGGTGGATGCTCTATAATGGTGTAGAGCGTGTGCAGTTCGTGTGGTATGGAACTCCTGATACGTCTAGATACGACTGTGACAGGTCACAACTACGTAAGCATTCTGTCTGATCACCTGCTACCATTCGTGTCCATTGTGTGTTCCGACGGACTTGGACAATTCCAGCAGGACAATACGATACCCCACAAGTCCAAAATTGCTACACAGTGTCTCCAGGAATACTCTTCGGAGTTTAAACAATTCCGCTGGCCATCAAACTCCTCAGAAATGAACATTATTGAGAATATCTGGGATGCCTTACAACCTGCTGCTCAGAAGAGACCTCGACCCCCTCGTACTCCTACTGATTTATTGGCAACCTTGCAGGGTTCATGGCGCCAGTTCCCTCCATCGGTACTTCAAACATTAGTCAGTCCATGTCACATCGTGTTGCGGCAATCCTGCGTGCTCGAGGGGGCTCTACACGATATTAGGCAGCTGTACCAGTTTCTTTGGCTCTTCAGTGTACATCTCTGTAGCCACAATGACTCTAGTCACTTTACAAATGACTGAAGATGCGTTTATTACTTTCCCCTTTTTAATCCATGTGGCTCCATTTTTAATTTATAGTTTTAGTATTTCCCTAGTTAGTCCTTTATGCACTGACATTTTCAGCTTCCGAAAATTCTTAATGATTTTTTTTACCAAGAAGTAACTTCGTATTTCCATGACAGATGAAGGTGGACATGCTAGGTGGGTGGAAACTCGCGTTTTTTATTTACTATACACCTGTCGTTTAAAGGAGGGGAATGGCATCAGTGTAAAGGAAAGTAAGCGAAATATCACAATTATGACAAGAAACGGGAAAAAACCTACCATCAGTCTCAAAGGTGGGAAAACCTCGAACTTGACTTACTAGTCAACACATTGCTTCCATTTTTTGTTCCTAATTAACTGTTTTAGATTCCCCTCCCACGACCCCCTCTTGAATCTAACTTACCAACCTCCCATTTCGTTAGCGGATTGAGAACACGGCGAATGATTAATCGTTTCATTCTGTACGAGCCGCAATTAATCATGTCGTCACAAGCGCTAGCTACGCAGTACTTAGAAACCTGTAGGAAACTATTACATTCTTCATTCCAGAGTGTAAAATGAGCTATTAAATTACGAACTGTATACTTAAACAGACTACCAGCTCAGCCTCCTCAACACTTCTCCCACCCGCGTCACTTCCATTTGACCAACGACCGAAGTTTTACCAATCAAATCATACTCCACCGTCTGGAGATTAATGTTCTTTATTCAATTTGTGCAATTAGCTAATTTCGAAATTGCGTCGGTTTGAAGCACATCCGTGATATAAACTTATATATGTATATATCATATTTTACGTTAGGTAAACATCGGATACATCTTACAAACACACACACATTACTATACGTCGTAATGCATAAATATATTCCGTACACTCGTATTTTGTCCATTAGGCACCAGTGCAGAACTGCGATTCATTATAATTTTCCATTACCCCATTACTTATACGGACATAAATTCGCGTTCCTCACCATCTTGAAATTTTCACATGTAGAATACGGTTCGTTGTAGTTGTTGTTTTCACTATTCGTAGTGTTTCTGAAGATGGACCAAATTTACTGAGTGTATAGATCATACTATCACTGCTTAATCACTGCAGCTTTCTTCGTGTCACGGTATTGTTTAGTAGCTGTATGGAACGTCAGCATAATACAGTAAGTCCATACCAACATACAAAGCTGTCGCTGAATTATATTGGGATAACCTGTTTGTTAGTCGGACGTACACTTAGACTTCAGATGGCAGCGTTTAAACGAAAATTAATTTTTACCGGTATATGCATGAGTGTATTAAATGTGCGTCGTTTTATTTGCAGGCATGCAAATTTCGCGAATATAAATGTCGCATAAAAATTCACAAATAATTGCTCAATTTTTCGAATATTTTAATTAATATTTGCAATCGTTTCAAAAACAAAACTTGCCGAGTTTCAGGCCATTGTAATATTTTAAATGTGGCCTTTTAGTGCAAATTATTATATGAACGTCCAGTGCAAAGGTCGTAAATCTTTTCCACCCTGCCTCTGTATTTTCATTTCATGGCAGGGAAATGGTTTTTGTCAGCATTCTAATAACAGAACATAACATTCCATTCAACAAAAACTTTTGTTTGCACCATGTTCCACGCCTTCTTCAAGCTGGACGTCGTCCACTGCTCGTATAGTTTTAAGTGTGATGGGCTCGCTGCTCCTGTGCAACATACTGAGGCATCGAACGAGTCTGGATATCTCTTATAAACTACTGTATATTGACTATCACATCGACGAGATGTTATTCGGTCTCTCTATTTGTTAAAACTCTATTCATATATTACACCGCTTCAGAGTGTCCGACTTACTTGCTGAGCGCCTCGCAACATTTCCATTGTCCACTTTAGTTCTCAGATTTGAATCCGAATGAAAATACCAGTTTTTTTTCACATTTTCACATTTCTACTTAAGTGAAGCGTAGCTTTTCGACTCAGATCTAAACGTGGAAAGAAATTTTTATCTACCATATATATGTCGTCGTTTATCAGCATCAGGAAGAGCTTGTAACCACTGAATCCTGTATGACTGAAACACAAACCCCGCCGCAAAACACGTTAGGAAGACACATAAGGAATGTCATACTGCTACCTGACACGGGTAAACTTCTATGGACTACTCGCAAAACTGTTGAATACGCTCTACGTCCTGAAAGAGTGCATGTGAGAGACACGCGCATTTCCCCTTACAGAAACAAGAAGTTTCTTCAAACAGCTGCTGCTAACGTCGGACACTTGAGCTGTAGGGGGTCCAGTGTCGCACTCTTCTCTAAAATTAAGGCGTGCAACTGTAAATGGACTGCTCTGTTACAACGGAGAACGCAATATGCCTTTTGTTTCTGCGTTATTGCTCTCTCGCGCGACACGCAGTGGGGTGCACGGGCGAAAGATCGACCTATATAGCTCCGCCAGCGAGGCCTCTAACGGTATAAACACGACGTCACGTTCGGTTTTCATGTATGGGTTCATGAGTTTTGTTCCACTGCCGTACCTAACAACAAAAGCCTTAGACACTACTTCATGAATTCATGTACAAAATTTATAGAGCCTGTTGTTGTTGTTGTTGTTGTTGTGGTCTTCAGTCCTGACACTGGTTTGATGCAGCTCTCCATGCTGCTCTATCCTGTGCAAGCTTCCTCATCTCCCAGTACCTACTGCAACCTACATCCTTCGGAATCTGCTTAGTGTATTCATCTCTTGGTCTCCCTCTACGATTTTTACCCTCCACGCTGCCCTCCAATGCTAAATTTGTGATCCCTTGATGCCTCAAAACATGTCCTACCAACCGATCCCTTCTTCTAGTCAGGTTGTGCCACAAACTTCTCTTCTCCCCAATCCTATTCAATACCTCCTCATTAGTTACGTGATCTACCCACCTTATCTTCAGCATTCTTCTGTAGCACCACATTTCGAAAGCTTCTATTCTCTTCCTGTCCAAACTGGTTATCGTCCATGTTTCACTTCCATACATGGCTACACTCCATACAAATACTTTCAGAAACGACTTCCTGACACTTAAATCTATACTCGATGTTAACAAATTTCTCTTCTTCAGAAACGATTTCCTTGCCATTGCCAGTCTACATTTTATATCCTCTCTATTTCGACCATCATCAGTTATTTTACTCCCTAAATAGCAAAACTCCTTTACTACTTTAAGTGTCTCATTTCCTAATCTAATCCCCTCAGCATCACCCGATTTAATTTGACTACATTCCATTATCCTCGTTTTGCTTTTGTTGATATTCATCTTATATCCCCCTTTCAAGACACTGTCCATTCCGTTCAACTGCTCTTCCAAGTCCTTTGCTGTCTCTGACAGAATTACAATGTCATCGGCGAACCTCAAAGTTTTTATTTCTTCTCCATGGATTTTAATACCTACTCCGAATTTTTCTTTTGTTTCCTATACTGCTTGCTCAATATACAGATTGAATAACATCGGGGAGAGGCTACAACCCTGTCTCACTGCTTTCGCAACCACTGCTTCCCTTTCATGCCCCTCGACTCTTATAACTGTCATCTGGTTTCTGTACAAATTGTAAATAGCCTTTCGCCCCCTGTATTTTACCCCTGCCACCTTCAGAATCCAGTTAACGTTGTCAAAACATGTTGTTATAGAGCCTGTAGACCCATATTACAAGAAGTTTAGGTTTCAAATTGTAAGTTCCAGATTTCTATCTTTATTCATGAAGAAGATATGGCCTTATGAAGCTGGAAGTTTTTTTGAAACACCCTGTCTACACAGATGAGCCAAAAACTTGTGACCATCTGCTTAATACGGTGCTGGCCAGTGTGGCCGAGCGGTTCTAGGCGCTTTAGTCTGGAACCGCGCGACCACTACAGTCGCAAGCTCGAATCCTGCCTCGCGCATGGATGTGTGTGATGTCTTTAGGTTAGTTAGGTTTAAGTAGTTCTAAGTTCTAGGGGACTGATGACCTCAGATGTTAAGTCCCATAGTGCTCAGAGTCATCTGAACCATCTTAATACGGTACAGTCCAAAAGGCTCTGAGCACTATGGGACTCAACTGCTGTGGTCATAAGTCCCCTAGAACTTAGAACTACTTAAACCTAACTAACCTAAGGACAGCACACAACACCCAGCCATCACGAGGTAGAGAAAATCCCTGACCCCGCCGGGAATCGAACCCGGGAACCCGGGCGTGGGAAGCGAGAACGCTACCGACGGTATAGTCCACATTTGGAATTCAATACATTAGCGATTCTGCATGGTATGGATTCGATATGTCCGAGGTAGTTTGTCGAACTTAAGAGGCACCAGGTATCGACACACGAGCCACGCAATGACCGCGAACTACGGACTGATGGCTTGTGAACGCTGAATTGGCGCGCAAAAGCGTCGCAGACGTGTTCCATCGAGTTCAGATCAGGCGTGTTGGGATCCCAAGATTTCAACCTGAGTTCACTCACATCCTCCTGAAGCCACTGTAACTCCATTCTGGCTGCTGGCATGTCCCATCTCCGTCGGGAAAGGTAATAATTATGAAGGGCTGCAGGAGATCCGCAATAATGTTTATGAAGTCCATAGCTGTCACGGCACCTTAGACTACTACCATAGGTCCCATGGAAGCCCGGCTGAGTGTCTCCATAGCATATACTGCCTCCAGCAGCCTGTGTCCATGGAGTACTGCGTGTTCCGAGCAATATTTCGCCTGGATGAAAGCGTATCCATACACGCCGATCGGTCATGTGTCATAAGAAACGTGGTACATCGTAGCAGGCATACGTTTCCATTGATTCACAGTCCAATCTCAACTATCCATGCGTGTGCTGCAGTCGTAAATCGGGGATGTCGCTAGGTCAGCATGAGACCCGCGTATTAGCATGCCGCTTCCGGGATCGGGAGCCGGCCGCGGTGGCCGAGCGGTTCTAGGCGCTTCAGTCCGAAACCGCGCTGCTCCTACGGTCGCAGGTTCGAATCCTGCCTCGAGCATGGATGAGTGTGATGTCCTTAGGTTAGTTAGGTTTAAGTAGTTCTAAGTTCTAGGCGACTGATGACCTCAGATGTTACGTTCCACAGTGCTCAGAGCCATTTGAACCATTTGAACCGGGATCGTGGGGTCGTGCTGGCCGGGTACAAATCCGCCCGCTGCAGTGCCGGTCAGGCTACATGTGGTTCTTAGGCAATTTCCAACTTCCGACTAGACCAATACCTCACTGGCCCTCACATGCTGCCTCAGTCGCACGATTCATCAACATTCCGAGAACGAACTTACACTAGATTCAGATATATGGGATACACGTATTCCGTTCCTGAAATGTTGAGGGGGGGGGGCGAGGGGGAGGGTGAAGGAGCGAGGACAGGAAGGGCATCGGGCCACCCTCTACCAGTAACACTACTAAATCCAAATTAACGTGCCGATCCCGTGAAGATACGATGTAAGCCGACGAAAAAGAAGTAGCAAACACGTATGGCTCATCATCTGTGGAGCCGTACGGGCAACGACGTATTCTGAATGGTGTGCTCCGAAACAGTTGTGTCTGCATCAGTATTGTACTCTGTTACCAAATCTGCCACATATCTGCGCCTATTCAGTATTACAGAGCTGGCAAACCCAAGCCGTCCATGATCTGCAATGTGCAGAGGACGTCCAATATCTTGTCAACTATTTATAGTTTCAGCGTCCATCAGACACATTCCATAGACGCACACGACCGCAACACGAGAACATCTAGCCACCTGCACTGTTTTTGCGATGCTTGTTCCCAGACACTAAACCGTAACAGTCTGCCCTTGGTCAATATCGCTTATGTGTGTGTATTGCCAAATAGGCTTCCCGTTTCGTCGTTAGAGTCATTTCTCAGCTTCGCTTGTATACAATCGGTGGGCAAAAATATGGAAACACTAAAAATACAACTCATTGAGACGCCTAATACGGTGTAGAAAAACATGTTGACATTCAAGAAACAGCTTCCAGTCGCCTCCTAATGGATAAATACTGGTCGTAAGTGGTTTTCAAAGGGATCTGACACCATTCTTGTTGTAAAAACTGGCAAGTTCGAGTAAAGATGATGTAGATGCATACCGATCACACACTTTTCCCTCTAAAATAGAAGTAAAAGGGCCGGCCTCTGTGGCAGAGCGGTTCTAGGCTCTTCATTACGGAACCGCGCTGCTGCTACGGTCGCAGGTTCGAATCCTGCCTCGGGCGTGGATGTGTGTGATGTCCTTAGGTTAGTCAGGTTTAAGTAGTTCTAAGTCTAGGGGACTGATGACCTCAGATGTTAAGTCCCATAGTGCTTAAAGTCTTTTTTTTTTTTTTTTTTTTTAAGGAAAAGGCTCAATTATATTGAGACCTAGTGACCTGGTGTCCAGGAGGGATGCGACGATTCAACCTCGTGCTCACAAAACCAGTCATGGATTCTGAGAGCTGTGTTAACATAGGCCCTAGAACACAGTACAAACAATTCGGGAACGAACATTTTACCATACGATGAACCTCATCAGCCAAAGTGGTGACGTAGTCCTTAGCAGTAATGCGACTTTGTAAAATACTCATGGGGGCCAAGGAGCACCACGATAAAAAATTCCCAAATAACCACCGAACCCCTGACGTGTTACGCTCCTGGGACTGCTTGAAACACGACTCACCTCATTAAGAGACGTTCTTCCATTCCTACAAAGTCGAACTTTCATGGCTTCTCCACCAAGTTTTCCGGTTACGCACATTTGCTTCGCTGATGAGTGATTTTGGAATACCATCTCGCCGTGCAATTGCTTACGGAGCTCCCTTTGTGTTATTTTAATGCTATCAAGGTTCGCAAATGTGACTTACAGCTCTGTAATGATTTTTGCACATTTCATCTTCTTTTTTTTCGTCATAGTCCTCTAGAATGATCATTATCACTCAACACACGCTTACGTTCTGAACAACGGTTGATGTTCTTTCACTTTCCCTGTGTGCTGCCTACATTTTCGGTGCGGTGCCTGTTGAAACAGCAAACACTTCTGCTATCTCGGCCACGGAATCATCTTCTATACGAGCACCAACAATTAGCCCACGTTCGAGTTCACTTAGCTGCGACATAATGCACTCACAACTACACGGATCGTTGTTCTGAATATGACTGACATTAGCAACATGTTGAGGACATTACACCGGTGCCGCTTGTGTGCAGATACAACAGCATAGCATGCAGGCTTGTCTAGCATCAGCATTTATCCTCAAGCATTGACCCTAAATAATTAAAGGTGTGAGGTCACCCACATAACTGCTAAAACGGATCCGTTAAATTTCGGTCCCACGATAAATCAATCAAACCTAAAAGCCGTAAATTGAACTAAATGCCTCACTCCGTCTTCAGGCCACGAGTGGCCTACCGGGACCACCCGACCGCCGTGTCATCCTCAGGGCAGGATGCGGATAGCAGGGGCTTGGGGATAGCACACCGCTCTCCCGGTCGTTATGATGGTATTCTTGACAGAAGCCGCTACTATTCGGTCGAGTAGCTCCTCAATTGGCATCACGAGGCTGAATGTACCCCGAAAAATGGTCACCCATCTAAGTGCCGGCCACGCCCAACAGCGCTTACCTTCGGTGATCTCACGGGAACCGGTGTATCCACTGCGGCAAGGCCGTTGCGAACTATAAACCTAGGCATTACAATTACGAATATCATAAATTGTAAAGAATACATAGAAAATGTTGTGGGGAAGGCAAACCAAAGAGCGCGTTTTATGAAATAATGAGTGCGATCGACAGGGGATCGATCTCAAATTGATTCCATATTTTTAGATTTCCAGACACCGTTCCTCACAAGCGTCTTCTAACCAAATTGCGTGCATGTGGAATATCGCCTCAGTTGTGCGATTGGATTCGTGATTTCCTGTCAGAAAGGTCACGGTTCGTAGAAACATACGGAAAGTCATCGAGTAAAACAGAAGTAATATCCGGCGTTCCCCAAGGACATATTATAGGCCCTCTATTGTTCCTGATCTATATTGACGACATAGGAGACAATATAAGTAGCCGTCTTAGATTGTTTCCAGATGATTCTGTCATTTACAGTCTTGTAAAGTCAACAGATGACCAAAACGAATAGCAAAATGATTTATATAAGATACCTGTATCGTGCGAAAAGAGGCAATTGTACCCGAATAAAGAAAAGGGCGAAGTTATTCGCATGAGTGCTAAAAGAAATCCGCTAAATTTCGATTACGCAGTAAGTCACACAAATGTGAAGGCTGTAAATTCAACTAAATACATAGGGACTACAATTACAAATAACCTAAACTGGAACGAGCACATAATGTTGCGCGTCCGCAGCTCGTGGTCCTGCGGTAGCGTTCTCGCTCCCCACGCCCGGGTTCCCGGGTTCGATTCCCGGCGGGGTCAGGGATTTTCTCTGCCTCGTGATGACTGGGTGTTGTGTGATGTCCTTAGGTTAGTTAGGTTTAAGTAGTTCTAAGTTCTAGAGGACCGATGACCATGGATGTTAAGTCCCATAGTGCTCAGAGCCATTTGAACCATAATGTTGCGGGTAGAGCAGACCAAAGACTGCGATTCATTGACAGAAGACTTACAAGGTGCAACAAGTCTACTAAAGAGACTGCTTACACCACGCCCGTCCACCCTATTATGGAGTATTATTGTGCGGCGTGAGATCCGCATCAGGTGGGACTGACGGATGACATCGAAAAAGTTAAAAGAAGGGCAGCTCGTTTTCTGTTATCGCGAAATGGGGGAGATAGTGCCACAGACATGATACGTGAATTGGAGTGGCAATCGTTAAAACAAGGTCGTTTTCGTTGCGACGGCATCTTCTCACGAAATTTCAATCACCGGTTTTCTCCTCCGACTGTGAAAACATTCTGCTGGTACCCATCTACATAGGGAGAAATGATCATCGCGACAAAATAAGAGAAATGAGGGCTTCCACAGAAGAATTTAAGTGCTCGTTTTTTTCCGTGTGCCGTTCGAGAGTGGAACGGCAGAGAGACAGCTTGAAGGTGGTTTATTGAACCCTCGGCCAGGAACTTCATTGTGAATAGCAGCGTAATCACGTAGATGTAGATTGGCAGAACACTCACAAAATGTAACAGATCTAGTCAAGAAATTGCCTACACCGCGCTTGTCCGTCCTCTTTTGGAGTATTACTGTGGGATCTGGGATCGCTATCAGATAGAATTAACGGGGTACATCGAGAAAGTTCAAAGAAGTGCAGCACATTGTGTATTACCGCGAAATAGGGGTGCGCCTGTCATTGAGATGATACAGGATTTGGGGTGGACATCATTAAAAGAAAGGCTTTTTTCGTTGTGGCGGAATCTTCTCATGAAGTTTCAATCACGAACTTCCTCTTCCGAATGTGAACATATTTTGTTGACGCCAACCTATATAGTGAGAAACAATCACTGTAGTAAAATAACGGAAACCAGAGCTCGCACAGAAACATATAAAGCACTCCGTCTTCAGGCCACGAGTGGCCTACCGGGACCATCCGACCGCCGTGTCGTCCTCGGTGGAGGATGCGGATTGGAGGGGCATGGGTTCAGCATACCGCTCTCCCGGTCGTAAGATGGTATTCTTGATCGAAGCTACCATTCGGTCGAGTAGCTCCTCAATTGGCATCACGAGGCTGAGTGCACCCCGAAAAACGGCAACAGCGCATGGCAGCCTGGATGGTCACCCATCCAAGTGCCGACCACGCCCGACAGCGCTTAACTTCGGTGATCTCACAAGGACCGGTGTATCCACTGCGGCAAGGCCGTTTCCCACAGACAAATATAGGTGTTAGTATTTTCAGCATGCTGTTCGACATTGGAATAATAGAGAACTATTGTGAACGTGGTTCGAAGAATCCTCTGCCAGGCACGTTAAGTGTGATTTGCAGAGTATTCATGCAGATGTAGATGTAGGTGAAGCAAGCATTTCTCGGGGTGTTCCCATATTCTTGGCCAGTTCCTGTACTTTTCTTACTGCATCGTGTACCCGCAGTGCCACTAGGCAGTATTCAGTTTCACGGTGGACAATGGCCATAAAATTTCGGCTCATAGTGCATACCTTACGGCTCATCAGGTATAATATGTAGCTCACTGCTTCAGAGTCTTCATTTACGATTCTTAGCTGCGTGAAAATAAAAGGAACCTACCTTAGTATACTAAGAACGAAACGGCGAACAAAGAAACCGAGACGGAATCCTTTTGTAGTGACCCCCTGCAGCAGGTATCTAGAATCTGGGAGCAGCGCCGGTAATCAGTCTGTGTAGGAAGTTGATGACGGTCAGCCGTACGGAATACTCTAGTGCGCGTTGGGAGTCCCAGCGCGTCCCACCGCCGGCCCCGGACTGCTCATCCTGTACTGTTTCAAGGCCGACGCACGCGAAACGTTCCGCATTGCGTGTCAGAGAGAGCCGCTCACGGCGCACGCATCTTAAGCGGCCTCCTGGCCGGGGAATGTTAATCTGCTGCGATGCTATCTGTTGCCGGGCAACCGGTGTGGCGCCGTTGCGGTCGCCAGGCGCGGATTAATGACGATTACGCACGACGTTGATTGGCTCTCGCTGCGATGGATGCGCGACTGCGGCTCTCTGCCGCCAGTTACGCCACTCACCTTTGCGCAAGCCGGTTAAAGGGGATAGACTTTGAAAGAAAAAAAATGGAGCTAATGGGACGCCTCTAGGAGCCTACGTGGGCGCCGCTGTCTGCACTGGCAGTTCTCTAGCGCTTCTGTCGCCGGCCAGAATAGTGGAACAAAGTCCGTGCTGGAGTAACGACATGGCGCACTCAGCAGGTGCAAAGTACCGGAGAGCGTAACGACTTCGTGACACTTTTTTTCTTGCTGTGGAGGGTAACGTCCAAGAAGCCATGAACATCTCTCCGTGCCCTAAAGAAATATAAAAAAGCTCTTTCGTCTTGACCTGAAAAAGAAACTTGTACAAACACTCATACACTACTGGCCATTAACATCGCTACACCACGAAGATGACGTGCTACAGACGCGAAATTTAACCTACAGGAAGCAGATGCTGTGATATGAAAATGATTAGCTTCCCAGAGCATTCACACGAGGTTGGCGCCGGTGGCGACACCTACAACGTGCTGACAGGAGGACAGTTTCCAACCGATTTCTCGTACACAAACAGCAGTTGACCGGCGTTGCCTGGTGAAACGTTGTTATGAAGCCCCGTGTAAGGAGGACAAATGCGTACCATCACGTTTCCGATTTTGATAAAGGTCGGATTGTAGCCTATCGCGATTGCGGTTTATCGTATCGCGGCATTGTTGCTCGCGTTGGTCGATATCCAATGACTGTTAGCAGAATATGGAATCGGTGGGTTCAGGAGGGTAATACGGAACGCCGTGCTGGATCCCAACGGCTTCGTATCACTAGCAGTCGAGATGACAGGCATTTTATCCACATGGCGGTAACGGATTGTGCAGCCACGTCTGCATGCCTGAGTCAACAGATGGGGCGTTTGCAAGACAACAACCATCTGCACCAACAGTTCGAGGACGTTTGCAGCAGCATGGACTGTCAGCTCGAAGACCATGGCTGCGGTTACCCTTAACGCTGCATCATAGACAGGAGCGCCTGCGATGGTGTACTCAACGACAAACCTCGGTTCAAAAATGGCTCTGAGTACTATGGGACTTAACTGCTGTGGTCATCAGTCCCCTAGAACTTAGAACTACTTAAACCTAACACACCTAAGGACATCACTCACATCCACGACCGAGGAAGGATTCGAACTTGCGAGCGTAGCGTTCGCGCCGTTCCAGACTGTAGTGCCTAGAAGACGAACCTGAGTGCACGAATGGTAAAACGTCATTTTTTCGGATGAATCCAGGTTCTGTTTACAGCATCATGATGGTCGCATCCGCGTTTGGCGACATTGCGGTGAACGCACATTGGAAGCCTGTATTCGTCATCGCCATACTGGCGTATCATCCGGCGTGATGGTATGGGGTGCCATTGGTTACACGTCTCGATCACCTCTTGTTCGCATTGACGGCACTTTGAACAGTGGACGTTACATTTCAGATGTGTTACGACCCGTGGCTCTACCCTTCATTCGATCCCTGCGAAACCCTACATTTCAGCAGGATAATGCACGACCGCGTGTTGTAGGTCCTGTAAGGACCTTTCGGGATACAGAAAATGTTCGACTGCTGCCCTGGCCAGCACATTCTCCAGATCTCTCACCAACTGAAAACGTCTGGCCAATGGTGACCGAGCAACTGGCTCGTTACAATACGCCAGTCACTACTCTTGATGAACTGTGGTATCATGTTGAAGCTGCATGGGCAGCTGTGCCGGTACATGCCATCCAAGCTCTGTTTGACTCAATGCCTAGGCGTATCAAGGTCATTATTACGGCCAGAGGTGGTTATTCTGGGTACTGATTTCTCAGGATCTATGCACCCAAACTGCGTGAAAATGTAATCACATCTCAATTCTAGTATAATATATTTGTCCAATGAATACCCGTTTATCATCTGCATTTCTTCTTGGTGTAGCAATTTTAATGGCCTCTACTGTACTTCCAAAAACTGATTACAGCAATGTTATCCTGCAAGGCCTTTCTCAGGAGCGCCTGGCACTGGTTATGAAAGCCTGTGTCCTTTATATCTTCGAATATTTTCTCGTATTTCACAGTCATATGCACAGCTAACCTGTCTGCGTGCAGACAAGAGCAGAGATATTCGTGCCCTCTGTCTTCTCTACTGTCGTATCAACGTGCACAGTCCCTCATATCTCTCATCGACCTCAACGCTCTTCTCTCAACAAAACGACAGTAACGCCCCCTCACATCAAACCAAAATCCTTTTAGTCTCACTGCATCGTTCAACCACCTCTTCTCAGTAGCAGGAATCTGACTCTGGAACAACCTCCCGCATTATATTAGAGAACTAAGTAACATCTACAGTTTCTGAAGACAGGTAATGACATGAAAGTGCCTAGCGGATTAAAACTGTGTGTCGGACCGAGACACGAACTCGGGACCTTTGTCTTTCGCGGGCAAGTGCTCTACCATCTGAGCTAACCAAGCATGACTCACGACCCGTCCTCATAGCTTCACTTGTGCCAGTACGTCGTCTCCTACCTTCCAAACTTTACAGAAGCTCTCCTGCGAACCTTCCAGAACTAGCAAAAAAATGGTTCAAATGGCTCTGAGCACTATGCGACTTAACTTCTGAGGTCATCAGTCGCCTAGAACTTAGAACTAATTAAACCTAACTAACCTAAGGACATCACACACGTCCATGCCCGAGGTGGGATTCGAACCTGCGACCGTAGCGGTCACGCGGTTCCAGACTGAAGCGCCTAGAACCGCACGGCCACACCGGCCGGCGCAGAACTAGCACTCCTGAAAGAAAGGATACTGCGGAGACATGGTTTAGCCACAGTCTGGGGGATGTTTCCAGAATGAGATTTTCACTCTGCAGCGGAGACCTTTGCCTTTCGGGGGCAAGTGCTCAAGGTAGGAGACGAGGTACCGGCAGAAGTGAAGCTGTGAGGACGGGGCGTGAGTCGTGCTTGGGTAGCTCAGAATGTAGAGCACTTGACCGCGAAAGGCAAATGTCCCGAGTTCGAGTCTCGGCACACAATTTTAATATGCCAGAAAGTTTCATATGAGCGAACACTCCGCTGCAGAGTGAAAATTTTATTCAGGTAATGACATCTATAAAAGCAACAATGTCATCATTGCTCCTTACGTACTCGTCGTACTCGTTACCGTTGTACACCCCTTTTTGCAACCTGATCTTCCTTGTTTCCCAGTATTCTTAGCCAATGTAGTCTCTCTAAATTTCCTTTCCCAGAACTCGCTATATCAGAAAACATCTGTTTTGTAAACCTATAAACTTTTCTTTCATCTGTCATTATCATTTTGTTATTAATGTCAAGATTATTGTCATTATTATTACAGTTATTATTATTATTATTATTATTACTGTCAGTAGCTGCAGCTGCGAAATTGCAGGTAATGGCAGTATCAACTTCGTTAGTTCACAGTCAGTATGATTTACTCACGCCGTCACTTCAGATACTCAAATAATTTTAATACTAGTTGTCATATTAAATTGTTATTTACTTAGGTAACTATTTTGTAATAGATGCCGTAGATGTGTAACCCTCGTTAGATGTAAGGGAGGGCCAAATCGACCTAATCAGATCAGGTTAAATAAATGAATGAAATATGGCTGGCTCTGAGCGCTATGGGACTTAACTACTTTGGTCATCAGTCCCCTAGAACTTAGAACTACTTAAACCGAACTAACCTAAGGACATCACACACATCCATGCCCGAGGCAGGATTCGAACCTGCGACCGTAGCAGTCGCACGGTTCCGGACTGCACGCCTAGAACCGCTAGACCACCGCGGCCGGCAATGAAATATGTAATAAACAAATATCATATAGCGTACTTTATAAACTACTGGAAAGGATGTTACTAAATCGAATTCAGTCAGTGATTGAAAAAGTTTACCAATGTAAAATAGAGACTGCAGTAACATTAATTGATCTTCAGGCCGCATTTGATACAGAATTACACTATGGGCTGCTGCTTAGATTTGCAGATATTATATCATGCAAAATCGTGGGGTATCCAATGGATAGAATGCTTATTAACAGGTGATTCCAAGTATTGCCTAGAGAAAATGGTAGTAGACAGCGAAGGCTAAATGATCGGCTACTTCTGGGCTCTGTGCTACCCACAAACAATTTTAATCTTTACAGCGGCGATGTGCCCAATGCAGATGCTAAAAATATGCAATTTTCTAACTACCTTGGACTACTTTATCAAGCAGGAAATCTGGAAGAGACTATGGATCATTAGTTCAAGAATTGTTGACTGAAACCAATAAATCTAAAACAGAGGTACATGTTTACCATCTTAATAACCCTGAGGCGAATCACAGATTAAATGTGGTGTTCGATAATTTTCCTCCGAAAGAACAATGTTCAAAATATCTGGCGCTCAGTTTAGATCGTTTCCTTATTTTTTTAGGAACACATGGAAAATACAGCAAAAGAGTGAACATCAGAACTGATATTACTAAAAATCTGACTGACTCCGGCGGGGTGCAAAGACTGACTGCTGTATCGGCATTGGTCTTCTCTCCGATAGAGAAGTATCTGTGCTCCAACACGGAAAAACATGCAAAATAGATGTTAAACTAAATCAGTGAGGATAATGGCTGGCACTACTGAATCAGCACCACTTCGTACGCTTCCTGTGTTTTCCACTACCGTGAATTAGACGAGAAACAGCAGCTGTTTAAGAGAGTACTACTCATGAGAACTCACTTCCGCACAATCCGTACTATTAACTACAGAACAAACCTGTCGACAGACTTCAAACCAGAAAATAACTCTGACAAACGCAAAATGAGCCTCTTGCATGTGATATGTGTCAAGAAATGAAGAGACGTTTGGCAGAAGTTTCCGACAGCAGATTCTCGCCTAGTTACCGACCATGTTAAACGAGTGAATGGATTTAGTCTTCAATACAGGATAATAAATGTGTGGTACTTGTTTCTGAGAATGGGGGGTTTAAAGATGTCCCGGCGTGCGAATGTGGCTTTGCTGTGTAAACTTCGTAACAACTGATCGAAGAGGTTTTACTACGGAAATTTCCTGGTGGAGTCAATGAATTACATTCGGTGACATTTATGATATCTGGACTGGTTAAGAGACCTAGAAATTTAACAATAAAGTACATTTAACCACTGAAACAGAAGAATGTAAAATGACTACGTAAGCTATACGAATAATAATAATCGCCGTCGAGATCGGA
This sequence comes from Schistocerca piceifrons, assembly GCF_021461385.2. Classification (NCBI taxonomy): domain Eukaryota; kingdom Metazoa; phylum Arthropoda; class Insecta; order Orthoptera; family Acrididae; genus Schistocerca; species Schistocerca piceifrons. Next base: position 168,534,378 of record NC_060145.1, read on the forward strand.
CACTTGGAACCTACTGTTGAATGACTTCTCCATCCACTGAAGTATACAGCTACACGTATTAATGTAGCTCCTCTATGTTCTCCTATGTCATGTTCCTACCTTCCATTGCACCTCGCATTCAACGTCTTGCGCAGAATGTGAATGCTATTCTTTTCACTCTAAGAACAATCAGTACTGTCTCAGACAATGAAACACGAATGCTTGTTTACTTCGCTTTCTTTCGCTCTGTTATCTCGTCTGAGAAAGCTCTTTGCACTTATCAAGAGTATTCTCAGCCAAGAAAAGAGTTGTAGACTGATCTGAGATGTCAGTTCACTAACTTCGTGTAGACCGCTGTTGAGGTGTCTCTTAATTCTAACTCTGTCATCTCTGTACACATATTCCATCAAGAGATTTCTTTTTGACTGCACTGGTTCATTCAGTGAACACTAAACAGAAAAACGATACGCACTTGAACAACGCTTCCGTAAGCATTGTACAGAATAGTGTGCACTGTTCAGAAGATTTCTTTTTCAATAGGCTTCCAGCTGGAATCAATGTAAATGGTGATAAACTCACAAGTATTCAAATTGGAAAGCTTCCGTGTGGTACACACCTTTTGTTCTGTACAGCAGATCCTCGTAGTAGCTGCGAACATTTCGTTGTAATGTGTTATTTATACAGTCACTCACATTTTTTCGTGTTTTATTAATTCTTCAACTCTTTTGAATAGGTGTTCAGTAAACTGTGTATTCACTCACTCCATGACCAAGTAACTCGGACTCGCAGTGTTCGTGGGAACGTGATAGATAAATGAATAAATAAACCTACAGCTTCCTTAGCAAACCTAAATTGTTATTGCAAGGTTTATGCATTAAAAGTCGCTGTTGGCTGTCATTAGTCAAGAATATTGATATTTTTTTCCACTTCGGATACAATGGAGACTGAGTTTTAAAAACTTCTTTAGCACTACTCCAATATTTTTGCCCCTCCAACCAGTCATTGTCTTCAACTGACCTAAATACAAAACCTCATCAATATACCACCATGGACCACCAGCAATGAAGCACTTACTTGGAATATACAGACTTCCTGTAGCGCAGCAGGTGTTTTTTTTTCTAGTGCTCGTATGTTTTTCCTTTTAGATGTCAACATAAGCTCCCTCAGGTATGGCTGTCTCATAGGATTATGACAAAAAGCCTCAAACGATATTGCTTTTCAAGGATTATTGAAACAGATTTTGTTTAAATTACTTGTAGATCTTCCTTTAAATCAATGAATCTCCTGCAAATTAGTAACTGAGAATTATTTCTCCATTCTTCTATTTTATTCACGAGTTGCAAATGGGTCGTTGTTTTATAGAGTTTATGGCACAGTGGATCGCCCTGATTCCACAGACAGCCCCATGACCAGGTATGACGTCGATGATATGTTCTGGATTAATACGAAGAGCTGAGTTTACGAGTCTCCAGTCGACACTTTCTTGGAACATTGGTAAGACTGACGGGGCCGTTCAAGATTCCCTCTACATCGCCGGATGAAAATGAATGCGCTGCAGTCTAGAATGTGCTGCTCTTGAGTATCAAGTGAAGGTGGCAAAAGAATTTTCTAAGAGATTTGTTACAGAAACGATTCTGTGCAGTAATGGAACAGTTACTGAATTCGTTCCGTGAATCATGTGGACGCTTTGAATCTTCCCACACATCTCACGTTGTTTAACGTACTTTTTCTGTGTGTCATTTTTCCCTTATGTAAAGAAGCTCTTAAACTATTTGTTTTCATTAATATATTTCATTAATTTATAACACTATTGAAAATGATATAAAGTTCTGATGTTTTGTAAATGGTTCAATGGCTCTGAGCACTATGGGACGTAACATCTATGGTCATCAGTCCCCTAGAACTTAGAACTACTTAAACCTAACTAACCTAAGGACATCACACAACACCCAGTCATCTGATGTTTTGTAGCAAAAGCCTTCTCAATAACATCTGATTCCCAACAACTTACAGTGACTCCATGGGTACGTTCACAGAACTTTGATGTGGTATTGTTCCGTGGTCTGGAAAGCAACAAAAGTCATTTTCTACTCATTTCAAGGCTTTTTTTAAGAAAAGAGTGTTCCATTTTACCTAGAAAAGTATTTTTTTCGGATCTTTAGTCACGATTGTTTAATACGAAAAGTAGGTTATGGCTCTTCAAGCATTTTATGCTAGTGTATGCGTAGGGACTTGGCAAGTCCGGCAAGATAAATATATAAATAGCTCCGCAATATCGCAAGTTTGTTAGAATGGCACCTGGAAAGTACAAGCTACTTCATGTTGCTTAGAGTTGTTTGAAATCAATTTCGTCTCGAGGTGACGCTTATTTTGCTGATAGTTGCATAAAAGTGGCTTTATTTCAAACGACACTACAAGTTCCGTTTCTGTAGTCGTGAACTACCTCTAATAGCCACGTTTTTTTCCGGAGCAAGATTGCGCACATCATGAGGAGTCAGTTATACATAAGACCACAACAATGAATTCAGCAGAATACCGGCCTGTACTCTAGTCTTTCATTGCATGTGTCGTTGATTAGCAAGAACAGACACGTGCCAACTTCTGAAGTGGTAATAATTATGACGTTCAGTGTGGGTAACAGACGCGTGGAATGCGACTCCATCTCCCCTCTGGTGCGTAAAATGCAGTTATCGTGTACATTAATTTAGTCTTTATCAAAAGACTGCAGCTCTGCCTCAAGCGCATAGTATGGGTCTTGTCAATGAAACACAGTGCTTGAAGTAGAACCATTAGCATGTATCGAAATTTACCCGATCAGCCACATACTTCGTTACTTACAAATGTAAACGATACAACAACTATAAACGATAACGAAAATTCGGTTTCAGTTACGCTCCATTTAAGTAGAAGATATGGTTGGCATTGCACATGAGAAACTACTGTTCTGCTTTGTGCTGTGTTGTTTCAGATCGAAATTTGAAAACTCAGAAAGGTGTTCTATGAAGCGTTTAATGTTTTGTTGATGTAGCACAACTATTTCAAAGGATTTTTCAAAAGAAGTATTAGAATACGTTAAATAAAGTGGCATTATGTGAAGAGATCTTTTAAGTGTAAAGACTGATAGGAAGTGTTTCACAAATTGTAAGTGCACGATCTTCGTTAACGGTTACTGTACAAGTAAATTAATTCTTGAGGGGTCATATTTCAGCTGTTTAGTGGATCATACGCGTGCTTTGAATATTAGAGATAAGTTGAAAACGTGTCCTGTGCCGAGGTTCCAACGCAGATCATCGCAATAAGAAGGCAGTGCGCTAGCAGTAGGTTCAGATACGTTCAGATTAATTACTGCTGCCATCACTTTGTACCCTCCTACATTAGGTCTTTACGTAGATCCTGTATAATCCATTGAGTAACTAAATGACATAATCTTCATCCATGATGACATAACCATTTGCACATTCCCTTGAAGGGCGCTTGTGAAAGACAATAGAGCCGTGAATGACCGCCAAACCAACAAGAAAACTTAGGATAGGTCATGTATGTGCTCCACATAACATTATAACATAAGTATTAGGATGAATATGATACAATTTTTCATAATTTTCATGTGGACTCAGAAACAACTCCCAGTATTAATTTAAGCTAACTGCGATTTTGGACTCTCTATTCTAAGGTTAAAGAACAAAATAAAGAACAGGAATTGGTCTTAAAAGTAGCCGATAAAGGACATTTACCGTTTACACTGCTTCCTTACTGTACGAAGTACGATTTTCTGATGCAATTTTCTTGGAAAATAGGGCGAGAAACCCATTTTGAATTTAAATATATTTGCTTACTTTTTTGTTGGCCAAACGATGCTTCTTACTTGTCAATGACACCTTTCTCATACCGTGGCTTATTATTAAATTTTCTTCTTTTTTGGGGGGTGCGGGTGGTTGGGGAAATCAGTGATAAAGTAACATATAACGTATATTTGCTTATGTTATTAATCTGTTTACTTACTCGTAAACCGATTTTTATCTTAAAAAGGAATTCTCATGCAGATGTTACTGTCTGACTCTTATAAAAGGAGAACTTTCTAACACGATAAATAAATACCATAGACAATTCAGTTCATGTGGCCACTGATAAATAAGTTATTTTTCTATAAATGAGTGAGGGAGGAACCTATTCACACGATATGCAAACTAAATTTTGAGTGCAGAGCTTTTCCATTTGCGGCGTCCGGCCATTTATGACAGCTTCCCTTAAACATTCATCTTGTGACTACCAGCAGGCTTCACCGCCTATTACAGTAATCTCATTGTTAACATGTGTAACAGGCCAATAATTTAATTGTCAAGGAAAAACAAAGATGACTACAGACATATGAGCTTATGTGCCGCTGACGTTAAGTTACAAACGCTTAGAAAGACGAAGAAGAAAATAAACGCTTCAGGATGTACAGTCAGACGCACAGCTGTTCGCATCTCTCCGCTTGTGGGTTGTAATGCATCAAACACAAACTGGCTTTTCTACAGGATAATCGTCAATAAATAGGGAACGTTTCCCTAAGAATGTTTACGTGGTTACAGGAAACACGGATCTTACCTGCACGCAAGAAGAAAAATGATGTCTGCAATTACAGAACGCAGATTCTGTTTTCTTTTGTTCGCATGCTTGCCTGTCGTTCATCAGCCATCATAAAGTGAAATATCTCAGTGCGTGACGTGCAGTAAATTAATCAAGCGCTACGTAATAGCAGTCGACATAACTCACTGAAGGAAGCGGCGGACGATTCATCGAGCCTAATAAGTAGGCCGATATTGACGTACCTAAGCTTGAAAAAACATTCCTGCGTCCGAATCAGCAGAAAAGTAACTGGGCTACAAAAAAAAAAAAAAGAAAAAAATATGAAGCACTCGTAAAATATTTTGACAGTGACATTGTATTCCGTATTTCCCATCCTGTTTCTCTCTTGGTCTCTTTCTCAGCTTAAATTCATGATAAACGAAACCTTCCTGCTTCACGACTGTGGCAGAAATCGATCTTACGGAACTTTCCAATGCGGGTGTTACCTGCGACCTGCGCTGTTGATAGGCGAGAAGCGATGCACATTTAGGAAGTCATTAGAAAACGTTTTTGTTCGCCAAAAATTTCTTTTCTGTGCGACACGTTAGAGGTACTTCACTGATTCCGAAGAATGGTTTTTATTTTACAAATAAATTCAACCAAGCGACATACTCTTGCAATATCTTTATCTGGCATTCATCATTTATTCACTTAACAGTGCTTGCGGTGACGCAGTTAGAAGATACTGGACTCGTATTTAGGAGCAGGGCGGTTCGAAACTGCCTGCGGTCATCTCTACTTACAATCTTTCGTGATTTCCCTAAATCGCGGAAAACGAGTTCTGGGGTACTTCCTTCGAAAGCCATGGCCGCTATCCTCCTTCATTTACCATTGTGAACTAGTGTTCTGCCTCTAGTGACCTTGTCGGCGAATGGTCGTTAGCCATGATTGCGCCAAAGCACAATTGTAAAATATTCTGTCGTTTGTAAATTAGAAAGCAGAAACTCTCACCAACTTCTAAGGTCAGTTCAGAGTAAATATTGAGAAAGCTCTCTCTCTTCAAGCGCATAATTTAAAGGAAGTAGAGAAGTTTAAGGTTTGTCATCTCTTAGACGTCGGTATCATTAGCTTGGTTACTATTTATTTTATTCTATCCATGTATTTTCTTATCACCCTGAGATCTCTTGTAAGTGCAATACATCAATTTGCGGCGTAGATATATGAACTTTTACGTAACGTTTAGTGGTAATGTGTGTGTACGTATGCTGTAGCATAACAATGGAACGCTGGGAAAAATTTTAACCAATGTTAGTACCAACATAATTAATAAAAGGAGAACATTACAGTGGGAGTGAGGACGTATTTGCAGCAATTTCTGCAAAACATATACACGTATGATTTAGTATTCACTCGTATTTGTAGTGTGGAGGTGGGGAAGTGACGACTTATGGGGAAGTGACGACTTACTAAGAACAGCTCTGGGATACCTGGAGCAGTTTCAGTCGAACTTGCTACTTATATAATTTACTATCAGAAAAAAAGCAGCACCTTTAGAGATGGAGTGCGGGTGTAAAGGGGTGGTACGTAAAAATAGTGGAAAACGGAATCAGCACAGTATCCATAGTTTTCGAGGTCTCTAGGCTGATAGATGACAGACATGGTGAAATTTCGCTTCTGGGATAGAATTGGTGGCAGTAAGGGGCAAAATGTAAAACACAGTTTGGGAACCTTGAAGCAGGTCTTGGTTGGTTGGGGAGAGACCAGACAGCGTGGTCATCGGTCTCATCGAATTAGGGGAGGATGGGGAAGGAAGTCGGCCGTGCCCGTTCGGAGGAACCATCCCGGCATTTGCCTGGAGCGATATAGGGAAATCACGGAAAACCTAAATCAGGATGGCCGGACGCGGGATTGAACCGTCGTCCTCCCGAATGCGAGTCCAATGTCTAACCACTGCGCCATCTCGCTCGGTGGAACCTTGAAGCAGTTTCAACCACTGACAGAATAATGAATTTGATGAAAAATCACATTACAATGTGTATATTGCATTTATTCTTTTTTGGGTATGTGAGAAACTAAGTTTGGAGGGGAAAGAAGTGATCATGACCCCATGACACACACCCCTCTTCGATCTGCGCCTGTATGTCATCTGAAGTTACGATTAGGGTTAGAAGGAAAGAAACAGAAGAATGAAGTAGGATGTTGAAAATGTGTAAGACTTCACGTGACAAACGGCTAGAACGTGCTGCACAGGTTTCCAGCATGAAGTAAAAACTTAAGTATACTAAATTCAAGAAGTAAGTCTTAAGTAATTTTGGAAACTTGAGAGAAATGTGTAACTCCACTTATGTTACGGGGCAGGCTATTCCGCAGTCGAGTAATTTGAGACACATAAGGAAATACTTGTTGCATGACGGAAAGTAATTTATATTCTAAACATCGAGCTTTTTGTCAACGCTATACAGATACGTATGCTGTATTTTGGGTATTAAGCAGCTATTGGAGCAGATACCGACTGCAGAAAGATTACTTTTGAACTGTAAGAAATCAAGATACGTCTCTGCAGCAAGATGTAATTGATCATTCAAACGTGTGTCGGTTATGCACTTTCAGCGATTAAGGATTAGAGGAAGGCACTGCAAGCTAAGACAGTTGATCTTTGTAGGAAATCACAATATCTGAAATGGGCAATACTTGGCAGCAGTAATGGTGGTGGTGGTGGCTGTGGGGGGGCGGGGGTGGGTGGGGGGTTGGAGGTGGTGGATGAGCAGTTTTTCCGGAAGCAGACGTTTTGTGCATTTCAGTGGGACTATCTCCAACTCGTTCCGGTTCGAAAAGAGCGAGGGGACATAAAATGCGGGGCTCCAACTGCCAGCCTTTACTTTCCATCAGGAGTTTTGTTAACTTGGAAGTAATTTCTGTATTAGTGTGTGGCCACAAAAATTAGAAATTCAGGGAATAAATCTACTGCTATCACTTTACTGCACTGAAATATAACGTTCCAAAAATTTTATTGCTCTTTATGTATAATACCTAAGTGTGCCTTTTTGTCGGAGGCAATGAAAATATGAAAAGGGTGGTGTGAAAAAATATGTCACTTGCGAATTAATTTAAATAATCAGTAATTTTTATGTAGAGAGCAGAAACAATAGTATCTCAGTGATTGGCATCAAAGTAAATAAAAGTAAGAACAAAGGAATATATATTTTTGTATGTAACAAGAAGAATAAAAGAAATCAAGCCTCTAGTTTCTTGGAAGAAAAAATTAGCACGTATACACTATCTGATCCCACGTATTGTTTCCGTATACTCCTTCATGTAAACTCAAGAGTGGTAAGATGGTCGGTTCAAAAATGGTTCAAATGGCTCTGAGCACTATGGGACTCAACTGCTGTGGTCATCAGTCCCCTAGAACTACTTAAACCTAACTAACCTAAGGACATCACACACATCCATGCCCGAGGCAGGATTCGAACCTGCGACCGTAGCAGTCGCACGGTTCCGGACTGCGCGCCTAGAACCGCGAGACCACCGCAGCCGGCAAGATGGTCGGTCAGACCAACTAACTATATATTCCACAAGCTCGTGGAAACGGACATTCCTGTGCTGGTGTTATTTGAGTTACTGATTGCAGACGCTTATTGATGGACGATGTTGATATGGTCGTTGGCAGGCTGTAAAATATCCTTGATAAGTCTCTGTAAGTCCATTTTTGTACAAGATCGTTGAGGGACCTCGGCTGTACGATATAAAATTTAAAACTAAAGACACCTTCAGCCGTCTAAACAATAGTTCCTCTTAACAAAGGAATGCGACTGACGGCTGAGGGTGTTTTAATTTTCATTTTGTTTTTTTATCGCTTAGAAGTTGATCGAACATGGAATCTAATGTGATACTGTATTGCCATTGCTTAACCATCATATGACTAGACTATGTGGAACAAGCAGAGTTCTTTATTACTGACCATTGCATACACGAAGATCATGAAAAACAGTTCTGCATCGTAGAAGCACTGCTGCTGAATTGTACCCAGGAGTAGCGACTGGAGATTTACTTTAATCCCCTATTTTAAATTCCAAAGACGCAGTTATTGTATGTTTCCTTCACACTATAGCATTTCCTGTAAAATAATTCTTATTGAATCTCATAGCTCCATAGGAATTCGTCAACTGAATTTCCTTCTCGATCCTTAGGTTCGAAAGATATTTGCAATAGGTCACAGAAATACTGATTATTCTTCTTCTTTCGCTATCACTAACAAAAGGATCTATGAACTGAATATCTCAACTAACTGAGATTTCTGTATCGACAGGATTTATGAATTCATGAGTTAGAAAACAGCTGGCTAGTAAATTTATGTTTTTTTGGCTGCTGTAGTCACACATTGCGAAAGTAAAACGATCTCTAGAAGCACCAGAGAAATATCACCTGATAACTCTTATCAGACCAAACGAATGTTACGCCACTCCATCTCTTTCCGAAATCTATTCAAAAGCCAAACAATAGTTTCCCTTCAAAACGGAATGTAAATAATCAGGTTATAAAAAATATCATCTTATAACTCTTATCAGACCAACGAAGTAGTTATTTCGCCATATCTCTCTTTCCGGAAGTTGCTCTATATCCAAACTATAGTTTCCATTGAAAAAGGGATGTCATTAATCGTATCATAAAAATGTTGTTGAGTTATATTAAAATTATTCCCAACTGTCGGCGTGAAAACATATCACCAATATTTTCTGAAAGAAATTTGCGCCATTGAACTGTTAACTGTTCACTTGTTTCACACATTCATGTTTACGGCTTTACGGCCATTCTCTAGTCCTTATGGAAATGTTAAAATATGTCTGACCTCCCTATGACATGCCATCTTCGAAAGAACATATTTTTGGTCTTATAGACCAGCTGTCGTATTGCATGATAAGAGTAATTATCGAAGATACATAATACGGGTGACACTGTGCACAGTGAAAAACCTTTAACACACAGTATAGCTTATTTATCAGCTAATATATTCCTACAACCTGCATTCGTCTCTTCTGTTCATCAACTGGCGTTAACTTATATACGTCATACTGTGTGTCAATAGGTTTTCAGTCCGCACAGTGTTAGCCATATTATCACCTTCGATATGTACTCACATCTGTAATGTGACAACTGGTTCAGTAGACCAGAAATATATTTTTTCGACGATGACACGTCACAGATTGGTCAGACATATTTTAACATTTCAACATGCACTTTAGAATAGCTATAAAGCCGGAATCACGGCTGTGTGAAATAAATGAAGAATTACTAGCCAAATTGCGATAATTTCTTTCAAAAAATTCTACGCGACTGTGGTCCCCCACGATGGGAACATCATTAAGTCACCTATACTTCCAGCATGCCGAATAATATTTTGAGTTAAGTGGTTGAATCAAATACGTTCACAAAGAAAACAAAAAAAATTACAAAGAAAACAAAAAAAAAATTACAAAGAAAACAAAAAAAAATTTCAAAGAGGACTTCAAAGAGAATTTCAAAGAGATAAGATAATGATATCTCTATCTTATCATTCTTTAATTCTCTCATACCACAGGCTGTAAGATTTTTATACTCGCAGTATAACGCTGCAGACTGAAGAGTTTGGATGGTTAGGAAAATAGAGTCTATCAGAGCAACTCGGTAGAATGAATTATGACGTTATTTCTGCTCTTGGGAATTCGGACCTGAAATGCACATGCTACTTTTGCATTAAGAGTAACTTGTTTCAGTTAACGAAGACCCTTCCTGTTGCAGCCGGCCGAAGTGGCCGTGCGGTTAAAGGCGCTGCAGTCTGGAACCGCAAGACCGCTACGGTCGCAGGTTCGAATCCTGCCTCGGGCATGGATGTTTGTGATGTCCTTAGGTTAGTTAGGTTTAACTAGTTCTAAGTTCTAGGGGACTGATGACCTCAGCAGTTGAGTCCCATAGTGCTCAGAGCCATTTGAACCATTTGAACCTTCCTGTTGCTACAACGCCACCTCAACCTGAGTTGAAGAATATATTGTGTACATTATCTCCTGCCAGTCGCCTAGATCAATTAAACCGGAAACGATTTACAGAAAAGCCGACCTGTACCGACATTCCCACTGTTGTTGCAATATTAGGGACATCCGGCCACAGCAATAAAGCGTAATGGACACAGTGATGCAGCGCCTTCAAGTGATGGAGAACAGAACAGTAGTCAAGCAACACACAGCACAGTGCAGTATGATTCGGCACCAGCAGAGCTATACTATGACTCACAAATATTCTTGGAAGGTGTAACATAATGAAAGGCAGCATCTAATAGCAAGAAAAATATACATATCACACACCAGGACAGTTTCAGGGGAATTTAGAGCAAAGCTTCAAACGTTTGCTGCACCGTCTAACTATAAATGATTCTCTGTATTTTAGAGATAGCATCCGATTCATTTGAAAGAGCGCCATACGAAACCTCTAAATGAAACTGCTATCTGTATTTATTTATCGACACGCAGTTCCGATCAAGCGACCACTCCATTCACGATCATGGTAACAGGTTAAAGTACGACTGCCTTTTCCGGTTTCTTTGCGGGGGTCGGGGTTGTTATATCGGGTGTGGCAGTTTGGGTCGTAGCTGATGGCCGGATACTCTTCCTTACCCCTCCGGATCGCCCCGGGCCGTAATTCGTGAACCCCATCTGTCTGTGTCTAGAGTTAATCTTATCTTCGAGTGTGAGAACGTTTTCTAAATATTTGCGTAGCGTGTATCTGAGGAAAGACATGGAAAGCACCGCTGTATTTTCCTAGTTGGTGTGAGTAACCACCTGAAAACCGCATCCAATTTGCCATCGTCGTTAATTTGCGAGGCGGGTTCCATCCAGGGCAGGATTGCCTCCTTGGGTGTCGAGGAGGGCGAGTTAACGCCCTCATTTATCCGGGATGGTCGAGTAATGCACCCTCTATAACGGACTATCGAGTTACTTGTGCAGTACATATGATAACATAGTGGTAAGTCAGCTAATTTGCTGACTAAAAATGTCCTCTAACACGTTGGAGACTTCGAGCTAGGCTCTCAGCAAATGAATAGTAAGTATGTAGATGGGTAGAATGCCATATGGTGGTGAAATTTTCTTAAAAAGAAATAGAGGTGTCCTAAATATGAAGGCTGAGATGCTCGCTATACGAAAGTTTCACCAGTTTCGACACGTAAAACAGCATAACGGGGCAGAATCTAAATATCACCAGTGCTCTTTAAAAGTACACTTAGCACTTTTTCTCTCCTTTCTTTGTAAAACATTTCCCTGCAAATTCTAACAAGCACAGTATCATTACACCCCTCTATTTACGGCCGTTGATTGTCCATCTGCGGAAACTGCAATAAAAAGGAGAAAAAGACTTCATTAAAGCCTTAAAATCTGCAAAAAAAATGCTGTTTTACTTGTGGGATACGACAGAAATCAGAATATATACTGTTGATATCTATGCGTCAGAGTCGCATTTCACGGACAAAGCTTTCAAGACATACACTGTCATACGAAATATTTTCTCAGCTACCAAGAAAAATGGCAAAATTTTATTGCGAATATAAGCCCGAAACCAGTTATGACACTGATCGTAACCTGAGATGTGACTGAAAAAACAGAGAAGTATATCAACCACAGGCATCGCGTGCGGCAACACAGATACCGTTGTAGTTAATGTACGTATTACCTAATTGACTTGACTAGTTTTAATTGACAGACAAACATCTTCAGATAGCCACAGCCATGGTGGCAACATGTTACAGGTTGAAAGAAGTGCTGAACATCACTATCAACAAAACATCCGTTTTTCCCCTTGACCTGTTCCACTCGCGAACGACGCCTGGGAAGAAACGGTAAACCTCCGTATGAGTCCTAATTTCTCCGACTACCTCGTTCTTGTCATTTCACAGGTATGTGGGAGGAAGCAATGTGTGGCCTGACTTTTCCCTGAATTTACGCTCTCGAAATTTCACCAGTAAACTTCACCGTGGTAACAATGCCTCTCCTGTAGCGACTGCCACCGGTGTTCGTTGAGTATCTACGCAACGCGCTCGAGCCTTCCTAACGATCACATTAAGGCGTGTGCGCTCACTGGGGCAACGAACGACAGAGACTGGATTCGGCCGTACATCGGTATTCGGCTTTTTACCCACACTAAGTGAAAGGGTTGGCACCGAGGGATTCGGTCACGTGGAATCGCCGTTGACTCTGGTAACTGGCCGACTTGCTCCCGTTTTGTCATTATTACACAGTAGCCTTTTAACTTTAATTTCACTGGCCGATATAATGAGGGAAGGAGAGTATTTTGCGGTCACTGCCTGTGTAGCATTTATTTCAATGCAGGAAGCTGACCGTCAGAAAAAGAAGAAGAAACGACACTGGTGGACGACCTCTCTTTTTAAAAGTAGGGAGCAGTGTGGTGGGACAAAATTAATGTCTACCTTAAAGGTGAACTGAAATAATAGCTGTTTCATATGGTTTTCGTAATGAAAGCTACAGATTTTGCATTGTTGTTGAATTGTGGAGGCCATACAATTTTCAAAGATAACACTTCTTTTAAGAGAGCTGCACCTGTAGCTGAAATTTAACAGTTGCTACCAGTTTTGTTCGTTTCTCCTTGTCGTTCACACCGAAAAGATGTGAATAAGGAAACAATTCTCTTTTTCACATCGTCCATATCACTTTCTAATAGCTCAGATATTTCCCTCCGAGCGTCTACTCTTTTCAGTTTATTTCTGTAATCGCAGTTCCTAGTAGCCCATACACATTCCAGTTCACGATAAAACTCTATCAGATTTAATGTTTTCCCCATACTCCACTCTGTAGTGCAGTATTTTTAAACAAAATAAATACACATTCTTAGCGAGAATAGGAATTACCTGCAGGGGAAACAGTCACTGTTGAAATTAAGTTTTTCAGGTCAGCCACAAATTGCCCTTAGTATGTTTTATTGGCTGGTTTCGCTCATTATTTTAACAGCCAACCACCGTAATTTAAAGTGTAAATTCCAGAGTTGGTGATGATGCTCTTGTTAAATTAAACAGCGAATCCGGCCACTAGAACATACAAAGCGCGACTTCTAGTTTTCCTAAAAAACATAAATATAGAGCCGTTCTAGGGACACAACAAACCGTTGCTGAAGCAATGAACGTTTGGTCTTGCATTCAGACTAGGAGGGAGCTCCGAACGCTAACCAACCGGCAACGGATTGATGTTACCGTCATCAGACCGAACCGCAAACAATGCCAACCGCTTCGTTGCCTCTGATTGCCACCTGTACACACTAAGAAAAATTTCTCAGGGCCGGGGTTCACAATCACGTGGAATTTTTCAAAGGTCATCCCATTCGCCATTAGCTGCAGAAACTATTTACTTCAGAATCGCAATTGCGGCCTTTGAGCCATTTTCAAGAGGCACTGCAAAAGAATTTGCTTCAGCTTGTAACTGGACTTCTTCAGCGAGAAGGCCGTTTTTTGACGATGACATATGTACACGGTGGAGGATTTTAAAGTCTGACATGCGCTGAAGCAAAATCTTTTGAGGTAACACTTGTACATGCAGTTGTGAAATAAATAATTTTTACAATCAGTAATTAATGTGATGTCCTTAAAAAACAAATAAAAAATAAAAAAATACAAAAGCTA